>NC_068424.1:42579674-42913840 GCF_023373465.1 Oncorhynchus keta
ATAGCAAGGCATGGAAAAAGTGGATTTTCAGCACCAATTAGGGTTTTACTCGGGCACCGAAGGACCTATCGAGCCGAAACTCGGGATTCGGGTCGCCTCACATAGGCCTTCACATAATGTCTGACCTGGACCCGCAGCTAGAACGTAACTATGTGTTTTACGTTTTTATTATGTTTTAAACTAAAGGCGCTGTGAATTATGGGCCTGCTCTGACATATATGATAGTTGGCTTCTAAATGAGTTGGAAAAAGTGGGTTTGGTGTCAATTGGTATCAGTTTGGTGTCAAAATGACATCTAATTGACTGATGGACACTGACTTGCTAGTTGACTTTTGTACATTAGCAATATGTTTAAACGGAGAGGGACCATCACCAAAAGTGACATTCTGAAATCAACCCTAACGAGCCATGGAGATGAACCAGAATCACTGCCCAGCTATCCCGAGTTCATCGGGCCAGTCAATTTCACATTCCTGCAGGATTTTTATAGCATGACAAATTCGTGATGGTACCTGCCCATTGAACCATATTGCAAATGCACAGTGACTTTGCAAAAGTGAGAAAACATAAACAAATGGACATGATGAAATCAACACAACGAGTGATGGAAATGTACAACTATCACTGCTCAGCCATCCTGTGTTCATCAGACCAGTCAATTTTGCATTTTTGAGCATGTCAAATTTCATATGGTAAATGCACATTGAAACATATTGCAAATGCGCGCACTTGCAATATGATTCTATAGTGAAAAACATCACCTAATGGACATGATGAAATCAACACAACGAGTGATGGAAATGTACAACTATCACTGCTCGGCCATCCTGTGTCCATCAGACCAGTCAATTTTGCATTTTTGAGCATGTCAAATTTCATATGGTAAATGCACATTGAAACATATTGCAAATGCGCGCGCACTTGCAATATGATTCTATAGTGAAAAACATCACCTAATGGACATGATGAAATCAACACAACGAGTGATGGAAATGTACAACTATCACTGCTCGGCCATCCTGTGTCCATCAGACCAGTCAATTTTGCATTTTTGAGCATGTCAAATTTCATATGGTAAATGCACATTGAAACATATTGCAAATGCGCGCGCACTTGCAATATGATTCTATAGTGTAAAAACATCACCTAATGGACATGATGAAATCAACACAACGAGTGATGGAAATGTACAACTATCACTGCCCGGCCATCCTGTGTTCCCATAGCGAGCATTAATATCAGAATGACCGGTAAATGCATTTACAACCATATTTTAATTTTTGGGTTACCAGTTGCACAACAATGCACGTGCATTTGCAATATGATTCTATAGTGAAAAAACATCACCTAATGGACATGATGAAATCAACACAACAAGTGATGGAAATGTACAACTATCACTGCTCGGCCATCCTGTGTTCATCAGACCAGTCAATTTCACATTCCTGCAGGATTTTATAGCATGACAAATTCGTGATGGTACCTGCCCATTGAACCATATTGCAAATGCACAGTGACTTTGCAAAAGTGAGAAAACATAAACAAATGGACATGATGAAATCAACACAACAGGTGATGGAAATGTACAACTATCACTGCTCAGCCATCCTGTGTTCATCAGACCAGTCAATTTTGCATTTTTGAGCATGTCAAATTTCATATGGTAAATGCACATTGAAACATATTGCAAATGCGCGCGCACTTGCAATATGATTCTATAGTGTAAAAACATCACCTAATGGACATGATGAAATCAACACAACGAGTGATGGAAATGTACAACTATCACTGCTCGGCCATCCTGTGTCCATCAGACCAGTCAATTTTGCATTTTTGAGCATGTCAAATTTCATATGGTAAATGCACATTGAAACATATTGCAAATGCGCGCGCACTTGCAATATGATTCTATAGTGTAAAAACATCACCTAATGGACATGATGAAATCAACACAACGAGTGATGGAAATGTACAACTATCACTGCTCGGCCATCCTGTGTCCATCAGACCAGTCAATTTTGCATTTTTGAGCATTTCAAATTTCATATGGTAAATGCACATTGAAACATATTGCAAATGCGCGCACTTGCAATATGATTCTATAGTGTAAAAACATCACCTAATGGACATGATGAAATCAACACAACGAGTGATGGAAATGTACAACTATCACTGCCCGGCCATCCTGTGTTCCCATAGCGAGCATTAATATCAGAATGACCGGTAAATGCATTTACAACCATATTTTAATTTTTGGGTTACCAGTTGCACAACAATGCACGTGCATTTGCAATATGATTCTATAGTGAAAAACATCACCTAATGGACATGATGAAATCAACACAACAAGTGATGGAAATGTACAACTATCACTGCTCGGCCATCCTGTGTTCATCAGACCAGTCAATTTCACATTCCTGCAGGATTTTTATAGCATGACAAATTCGTGATGGTACCTGCCCATTGAACCATATTGCAAATGCACAGTGACTTTGCAAAAGTGAGAAAACATAAACAAATGGACATGATGAAATCAACACAACAGGTGATGGAAATGTACAACTATCACTGCTCAGCCATCCTGTGTTCATCAGACCAGTCAATTTTGCATTTTTGAGCATGTCAAATTTCATATGGTAAATGCACATTGAAACATATTGCAAATGCGCGCGCACTTGCAATATGATTCTATAGTGAAAAAACATCACCTAATGGACATGATGAAATCAACACAACGAGTGATGGAAATGTACAACTATCACTGCTCGGCCATCCTGTGTCCATCAGACCAGTCAATTTTGCATTTTTGAGCATGTCAAATTTCATATGGTAAATGCACATTGAAACATATTGCAAATGCGCGCGCACTTGCAATATGATTCTATAGTGTAAAAACATCACCTAATGGACATGATGAAATCAACACAACGAGTGATGGAAATGTACAACTATCACTGCCCGGCCATCCTGTGTTCCCATAGCGAGCATTAATATCAGTATGACCGGTAAATGCATTTACAACCATATTTTTATTTTTGGGTTACCAGTTGCACAACAATGCACGTGCATTTGCAATATGATTCTATAGTGAAAAAACATCACCTAATGGACATGATGAAATCAACACAACGAGTGATGGAAATGTACAACTATCACTGCTCGGCCATCCTGTGTCCATCAGACCAGTCAATTTTGCATTTTTGAGCATTTCAAATTTCATATGGTAAATGCACATTGAAACATATTGCAAATGCGCGCGCACTTGCAATATGATTCTATAGTGTAAAAACATCACCTAATGGACATGATGAAATCAACACAACGAGTGATGGAAATGTACAACTATCACTGCTCGGCCATCCTGTGTCCATCAGACCAGTCAATTTTGCATTTTTGAGCATTTCAAATTTCATATGGTAAATGCACATTGAAACATATTGCAAATGCGCGCGCACTTGCAATATGATTCTATAGTGTAAAAACATCACCTAATGGACATGATGAAATCAACACAACGAGTGATGGAAATGTACAACTATCACTGCTCGGCCATCCTGTGTTCCCATAGCGGGCATTAATATCAGAATGACCGGTAAATGCATTCACAACCATATTTTCATTTTTGGGTTACCAGGTGCCTATTTTCAATCACCAGTTGCACAACATGCGTATCCATCAGAATATTTTAAACAGTCCATAAAGCACTCAGGACTGCCCCCATAGATAGAGGGCCGTAGTAGGGTACTCCCATAGCGGGCATGGATAATAGGAGTCCCGGTAAATGCATTTACAACCATATTTTAATTTTTGGGTTACCAGTTGCACAACAATGCACGTGCATTTGCAATATGATTCTATAGTGAAAAAACATCACCTAATGGACATGATGAAATCAACACAACAAGTGATGGAAATGTACAACTATCACTGCTCG
This sequence comes from Oncorhynchus keta, assembly GCF_023373465.1. NCBI lineage: Eukaryota > Metazoa > Chordata > Actinopteri > Salmoniformes > Salmonidae > Oncorhynchus > Oncorhynchus keta. The sequence goes on from NC_068424.1 coordinate 42,583,609, forward strand.
GCCATCCTGTGTTCATCAGACCAGTCAATTTCACATTCCTGCAGGATTTTTATAGCATGACAAATTCGTGATGGTACCTGCCCATTGAACCATATTGCAAATGCACAGTGACTTTGCAAAAGTGAGAAAACATAAACAAATGGACATGATGAAATCAACACAACAGGTGATGGAAATGTACAACTATCACTGCTCAGCCATCCTGTGTTCATCAGACCAGTCAATTTTGCATTTTTGAGCATGTCAAATTTCATATGGTAAATGCACATTGAAACATATTGCAAATGCGCGTGCACTTGCAATATGATTCTATAGTGAAAAAACATCACCTAATGGACATGATGAAATCAACACAACGAGTGATGGAAATGTACAACTATCACTGCTCGGCCATCCTGTGTCCATCAGACCAGTCAATTTTGCATTTTTGAGCATGTCAAATTTCATATGGTAAATGCACATTGAAACATATTGCAAATGCGCGCGCACTTGCAATATGATTCTATAGTGTAAAAACATCACCTAACGGAGATGATGAAATCAACACAACGAGTGATGGAAATGTACAACTATCACTGCTCGGCCATCCTGTGTTCATCAGACCAGTCAATTTTGCATTTTTGAGCAAGGTCAAATTTCATATGGTAAATGCACATTGAAACATATTGCAAATGCACGTGCACTTGCAATATGATTATATAGTGAAAAAACATCACAAAATGGACATGATGAAGTCAACACAACGAGTGATGGAAAGGAACAACTATCACTGCCCGGCCATCCCGAGTTCATCAGGCCAGTCAATTTTGCATTTCTGCAGGATTTTTGAGCATGTCAAATTTCTTACGTCATTTGGCCCACAAAAAAATCCTTATGCACAATTTAAAAAAAAAGAATATATAAAAAAAATATGATAATAAAATTGGACAAAAGTATATTCATACAGTTCTTACACATGTGTAATTGACAAAAATCGAAAGAATTTCGAAAAACGGTCCAGAAAGCACTTTTTATGGGTGTGTGAAGTTTTTACAAAATTTTGACATTTTTGACTTTTGACTTTTGACTTCCTATGAAATCATATTGGAATTGGACAAAACATATTCCTTATGCGCATGTAAAAAAAAAAAAAAAAAATTATGATAATAAAATTGGACAAAAGTATATTCATACAGTTCTTACACATGTGTAATTGACAAAAAATCGAAAGAATTTCGAAAAACGGTCCAGAAAGCACTTTTTTATGGGTGTGTGAAGTTTTTTACAAAATTTTGACATTTTTGACTTTTGACTTTTGACTTCCTATGAAATCATATTGGAATTGGACAAAACATATTCCTTATGCGCATATAAAAAAAATTAAAAAAATTATGATAATAAAATTGGACAAAAGTATATTCATACAGTTCTTACACATGTGTAATTGACAAAAAAATCGAAAGAATTTCGAAAAACGGTCCAGAAAGCACTTTTTTAAGGGGTGATAAGTTTTTGAAAAAAAGTTCATTTTTTCAAAATTTTACTTTTGGACATTAATTTGGGTTACATATCCAATATGAAAAACCCCGGTGGAGCGCATTTGCCCCCTGTTGAATTTTTAAAGTGTTACAACTGGCAATTACCATATGGCATTTGCAATACACTTTGGATGAATCAACGCCGAATTGGGTGGTATTGGCCAATGTGTATATGGTTTGTCCGATGCCAATGACATGCCATTCATTTTTGTCCAATACAGGGGGGTATTCCCTTACATTTAGACAGACATTCTGTCATTTTAAGCCCTATTGCCTAACTTTTGTTGAGTAAATAAAAAAAAAATAAAAAAAAATATTTACTTAATATTTGTACTATGTATTTGAACTTGTGTCCTCAAGTGAGTGAATCGCAGAAATGTATAATTATTCATACAAGAAAGTTGAGTTCCAGACCTTTCTAAAACTATGCAGCATTACCATATGCCATCTAATGAAAAATAATAACTTTTGGGTAGGTCTATTTTGGCAGACATTTACATGTTGCACTATTAAGGCCCTCAAGGGTGTCGACTTCTAGAGTACTATTCCCCTGCACGCACCATACGATTGTCAGACCCAAACAGCCTGGTCATACCAGCGACAACGCTGCACAGCATGGGTGACAGGGCCTTCTCACATGTGGTCCCTCAGCTCTGGAACACTCTACCTGTACATGTTACAAGGCAGCTTCACTTCCTAATTTGAAAATCAACGTAAGACATGCCTATTCAAGCTAACTTTTGATGGTTGAATGCTTATTAGCTTAAAGTCTATGTTTTGCAACTAAACTGTCACAAACTGATGTATTGTGATTGTTTCCACTTATTGATGTATTTATGCTGTTTTTTTGTTTTGTTTTATACCTTATGCTCATTGAGCATGGGAAATGTGCTGGATAAATTAAATAAAAATAATGTATTATTACTCACTTGTCCTAGAAAAAGATCCCTGCCTTGTGTTGTTACACAGTTCCAGATTTAGAGTCTCACGTGAAGACAACAGTGTAATTGCGCATATATTACTTTTAAAAGATCAGCTCCTACTGCACTAATAACGTCTGCATTAGCAGGTACCACCCATACTGCTATTCAATGACAGACAGAGAAGATTTGTGCCAGGGTGTTTCCACACATTATTTGCAGTGGCAAGGACGGAATCTAATAAGATTAGCGATTGAGAAAGTCAGATTTGTGGAGGTTGGCCATTACACCCAGGATTAAAGGCCAGGTCTCTCGCTCTCTCTCTGTGTTACTGTGGGAAGTAGCATCCACGGGAACCAGGATTCCCTATTTTGCTTCCCTAGTCAATGGTAGAAAGTAGCTAAAAAGTGGTAGAAACCTGGTGTAAATCATTGATGACCCACAACACATCAAACCAATCAAATGCCTTGCTTGGGCGAAGTTCCAAAGCAAGGAAAATCAACCCCGACATCTGATTGAAAATTTACCCATTCACATGTTGCCCGACGATAAAATTGATACCTTAACAAATTCACACTGTTCATTTAGGCATTTTAACTGCCTAGTATATCCGCTGTAGTGTGCGTAGACCACAGGCTAACTGACAAATAATTAGTAGCTAGATTGCTACTCACTAAATAGAAAGTCCTAAGCAGCACTAACACCCAGTGACACACGTCATAACACGCAGCACCCAATCTGCATGCATGTGGGGGGAGAGTTCTTGAAATGTAGAATCCAATATAATCTAGCCGGTTCGGCTAATAGGAACTTCTTCAGTCTTCCAAAGCAGCTGTATGGTAACCCGAGACTACTGTGGATATGATGTCACAATATCAATTATGGACCACAGTAGGTCGGTACAGTAAGGAATGGAGGTTAATCATAATTGTTCATGTTTCTTTCAAAAGTAGTTCTATCACTGTTTCCTCCTTCTGGCTTCTCTGATGTCCATACCGTTTCCAATTATAAACAGGTTGTCCGATAACGTTTTTCCATTCAAGGACCGATGACCTAAATCATTTGGATTACGATAGGGTTACACTTTTTTTTAAACCTTTATTTAACCTCATAGTCCGCCCCATCCCGCATGCGGTCGCGTTACTACAGCCTCAAGCTCATTACCATAACGCAACGTTAGCGATTTCTAAAAATCGCAAATGAAATGAAATAAATATGCCTGCTCTCAAGCTTATCCTTTTCTTAACAATCCTGTCGTCTCAGATTTTCAAAATATGCACAAAATAATTTGTGTAAGAGTGGTGATAGCTGGCTTAGCATTTAGCGTTAGCATTTAGCACGCAACATATTCACAAAAACCAGCAAAGGGATCAAATAAAATAATTTACCTTTGAAGAACTTCAGATGTTTCAATGAGGAGACTCTCAGTTACATAGCAGATGTCCAGTTTTTCCTGAAAGATTCTTGTGTAGGACACATCGTTCCGTTTTGTTACTATGCATTTGGCTACCGAAACTAACCGAAAATTCAGTCACCTACACGTCGAACTTTTTTCCGAATTAACTCCATAATATCGACTGAAACATGGAAAACGTTGTTTGAATCAATCCTCAAGGTGTTTTGTCATATATCTCTTCATTGAAATGGCAGTCCTAGAAGCCTTCTTTGTTCTCTGATTCGGATGGAAAAATACTGGTAGCTGACTTTTGCGCACCAATTTCCACGCAGACACCGTGCGGGACACTTGGCAATTGTAGCCTCTTATGGTCAATCTTCCAATGATATGCCTACAAATACGTCACAATGCTGCAGACACCTTGGGGAAACAAGAGAAAGTGTCCGTTCATTCCTGTCGCATTCACAGCTATATAAGGCGATCATGGAAAACGTACCTTCAGAAATCCTGTTAATTTCCTGGTCGCTCAAACATCTTGGTTTTGCCTTAAGCTTTTGTTATAAGGCACTCACAGTGAAAATCTTTGCAGTTCTGGAAACGTAAGAGTGTCTTCTTTCCAAAACTATCAATTCCAAGCATAGTCGAGCATCTTTTCGTGACAAAATATTGCGCTTAAAATGGGCACGTCTTTTTATCCAAAAATGAAATAATGCCCCTAGTGGACTAACAGGTTAACGAGGTAAGTCAATTAAGAAAAAAATCTTATTTTCAATGACAGACTAGGAACTGTGAGTTAACTGCCTGTTCAGGGGCAGAACAACAGATTTGTACCTTGTCAGCTCTGGGGTTTGAACATGCAACCTTCTGGTTACTAGTCCAATGCTCTAACCACTAGGCTACCCTACAGACCACTTAGCTTGAACAAATGAATCCACACATGAATATAGTATTTATTGTAAGTGCTTGATGTACTGTGAGAGGTGAACAGAAAATATCAATATCAAAAAGCAAAAGAACAAAGCAGAGGAGGCCATTTTAGCTAAGACTCAACACTTAGATCCATAATGGTGGAAGGCTTTGCATTGTGTAGAATATAATATATTTAAAGCGACTGACATCAAGCAACCCTGTAATCTGTCATCAGCCCCCATTCTTTCACCTCCACTGTAGCACTGAAACAAAACTCCCACATTCTGAACACAATCAACCACATCAGAGTGCTTTTAGAGGCAGGCAGACAATTCTCTAAATATTGCAAACTATGATACTACAAAAATACACCTGAATCACAACAACCATTTAAACGTCTTTGTTTCTCAATGTGCAGTGGAAACAATACCAACAACACAGGCTATATCAGTGCTCTGTTCTCAAAGATGAGAGCTATAGATACTTATATGGCCACTTCAGTAACCTGCCATCTTTCTTTCAGGGAAATTGTTTTGATGATTTGAAGCTGCTTCTCTCCCTGTCTAAATGAGCCAGAATGTAATAACAATATCCTGATGGATTGGGCCAAGGCCCATACAGCGCCTAACATAAATCAAATATGCAGATTGAACTCCGCCTGCTCTCCCATTGAATCAGCCTAATGTGGGTGAGGGTGATTGAGAAACATGGAGAGGATTGTGTCCCTGGCAGGCATAGCTCAGTGCTTGGACAAACTGCATGTTTGGACATGTCTGGCAGACTGTAACACCATGGTGATGGATACCATACCTTTAGCTTCTGTACTATGGCCATCGATTCCAGCTAGACACAACGGTCCATGCATTCAAACTTTGCGGTTAATATAAAAAGAAATGTAGTATTGTAGTTTGGTTTATTTCTTAAATTGTGAAGTGGGCACAAGTATCCAACATACTATGACTTAAACATGCCTTATACATGTGAAGTGGAAATGTCCTGTATTTACCAAATCATGAGAGCAAACCACACACAAGTCAGTTATCATAAAGTCACAACCCTGGGACTCTCAGATCAATTCAGTGTCTATAAATGAATTCTTCGAGAGTCCTTACAAAACAGTTCTTAGTATCATTTATAGCCAAGACACACCCATCTCAACTCACATGACGAATAACAGATCTTAGGAACATTACAAAGGAAGACTTTACTTGAGAGAGGAGTATCCCATAGCCAGACAGCATTGGCTATAAATTATAGTTCAGTTTGCTCTCCTAAAACGAGGTTCTACTTCTCGTTCTTGGTACAACATAGTACCAAGACATTAGGATATATATCAATTGTCATTTTAGACACTCCCATTCTGGACAAGCTCACGGAGACACAGTGACTGGCACACAGACATTGTGGAGCCAAGAGATAATTGGTTCCCCCTCAATCACCCCTTCACATGGTTTAAAATATATGTTTACATATGAAGACAAGCTTGACCTCTCCCCTCTCTGCGGCTCAAGTTACTGAACCCTGACAGAGAACAGATAACTGCAACCGGCCAACAGTATTATCCAAAAATAGACATTCTAATGACAAATCTCACATAAGCATGCAATACAATAAATAAAACATTTTAATTATAAATGTTACCTAAATAATTCTGGTTCTGCCATGACATTCCCCTCTCAGGGACATTGTCCCTTCTAAAGAATCAGAATATTAATTACATAATCAATATTTAAAAGAAAAGAAAAATCCCCTCAATGTCAAATACCTTAGCTTATATGTAAGCTTTCTCACTTCTGAAACTAAGTTTACAACCTTTATTCTACAGGACAAACTTGCACATGTTTAATAACACAGAATAATCCATTTGAGGAAAATAAAAACATAATAGAAATGCTCCCTAAGTTACATGAGAACCAGTATCTAAACACAGGCCTCCTCACAATATATAGATAGGACAGACATCCCTCTAAGTCCTCATGCTCAGAAATATACTCAGGAATATAGAATAGGTCAGGGAAATCATTCATATTCCAAATCATAATTAACAACCCAACTATTTATCCAACCAATATTTAGAATGACATTCCTCAGTGATTCAAATTTGTCTTATCACTCAAAGTAAAAACCTCAATTTAAAACTTCTTAGAGCTCGGGACTATTTTTTCAACATTTTGTTAAAAATCGTGCAAAATTTCCAAGTCCTGCTACTCATACCAGGAATATAGTATATGCATATGATTAGTATGTGTGGATAGAAAACACTCTGAAGTTTCTAAAACTGGTTGACCCATGTCTGTGACTATAACAGGATGTGTTTAACATGCGAAACCCCATGGAAAACTGTTCACCCCCCCAAAAAAAGAAGATCAATCCGCCAGTTGGCTGCATTGTCTTAGGCCTGCGAAAATATATACCTCCCAGTTTACAAGTCCTACAGCTTCCACACGATGTGGCCAGTCTTGGCAATTTCCTTGAAGTTGTTCCTTGGTCAAACGAAGAAGACACACTTGATTTCATCCGGTACAGGGCAGGATGTTTTGGAAGAGAGAATTATCGACCGATCATTTCAAGACGTGGAGCTATTGAATACACATCGCCCAGCGATCAATTTGATCGATTATTAACGTTTACTAATACCTAAAGTTAGATTACAAAAGTAGATTGAAGTGTTTTGTCAAAGTTTATAGGCAACTTTGTTAATTTTAAAAAATGACGATGCGTTAATTTAAAAAAGTTTTTTCCTGGATCAGACGGGCTTCATAAATGGATATTTTGGTTATACATGGACGGATTTAATCGGGAAAAAGACCCAATTGTGATGTTTATGGGGACATATAGGAGTGCCAACAAAGAAGCTCGTCAAAGGTAATGAATGTTTTATATTTTATTTATTTCTCTTGTGTAGCGCCGGCTATGCTAATTATTTTGTTTACGTCCCCTTCAGGTATTTTGGGGTGTTGCATGCTATCAGGTAATAGCTTCTCATGCTTTCGCCAAAAAGCATTTTAAAAATCTGACTTGTTGGCTAGATTCACAACGAGTGTAGCTTTAATTCAGTACCTTGCATGTGTGTTTTAATGAAAGTTTGAGTTTTAGCGAGTACTATTAGCATTTGGCGTTGCGCATTTCCATTTCCTGTTGGCTAGGTGGGACGCAGACGTCTCACTTATCCCTAAGAGGTTTAACACACATCAATATTAGCAGATTTACATTCAGTATAATTATCCCATAATTCTACTATTAACTTTTTCATGATTATAATACAGATCAGTATCTCAATGCATTCTTAATCTAAATTACTACAATTTACATGGTGTAGACCTCTTCAATCAACCTGATACCACAAAAGTATAAACAATTTTATTTGCACAGTTGACCAGCCCCCCTCTCAGGCACTGATTCTTCTGGCGTCTCTTTCGTTCTTATTCAGATAGCTTTACAGTTCAAAGTGGACGGCACATGATAATGTCCCAATTTCAATGTCTCATCTTTACCACTCATGTCTTGTCCATTCATCAACCAATTTACCAGCATCATAAGAAAATGTTAGAACAGATCTCTCTCCATGATCACTCCAAGTGGACTCACAGTATGAGAGAAACATGAAAGAAAAGCAGTTGATCGCTTAGATCTGATACTGTACACCAATTTCTGGCTTGGTTCCTTTCTCTCGGTAGAAGTGGTTCGGAAGGCCTTCTTCAACGCCTTTGTCACACTTCTTCAGCCAGTTAGAGGGGGTTTTGAGGTACACACACTATTCGGTCCAATTATCTCTTCCATGCATTAAGATACAGTCTGATGTCATTTTTCATGATAACCTCGAAAGAACAGATCAGAACAAGAGTTTAGTTCAGTTCATTAACTACATGATAAATTATTACTTTTACCAATTATTCTTAATACACATATCTATACATATTTCACAGAGAATATCAACACAGTCTATTGAAACTATTCTTTCAAATTTGTTTATACTCCCCATCTCACTGTCAACTCCAACGCCAAGGATCAAGAAGTTAGACCTATACCCCTCGGGAATAGAACAAAACAAACAGAACAATACAATACACTCAACAACACAATACACTCCTTCGCATATCACTCAAGGTGTATAACACCCCATCCCGTGAACGGGACCGAAGCCATCATCTGACACTAATTAGCATAACGCAACGGACATAAATCTTCCTAGAAAATATTCCTATTCATGAAAATCACAAGTGAAATATATTGTAACACAGCTTAGCCGTTTGTTAATCGCCCTGTCATCTCAGATTTTCAAAATATGCTTTACAGCCAACGCTAGACAAGCATTTGTGTAAGTTTATCATAGCATAGCATTATGCCTTGCTAGCAGCAGGCAACCTTGTCACGGAAATCAGAAAAGCAAATCAAATTAAATAATTTACCTTTGATGAACTTTGGATGTTTTCACTCACGAGACTCCCAGGTAGACATCCAAAGTTAATTTTTTCCCCAAATATTATTTTTGTAGGCGAAATAGCTCTGTTTGTTCTTCACATTTGGCTGAGAAATCACCCGGAAATTGCGGTCACCAGAACGGGGAAAAATATTCCAAATTAGCTCCATAATATCAACAGAAACATGGCAAACGTTGTTTAGAATCCATCCTTAAGGTGTTTTTCTAATATCTATTCAATAATATATCCGTCGGGACAATTCGTTTTTCACTAGGACCGATTGGAGTAATCGCTACCTCTGTATCTTACGCGAGAATCTCTCTGAGAGCCACCATGTGACTACTTACGCAATATAGTCGCTTACGCTCATTCTTCAACATAAAGGCGTGAAACTACGTCAAAATGCTTTAGACACCTTGGGGAATACATAGAAAAAGGAATCTGGTTGAAAGCCCATTCACTGCTCAATAGGGACGCATCGGAACGCAGAGCTTTCAAAACACGAGTCACTTCCGGATTGGGTTTCTCTCAGGCTTTCGACTGCAATATCAGTTCTGTTATACTCACAGACAATATTTTTACAGTTTTGGAAACTTTAGTGTTTTCTATCCTAAGCTGTCAATTATATGCATATTCTAGCATCTTGTCCTTGCAAAATAGCCCGTTTACTTTGGGAAAGTTATTTTTCGACTACAAAAATAATTTTTTAGGAAAAAAGGAACATTGGCTATCTAACTGGGAGTCTCGTGAGTGAAAACATCCGAAGCTCATCAAAGGTAAACTATTTAATTTGATTGCTTTTCTGATTTCCGTGACAAAGTTACCTGCTGCTAGCTGGACAAAATACTATGCTAGGCTATCGATAAACTTACACAAATGCTTGTCTAGCTTTGGCCGGAAACGCATATTTTGAAAATCCGTCGATGACAAGGTGATTAACATAAGGCTAAGCTGTGTCTCAATACATTTCACTTGTGATTTTCATGAATAGGAATATTTTCTAGGAATATTTATGTCCGTTGTGTTATGCTAATTAGTGTCAGTCGATGATTACGCTCCCTCATGCGGGATGGGGAGTCATTAGAGGTTAATGCTAGTTAGTGCTAGTGTGACCACCAGAGGGCATCTTGGGAGAAATGTTTGATATGGCTGAACACCACTTTTTGTAAAAACAGAGTATATGGGACTGATTAAGAAATGTTGCTTTCTTAATTTGATTAATTAATATTATGGTGTTTCTCCAAGGGATACCCTCTGGGTGTCCGTTAGGATGTAACGGAACAATTTGGCGCTGTACAACGTGATGGTCGGGAGTAGGCTATCCCTGTGTTGTGGGGGCACGTGGAAGACCGGGGGTTCAATTGCCCAATGGGGAGGAAGGAGTAGGCTGTCCTTGTAAATAAGAATGTGTTCCCCTTTTTCTCCACTTCCTGCTTGAATGACGTGCACAAATTAAACTGCTCAGGCCCTGAAGCCAGGATATGCAAATAATCGGTACCATTGGAAGGAAAACACTTTGAAATTTGTAGAAATATTAAAATAATGTAGGAGATTATCCAAAGAAAAACAAACCAGAATGTATTTTTGTTGAGAGAGACCATCCTCCTAAAAAGGCAAGAAAAAGGTAATATTGAAGATTAGCTCCCAGTGTGAAATTCCTATGGCTTCCACAGGGCGTCAGCAGTCTATGGTCAAGGTTTCAGGCTTGTAAGTTCCAAAACAAATAAGAAATATCAGTTTTAGTACAGGGACACAGTCTGGGAAATGCGTGTTTGCGCGCGCCATGAAGACATTACACACCTGCTAAAATCGGCTTGCTATTGAACATACTTTTTTTCTGAAAGACATATTACAGTTTGATTACATTTTAGGGTATCTGAGGAGTGAATAGAAACATATTTTGACTTGTTGAAACAAAGTTTAGGGGTAGATTTCCGGATTCCTTTCCCTGCAAGTTGAACGAGTGGATTACTCAAATCGATGGCGCTAACTAAACTGACTTTTTGGGATATAAAAAGGATTTTATCTAACAAAATGACTCTACATGTTAGAGCTGGGACCCTTTGGATGACAAATCAGAGGCAGATTTTTACAAAGTAAGTGAATATTTCATCGTATGGAATGTATGAAACCTGTGCTAGTGGAAAAATATTTTGATATGGCGCGCCGTCCTCAAACAATGCATGGCATGTTTTCGCTGTAATAGCTACTGTAAATTGGGCAGTGCAGTTAGATTAACAAGAACTTAAGCTTTCAGCTGATATAAAACACTTAAATGTATATAAATGTTTCAAATCCATAAGAGTTATGATTATCTATTTGAATTGCGCGCTCTCCAGTTTCACTGGAAGTTGTCCCGCTCGCGGGACCCATAGCCCTGAGTATTAACTGACTTATCTAGTTAAATCATGGTTACACCAAGAACATTTCTACGCCCTAATTGTGTAGTTGTAGTCTAACCAATCCCCAAACCGGAGATAGAAATCTCATTGATTTATCAAGGCCAATCCCCATGCTTGACTCAGAGCAGCGCGAAATGTTGCTAAAATAGTTGTAGTAGTTCAAATCCTATTGCTTCTCACTTCAATATGCTGTTTAAATAAATAGACCTACACCACTTTTAACAGCACATTACTCAACACTAGTGAGACTCATGTTTCCTACGGTAGGCCTAGAGTATATCAAAAAATATGACTTGACTCTCCGCCAATAATTACATATAGAGGATTGGAGGATTCTAAATTAAAACTAAAAGCAGCCTCATGAGTCTCCCAGTGGCATTTTGCATTGCAAAGTGGTGACTTAGACAGCTGCGCCACTCGGGTGGCCCCATCCACAAAGTATCAATATACAGAGAGGTGTTAGTAAATGTATATTGTCCTGCTAATAGCCCATTATGGGCTATTATAATACTGTACATGGTGTCCAGGTCAGGATAACCAAAACATTAATTTATTATAGACTATCAGAAAGAATGTTGGCACTTATTTAATTTGATCCAAAGCCATGAATGAGTGAGTCAATTAGTCAAATTTTATGTAGGTACCACTATATGACTGTGCCATCAACTTGATAATATATAAAGATATTTTGGAGGTAATTTCATTTTCAAAAAACGAAAGTGAGCGATTACGATCTGAATAAAGGCAAAAATAATATTTTTAAAGACAAAACAATTATTTCTGTTTTTAGAGGGAGAGAAACAATGGGCCAATTGTGTGCCGCCCTATGGGACTCCCAATCATGGTCAGATGTGAAACATAAACGTAATCATACTTTTATATTTGTATTATTTGTTTTGTATTTGCTGGTGGATTAAACTGAAATTGCAACCAATCACAGCCGGTTGTGATAGAGCCTAACTAGCTAAGAGATACATTTGAGGATAGAATTGTCCCCCCTACACTCCTTCTAGGCAAGTCTATTGTGTGTTTGAAAGAGCATTTTCCAGCAAGCAACAATTTGTTGACCTTCATTAGACAACTTTGTTCCAATATTTCTGTAATTCAGAGATATTTATTCCCATAGTAATTCATTATGGATCCATAACTAAATAAACATCGCATTTTGAAAGAGTATTTTTATCATTATTTTCTGAACTAAAGCATAAAATGTCATTTTTAGTTACATTGATATTAGTTTGAATGTGCAGCCTGGGACTAAGAACAACAGGGAACATTTCCGTAGTCAGCTAGTTATTAGTGCAATGCCCCTTAATAGTGTTGATCTGTGCTACCCAGTGTGGCAGGGTGGAGTTTACCCCCCATGGGTGAGGTCCGCCTTCTGTGCGCGGCTCTGTGGGCCATCCTTTCCCCCTGCCCTCATGCCTTGAACCTTGCACACTTTCAATGGATACAGCTTGAGAACTGCAAGGCAATCCCATTATGCGCCACTCGGGAGCCATGACCAATATGACTAATATATATTGTCCTGCTAATAACAGGGTTAATAATATATCTGTGAGAATATCCAAGTTTTTTTAATAGAATTCTTATTATTTAAATAATTTGTTTAACCTCTTGATGCTAGGGGGCACTATTTTTACGTTTGGAAAAATAACGTTCCCAAAGTAAATGGCCTATTTCTCAGGACCAGATGCTAGAATATGCATATAAATGACAGATTAGGTTAGAAAATTGTTGATATCCCTTTAAATGGAGCAAAGGGAGGCTATAGAACATGGAGTTTTCAAAATAGAAGCCACTTCCTGTTTAGTTTTTCCTCTGGGTTTCGCCTGCAATATCCGTTCTGTTATACTCACAGAAAATATTTTGACAGTTTTGGAAACTTTAGAGTGTTTTCTATCCAATACTAATAATACTATGCATATATTAGCAACTGAGACTGAGGAGCTGGCCGTTTACAATGGGAACCTTTTCATCCAAGCTACTCAATACTGCCCCTGCAGCCATAAAAAGTTAAAGATTCCAATTGATAAAGTGTTTTTATCCACACTCGACCCCACCCCCAATTAATATATTTGGACACAGTTGATAGCAAGCTGGACTTTGCACTAGAATGTTGTGGGTTTTGAAACCTGCTCCCTGCTTGTTTCATTACAGTGTTTCTAGTCATTTTCATAGTTACAATGTGTAATCATTGATGTCCCAGGAGCAGGAATGGTAAACACTGTTTAAGTGTTTAATGAATGAGTTTGATACACATGGTATTGGATATGGCTGAAAAAATACTTTCTAAATAGCGATTTTCCTAAATGAACTTTATGACAAAAACATATGCACAATCGTTTGTCTCCACATTAACTAACGTATTCCTCTCAATTGTACATTATTTGCTTGACTCGTTATGACTTTTTTTTGCATCATGTAATGTTTTGTCAGCCATCTTTGCTGAAGTCACCAGGGACGGGTGGCCCAAGTCAAATTTGTCATTGTAACCACTCTGTCATATAAAAACCTTGGGACCCAAATGCATAATGAGTGCTCTATCTCCCCCTTGTGGTGGTCTGGAGCAATGAAGCCATGACGCTGGGTACCTCTAAGTCCCGCCATGTAAACTCGCAACTTTTAAAGAAGGAACCACTGTACCTCACTCAGGTTTCAGCTCAGGTTGCAAGGCCTTAACTTATGTATGGAATACTATATGATAAGTGCATGTGTAACAGTATAAAAGTATGCTAATGTACTGGTGTGAAGGCAGTGATGTAAAATACTTTAAAGTACTACTGAAGTAGTTTTTTTTGTGGTATCTGTACATTACTTTACTATTTATATTTTTGGTAACTTTTACTTCACTACAATCGCAAAGAAAATAATATACTTTTTACTCCATACATTTTTCTTGACACCCAAAAGTTATTGTTACATTTTGAGAGGAAAATTGTCCAATTCAAACACTTATCAAGAAAACATCACTGGTCATCCATACTGCCTTTGATCTGGCAGACTCACTAAACACAAATGCTTCATTTGTAAATTATGTCTGAGTGTTGGAGCGTGCCGCTGGCTATCCATCAATAAAAAATTTGAAAATTGTGCCTTCTGGTTTGCTTAATATAAGGAAATTGAAATAGTTTATATTTGCACATTTACTTTTGATACTTGTACACTTGGCTATTTAAACAATAAAAACAATTGTGCCGTCTGGTTTAATATAAGGAATTTGAAATAATTTACACTTTTAGTTTAAACCAACTAGGCTCATGATTGAACAAATATTTTCATATTTATGGATGGAATACAAGTTTGTTATTAAGGCTCTTGAAAGTATTCCAGAAGGAATTACGCCAAAAAATGCATTTTGATAAAAAATGTTGGTTTTACTTTCAAAAGCTGCTCCTGTGAAGTAGTGATGTTCGACATACGCCTCGTCACAATTTTGATTGCTCAAACTTTTTAAAATTGACAAATTTATGTTTTGAAATATGTTCATGTTTTTGAAAAATTGTTTCTCATTAAAATGTTTGCAGAGTTCAGTCTGTACCATTTGTATAGCATTTACATGTTATACATGGCATCATTGTATAATTCACCACCTGTATGTGTAAATATTAAATACTGACCTTCGATTTTTCTGATGTATTCCAAACAGAAATGAACCATTTTAATTTTTTGTCATCTGTGGATGATGCATCAAATGTTATAGCTGGCTTTCTATAAAAAAAACAAAGCACCGTTACTATTCCTCATACATGTTTCTATATTCTAGGCCTTATGTTTCTTCCTTCAACAGAATGTCAACCATTTTATAATGTCTGGACATCATTTTGATGGAACTGAACAGAGGAACAATTCTCCTCAGACCCACATGAGATTGAATAGAAAGAATACTGGGCATGAACATCTCATAAGGATGCAATCCTGTCTGCAGTATTACGGTTTACATTTTTCATTGTATATCAAATACGCCTTTGACTAACACCTCACAAGCAGGGTATTCATTAGTTACATACTCTTTCTCTGTCTGTCTCCCTTTCTACCTAGCCTCTCTCGCTCTCTCCCTCTCCTCTCCCTCTCTTCCTCCCAGTGGTTGGTTGAGTGCCATAAGATAGGAAGGAAGGGGAGAGGATATTGGTCGACATCTTACGTGCTACAACCCAACTTTGCTATTTTGTGACTTTCTTTGTAAAGAAAGTTCACACCATTATCCCTTATGACCACCAAGAACATTTAAGATATGAATTGACATGTACTAACTTCGACTTTTACGTCAACTCAGACTTAACTGTTCCCTTGTTTACACCAGACCCTGCTCCATTGTTCTGGCTACCCAAGCACTGCAGGCGAAAATACCTCTCTGTTTTATTGTCAACTGTCCAGTCACTTGAGAACAAGATGAATGAGCTCTGTTCAAGAGTTTCCTACCAACGGGACGTGAAAGGCTGTAATATTTGACGCTATTCAGAAACTTGGCTGATGGGTGATTTGAACCCACAACTCTACGGTTTCACCATGCTTCGCCACAACCAGTCAGTGGACTCGGGCAAAACCAAAGGAGGAGGGATGTGCCTCTTTGTAAACAACAAATGCCCTCCTTCAAGTGTGAAGGAAGTCTCAAGCTTTTGCTCAACTGAACTACAATATCTCATGGTAAATTGCAGACCTTTTAATCTACTAAGAGACTTTTAATGTAAAACCATCACTGCTGTCTACAGCCCACCACAAAATCAAATCAAATCAAATCAAATCAAATGTATTTATATAGCCCTTCGTACATCAGCTGATATCTCAAAGTGCTGTACAGAAACCCAGCCTAAAACCCCAAACAGCAAACAATGCAGGTGTAAAAGCACGATGGCTAGGAAAAACTCCCTAGAAAGGCCAAAACCTAGGAAGAAACCTAGAGAGGAACCGGGCTATGTGGGGTGGCCAGTCCTCTTCTGGCTGTGCCGGGTAGAGATTATAACAGAACATGACCAAGATGTTCAAATGTTCATAAATGACCAGCATGGTCGAATAATAATAAGGCAGAACAGTTGAAACTGGAGCAGCAGCACAGTCAGGTGGACTGGGGACAGCAAGGAGCCATCATGTCAGGTAGTCCTGGGGCACGGTCCTAGGGCTCAGGTCCTCCGAGAGAGAGAAAGAAAGAGAGAATTAGAGAGAGCATATGTGGGGTGGCCAGTCCTCTTCTGGCTGTGCCGGGTGGAGATTATAACAGAACGTGGCCAAGATGTTCAAATGTTCATAAATGACCAGCATGGTTGAATAATAGTAAGGCAGAACAGTTGAAACTGGAGCAGGAGCATGGCCAGGTGGACTGGGGACAGCAAGGAGTCCTCATGTCAGGTAGTCCTGGGACATGGTCCTAGGGCCCAGGCCAGTTGAAACTGGAGCAGCAGCATGGCCAGGTGGACTGGGGACAGCAAGGAGTCATCATGTCAGGTAGTCCTGGGGCATGGTCCTAGGGCTCAGGTCCGCCGAGAGAGAGAAAGAAAGAGAGAAGGAGAGAATTAGAGAACGCACACTTAGATTCACACAGGACACCGAATAGGACAGGAGAAGTACTCCAGATATAACAAACTGACCCTAGCCCCCGACACATAAACTACTGCAGCATAAATACTGGAGGCTGAGACAGGAGGGGTCAGGAGACACTGTGGCCCCATCCGAGGACACCCCGGACAGGGCCAAACAGGAAGGATATAACCCCACCCACTTTGCCAAAGCACAGCCCCCACACCACTAGAGGGATATCTTCAACCACCAACTTACCATCCTGAGACAAGGCCGAGTATAGCCCACAAAGATCTCCGCCACGGTACAACCCAAGGGGGGCAACCCAGACAGGCCGACCACAACAGTGAATCAACCCACCCAGGTGACGCACCCCCAGGGACGGCACGAGAGAGCCCCAGCAAGCCAGTGACTCAGCCCCGTAACAGGGTTAGAGGCAGAGAATCCCAGTGGAAAGAGGGGAACCGGCCAGGCAGAGACAGCAAGGGCGGTTCGTTGCTCCAGAGCCTTTCCGTTCACCTTCCCACTCCTGGGCCAGACTACACTCAATCATATGACCCACTGAAGAGATGAGTCTTCAGTAAAGACTTAAAGGTTGAGACCGAGTTTGCGTCTCTGACATGGGTAGGCAGACCGTTCCATAAAAATGGAGCTCTATAGGAGAAAGCCCTGCCTCCAGCTGTTTGCTTAGAAATTCTAGGGCCAATTAGGAGGCCTGCGTCTTGTGACCGTAGCGTACGTGTAGGTATGTACGGCAGGACCAAATCAGAGAGGTAGGTAGGAGCAAGCCCATGTAATGCTTTGTAGGTTAGCAGTAAAACCTTGAAATCAGCCCTTGCTTTGACAGGAAGCCAGTGTAGAGAGGCTAGCACTGGAGTAATATGATCAAATCAAGAATGTCACCAATCAGGCACTCAATGAGCTGTACAAGGCCATAGACAAACCAGAAAATATACACACAGAGGCAGCATTTCTAGTGTGGGGAGACCAACACGTCTCCTGCGTCACAAGAGGCGCTAACACTCTGATCACTTTTACTCTACTCACAGAAAGGCTCTGCCTTCATCAAATCAGACCATGACTCCATCCTCCTGCTTCCTGTTTACATGCAAAAACTCAAACAGGAAGTACCAGTGACGCTCTCAGTACGGAAGTGGTCCGACTAAGTGGACACGAAGCTATAAGACTGCTTCGCTTGCACAGACTGGGATATGTTCAGGAATTCATTTGATAATATTGAGTAGTTTACCACATCAGTCACAGGTTTCACCGATAAGTGCATTGACAACGAAATCCCCAAAGTGGCCATATATAAGTACCCTAACCAAAAGCCATGGATTAGACGCATTATCCGCACCGGGTTAAAGGCTAGCACTACCGCTATCAAGGACACTTACAATTTAGCCTATGACCTCCGACATGGAAAAGGTCAATATAAAACTAAGAGAGAATCCTACTACGCCGGCTCCGACGTGCGTCGGAAGTGGCAGGGTTTGCAGACAATTGTGGATTACAATGGGAAACACAGCCATGAGTTGCCCAGTTACCTAAATCTCCCAAACAAGCTGAATGCCGCCTTTGCAGCAAACAACCCTGAACCAGGCATGAGAGCCCCTCCTGTCCCGGACTATTTGATCTCACTTTAAAATGCTTTAAAAGGCTTGTCATGGCACACATCAACACCATCATCCCATACTGCCCCAACAGATCCACAGATGACGCAGTTTCTATTGCACTCCACACTGCTCTCTCCACCTGGACAAGAGGAATATATCTGTGAGAATGCTGTTCACTGACTACAGTTCAACGTTCAACACCATAGTCTCCTCCAAGCTCATTACCAAGCTCGGGACCCAAGGACCAACCACCTCCCTCTCCCTCAGGGTAGGTAACAACACATCTGCCACTCTGATCCTCAACACAGGGGCCATCAGGGGAGTGTGCTTTGTCCCCTCCTGTATTCCATTTTCACCCACGTCTGTGTGGCCACTCACAACTCTAACACCATCAAGTTTACTGATGACCAATGTTCCCCTCAGCCCGCCACTCAGAAGAAATATGAGCCAGCGCAGATAAGCACGAGATCGAACTTCACTCAACTTTCTACAATTTCCCCTTCATTTAACCAATCAGAGCTGGAGTAGGCATACATGCAAATAGCCACTTCCATATATGGATCTGTGCCATTCACTTTGAACAGGACTGTGTTTAGGCTACAGTATGAGCCGTCGCGAATAGATGCACTTGTTTTGATATCAAAGTGAGAGCTGGATGTAGGCACCTGTGCATATTTTTTTCTGATTATTTGCTAGTTAGTGAGTTATTAGCCAAGTTAAAGCTAATTTCTTGTCAACAATAGGGAGTGAATGCGTCCTACAAAAGCAAAAAATGCATGCATTTCTAGCCATCTTTGAAAAGCGATTCAGGTAAAGAGCTTATTGATGTTTTAAAGGGGAAGTGTTCGATTTTGAGATGGTCTAAGCTAATAGGCAGAGCGGAGCATAATTTGTCTTATTTTCTGTAATAATAGTATGGGGATAATATTGAATTTTATTTTGTAAAGTGGTATCTTATGTCAAGCACAACATTTTCAGTCACCTTGTCTGAAGGGCAAGTGGATAAACAGGTTAATGTCAAGCCCTACATGTTTTTTTAAAAGTCCAATGGAATGTAGGTATTGAACACCACACATTGGCTGGATGTAGGCTGGATGATAGAATAGTTATTTCCATCTTAAGATGTTTTGGGATGCATTTTGTCCAATGTTTTTGATAGTAGGTCACTCTGGTAGGCCTACATTAGGATCAAATAGCCACAGTACCCTACTTGGCCAATGTTAAAACTGTAACTTAAAGCGGGTATAGCCTCAGTGTTACCAGTAAACACGCACTGGAAGTTGCACATAATTTTTAAGTTTACGTTCTGCAGACCTGAAATTTGCTCAGTGCTCCAAAACATTTTGATGGAACATTGCTGACGACACGACAATGAATATGGCCTACAGAGAGGTCAGAGACCTGGCAGTGTGGTGCAAGGACAACAACCTCTCCCTCAACGTCAGCAAGACAAAGGAGCTGATCGGGACGACAGGAACCGGAGGGGCGACCACGGTCCCATCCACATCAAGTACTTAACATGGTCCTCTCACACCAGCACAGTCATGAATTTATACAGTTCCACCATTGAGAGCATCTCGACTGGCTGCATCAACGCTTGGTATGGCAACTTCACAGCGCTATGGAAGGTGGTGCAGATGGCCCAGTAAATCACTGGGGCCGAGCTCCCTGCCATCTAAGCCATAGACTGCTCACTCTGATACCGCAAGGCAAGTGGTACCGGAGCACCAAGTCTGGGACC
The DNA here is from genome assembly GCF_023373465.1 of Oncorhynchus keta. Taxonomy (NCBI): domain Eukaryota; kingdom Metazoa; phylum Chordata; class Actinopteri; order Salmoniformes; family Salmonidae; genus Oncorhynchus; species Oncorhynchus keta. The sequence goes on from NC_068424.1 coordinate 42,604,045, forward strand.
AAAAGGCACCCGAACAGCTTCTACTCCAAACCATAAGACTGCTGAACAGTTCATTTTTTATCAAATGGCTACCCGGACTATTGCATTGACCCTTTCACTGACTCTATGGACACTCACTGGACTCTACCAATACACTCAGACATACTTACACTCCAACACACGACATAAGCTTTCACACAAACACATGCATATTGATCACACACAAAAACTTTCACACTCACAACATGCGCTGCTACTACTATGTTTATCATATATATTGATTGCCTAGTCACTTTTACCCCTATCTACCCATGCACATTGACTCCTTGTATAACCTGTTCAGGATACCACGGTTTACTGCCCCTTCTGGAGGATTTGGGTACCCATATAAAACATGATACATTTTTGTCAAAAGTTGCTAATATATGCAAATAAAAAATATTATTGAATAGAAAACACTCTAAAGCTTTTAAAACCGTTTAAATTATGTCTCTATGTATAGCAGAACTCTCAAAATCTGCATTTTCCCAAAATATCTCTTCTCATCTGAAAAGTTGGGTCACCTTTGACCTCATCGCAAACACCCTTCCCAAACAGTCACAGCACCCGGAAGAGTCTCCACGTGTTCAGCGTGATCTCAGCTTTCAATGGGACTTCTCATTGTGAGAATCGCCCGCTCGAGAGTTTGAGCACGTGGTAAGCTCTCAGTCACTCAAAAAAACCTGTGCGCAATGGTCAAGTCCTCTCTTTTTCCAAGATCGATTGAACAGTGCTTGTGTTTCTGTTTGTTCTCAAAATTGCTGTACACCTTTATAACATGTTAAAGCTTGATTATGAAGTTAGTTTGACAAGTTTACTCGACATATTATATATTCTTTCGAAGTTTTGGTGCGCAACCACTTCAATTTTGACTACATTTTTACCAAAATCAGGCTATTTTGAGAACCGAAAGACGCAGACTTGAAAACTGAACACTAATTTGGTGAGTATAATCCCTTACAGGTCGTTTGATGGAAGAATAACAAAGGTAAGGGAATATTTAATGTATTCATTTTGGGTTTCTGTCGACTCCAAGATAGAGGAGTCATTATGCTACTGTGGGAGCGCCGACTCCATATTATAGTCTAGTGAACGCAAAATGTAACGTTAAAATTAAATGTAACAATGCAATTGCATTTAGAAGAAGTGTATCTTGCTATACATATGTAAAACATGCATATTTAGTCAAAGTTTATGATGTGTATTCCTTGTTAGCTGACGTTATCTGCCGGGGCTATCGTCATTTCTCAGGACATTTGGGTAGCATTTTTTGAACGATGCATCATTGTAAACAGAGATTTATGGATATATATAGCATATTATTGAAAAAAATGAATGTACTGTGTAACATGTTATATTACTGTCATCTGATGAAGATTTCAAAAGGTTAGTGAAATGATTTTTCTTTTAATCCTGCGTTTGTTGATTGCATATTTTTTCCTACTTGGCTATGCTAATGAGCTATGTCTGCGGTGGTGGTTTGACATAAATATGTGCTATGTTTTCGCCGTAAAACATTTTAGAAATCTGACTTGCTGGCTAGATAAACAACTTGTTTATCTTTCATTTGAGCTATTTTACTTGTTAATGTGTGGAGGTTAAATATTTTTAGGAATATTTTTGCACATTGTGCGTTATGGTAATGAGCTTGAGCTGTAGTCACGCTACCAGCAGAGGAATAAAACTCCCGAGCTGGATAAAGAACATTTTATTATTTGTGCATTTCTAATAACCAATTTATGTGTTCTATTTATGTGCTTTTCTAATATCCAATTTCTGTGACTGATTGAACAAATCCTCACTATCAGTATCTCCCTTTTGGCAGTATGCCCAGAACCTTGTTTTGAGAAAGGGATATTTCAAGGTCTCAGCTTAGAAAGTAGAAGCCTTGTGAGGTATTGGTCTGTCACATGCATGACCCAGTATTGGTTGGTCATATGAAGGAAGCAAACGCTAATGATGAAAAAATGTTGCATGATGAATAAGCTAAATCATGCAAATATAACTGTATATAAGAGTATTAATGGGACTGCCCCGGTTAGAGCTCCTGATCGACATGTGTACTTGGTGCATTGGTTTGCTTGGACCCTCTCCAGCGTGCTGATAATAAATAGTGATTAATTTAAGATTGACTTTGAGTGTCCCTGTGTAGAATTTCTATGACAATTTGTCGTCAATGAACAGGTTGATTGATTCTTGCCTGGGAGGTTTCCAGTGGCGGTCTGCGAGGGAAACCGGTAAAAGCATTTTATGAAGTGTGAAGGAAATTCCCGTCTGACCAAAAGACGACAAGACCAACCCAGACCAGACTCTTACTGTGGGCTGCCCAGGATGAGACGCATCATCCGCAAACAATTTAGGGACGGCAACTGATTTCACTCTCCAGTTTTATGAGGAGACTGGAGAGAGTGCAATAACAGTACCATGGAAAGCCCTGCTGACAGCTGTCTGTAGGCATTTATTGAAGAAGTGTCTACCTGGTCTGCAGCCACTAGAATAACACAAGTTTTTTTTAACACAGGGTGTGATTTATATGTATTGGAAGTAGCGGCAAGAGAATAATCGAATATACATAAGATGCATAGCAGGTAAAGACAAGATAATTGTTGAAGATGCACATGGGGTAATAAAGGAGATTACAGAGTGTGTTTGGCAATAGTAGTAAGTGAAATTCGATGTGAAAGTTGTGTGATATGACATAAAAGCTTTTTGGACATTTGGATAATAAGAGTGGATGTGAAAGTTGTGTGAGCGTGGAAAGGACATGATTAAAATTTGGATATTAAAGCTGATTGATTGAAATGTGGAAATTAAGCATTTTATTTGGATAATAAACTGATTGATTGAAATGTGGATAAGAGGATTTAAGCTATTAAGTACTGAGTGAATGAGAGCTGTTAGGGGACTGGCTCCGGTGTGAAAAAGGTGATATGGGAGATTACTGAGTGCTTGTCTGAATGAATATCCCAACCAGTTCCGTGAGCTGAGTATTTTTTTTATCTATAATGTTATATCTACAGTTATTTTCAGTTGAAGTCAGAAGTTTACATACACTTAGCTCATTAAAACTTATTTTTCAACCACTCCACAAATTTCTTGTTATAAAAATCTATAGTTTTGGTGAGTCGGTTAGGACATATATTTTGATCATGACCAAAGTAATTTTTCCAACAATTGTTTACAGACGGATTATTTGACTTATAACTCTCCATTAAATCAGAAGTTTACTTATACTAAGTGGAATGTGCCTTTAAACAGCTTGGAAAATTCCCGGAGCAATTTCCAAACGCCTGAAGGCACCACGTTCATCTGTACAAACAATAGTATGCAATTTAAGATTGACTTTGAGTGTCCCTGTGTAGAATTTCTATGACAATTTGTCGTCAATGAACAGGTTGATTGATTCTTGCCTGGGAGGTTTCCAGTGGCGGTCTGCGAGGGAAACCGGTGAAGCATTTTATGAAATGTGGAGGAAATTCCAACCCAGACCAGACCCTTACTGTGAGCTGCCCAGGAGGAGACGCATCATCCCTAGCACCTGCTAGGAGGCAGTATTTTCATTTTTGGAGCAACATTTTTTTTATCAGGAAAAGATGCTAGAATATGCATATAATTGACAGCTTTGGATAGAAAACACTCTAACGTTTCCAAAACTATAAATGTATTGTCTGTGAGTATAACAGAACTGATGTTGTAGGTGAAAGCCTGAGAAAAATCCAATCTGGAAGTCTCCCAGGTTTTGAAAGCGCTGCGTTCCAGTGACTGCATCTTCAGCTGTGAATATACCAACAACGAGCTTACGCTTTCTACTTATTCCCCAAGGTGTCTACAGCATTGTGACGTAGTTTTACACATTTCTGTTGAAGAATAGCCGTAGGCGGCCACATTGCGTAAGTGGTCACATGGTGGCTCCGAGAGAGATTCTCGCGTAAAATACAGAGGTAGCCATTACTCCAAACAGTCGAATTGATATCAGAAAAACACCTGGACGATTGATTCTAAACAACGTTTGCCATGTTTCTGTCAATATTATGGAGCTAATTTGGAAAAAAGTTTGGCGTTGTAGTGACCGCATTTTCCGGTTGATTTCTCAGCCAAACGTGAAGAACAAACGGGAGCTATTTTGCCTACAAAAATAATATTTTGGGAAAAAAGGAACATTTGCTATCTAACTGGGAGTCTCCTGAGTGAAAACATCCGAAGTTCTTCAAAGGTAAATGATTTAATTTGATTGCTTTTCTGATTTTCGCGAAAATGTTGCCTGCTGCCAGCAGAGCCTAGCATAGCATTATGCCATGATAAACTTATACAAATGCTTGTCTAGCGTTGGCTGTAAAGCATATTTTGAAAATCTGAGATGACAGTGTGATTAAAAAAAGGCTAACCTGTGTCTCAATATATTTAATTTGTGATTTTCATGAATAGGAAGATTTTCTAGGAAGATTTATGTCCGCTGCATTATGCTAATTATTTTGAGGCGATGATTTACGCTCCTGGATCCGGGTTTAAGAGAAGCAAGAAGTTAAGATGATTTAAGGATCGGACCCTTTTTTCAATTTTCACCTAAAATGACATAGATTTGGAATCTAACTGCATGTACTCAGGACCTGAAGTAAGGATATGCATATTATTGATACCATTTGAAAGTTTGTGGAAATGTGAAATTAATGTAGGAAAATATAACACATTAGATCTGGTAAAATATAAAATGTTTTTGATCCATCATCTTTGAAATGCAAGAGAAAGGCCAATATATGACTTAGGAATCTAGATGTAATATAGATATTGGCCAATAGAGGGCAGCAGTATGGGCAGACTTATTCAATGAACCATTGCTTTTCTGTTCAAAATGTTGTATCAAGACTGCCCAAATGTACCTAATTGGTTTATTAAAATAATATACATTTAATAAGTGTGAAGCTTAAAGTGAATATCCAACAGAGATTGGTAATAAAAATATAGACTAACATTGTTAGGATAGACTAAAATGAAAACAACGCCTTCCAATACGGAGAAAGTTAGAATGTTTATTTTGTTTTTAACCTTGCAATATGGGGAAAGAACATTGTTTGAGTGTGACATTTTGCAATCTATTACTCAATTCTATAGTTTGGGTAGCACCAGTGATTTAAGTAAGAAGGTAATTTCATCTAAAACAATAATCTGTTTCCATTATGTGGAACTGTGTCCAGTGATTTATGATTCATATGTACACTACCGTTCAAAAGTTTGGGGTCACTTAGAAATGTCCTTGTTTTTTAAAGAAACACATTTTTTGTGTCGATTTTGCCCATCTTTTCTTTTTATTGGCCAGTCTGAGATATGGCTTTTTCATTACAACTCTGCCTAGAAAGCCAGCATCCCGCATCTTCATTGTTGACGTTGAGACTGGTGTTTTGCGAGTGCTATTTAATGAAGCTGCCAGTTGAGGGTAGCTGAGGACGAAGCAGACACTTTTCTTATAAATGCCTACAGACAATTGTCTCTGGGGCCTCTCTGCCCTCACTCCAGCCTTCTACTATGACCAGCCAGTGGTTCTCAGACCATGAAGACACTTTTCTTATATATACCTACAGGCCTCTAGCCTTCTTATAAAACTAGCTTGTCGCTACTTCCAATACATTGTGTTGAAATCGGAAGTTTACATGCACCTTAGACAATTACATTTAAACTCAGTTTTTCACAATTCCTGACATTTAATCCAAGTAAAAGTTCCATGTCAGGTCAGTTAAGGATAACCACTTTTAAGAATGTGAAGTGTCAGAATAAAAGTAGACAGTGATTTATTTCAGCTTTTAATTCTTTCATCACATTCCCAGTGGGTCAGAAGTTTACATGCCTTTAAATTGTTTAACTTGATTAAATTTTGGCCCATTCCTCCTGACAGAGCTGCTTTAACTGAGTCAGATTTGTAGGCCTGCTTGCTCGCACACACTTTTTTAGTTCTGCCCACAAATTTTCTATAGAATTGAGGTCAGGGCTTTGTGATGGCCACTCCGATACTTTGTTGTCATTAACTCTTTTGGGATAGGGAGAAGCATTTTCACTTTTGGATGAGTAGCGTGCCCAGAGTGAACTGCCTCCTACTCTGTCCCAGATGCTAATATATGCATATTATTATTAGTATTGGATAGGAAACGCTGAAGTTTCTAAAACTGTTTGAATGATGTCTGTGAGTATAACAGAACTCAAATGGGAGGCGAAAACCTGAGAAAAATCCAACCAGGAAGTGGGACATCTGAGGTTTGTAGTTTTTCAAAGCTTGGCCGACCGAATACACATTGAGATATGGATAAAGTTGCACTTCCTACGGCTTCCACTAGATGTCAACCGTCTTTAGAATCTTGAATGAGGATTCTACTATAAAGGAGGGGCTCATGAGACCTCTTTGAGTCAGTGGTCTGGCAGAGTGCCTTGGTGTCATGACGCGCGCTCCTCGACAGAGTTACCTCTCGTTCCAGTGCTTTTCTTTAGACAAAGGAATTCTCCGGTTGGAACATTATTGATGTTTTATGTTAAAAACATCGTTTGACATGTTTCTATAGGACTGTAACAGAACTTTTCGACTTTTTGTCTGGACGAAGTGCCTGCGCCTCATGAAGATGGATTACTGGTCTGAACACGCTAACAACAAGTGGCTATTTGGACATAAATGATTGAACTTTATGGAACAAATCAGTCATTTATTGTCGAACTGGAATTCCTGTGAGTGCCTTCTGATGAAGATCATCAAATGTAAGTGAATATTTATGGTGTAATTTCTAACTTTCTGTTGACTCCAAAATGGCGGATATCCTCTGGCTGTTTTGGGTTCTGAGAACTGTTGTCAGATTATGCTTTTTCCATAAAGTTTTTTTGAAATCTGATACAGCGGTTGATAAATGAATCACGATATGAGTCATGTGTCCAAAGGGGGAATTACCAGTCCCCTAGAGCGATTTGGTAAATATGCAAATGTATTTTCTTCACATGCCTGCCTGTAAAAATAAAAAATATATGTTGGTAGTGGTTGACAACTGACTTGCCTAGTTAAATAAGGTTAAGCCTTGTTAAATAAAGGTTCAATTCAAAATGTTAAAATAAGCCAATTTGAGAATACATTTTTTTTTTGGTTTTTCACGTTTCTTGTTTTGTTAGTTTGTTCATGTGTAGTTGCTTTATTAAAGAACCATGAATAGTAACCACGCTGCGTATTGGTCCGCCTCTCCATCAACTCAAGAAAACCGTTACATAACTACAGATGTTGTATAGCATCGAAGCAATAATTTGACAATAATAAAGAATGATACATTTAAGATTGACTTCCATTGTCCCTGTGTAGAACAACCTTGTTATTATTATTATTATTTTTACTATTTAAAAAATAATAATAATAAAAATATTAGCAAATTGGGGGATTTTTTACTCTTCCTTATTGGGAAAGGGCACGTAAGGATGTGACAAATACAATTTGATTTGATTTATTGTCTTCGCTAAGATAAAGTGCATGTCCTCCAGTTCCATTTGAGCACCAGTAGACTCAATGCATGAGAGAGCTTACCTGTAGACCATCTATTTGTGGAATTGATGCAGTCAGAGAGCTCTTGTTAAGCAGCCCATTATTTCAGCGTCTTTGCCATTGTTACAGATAAGCATCGCTGAGTTTTTCTCCTTCCATTGTTCTTTTGCAGAGATGAAAAGACAGGAGAGACACGCCTATGTAGAGTAGACAAAACCAACCAACCGGTTCAGGTTTATTTTCCTTTTGGGGATGGGAGGAGAGGTAGGAATCAAAGTGAGGTCAGGATCTTGTTCATTTATATTCACTGGTCTGTTATCTATTTTTCTACTGCATTACTCTTTGCCAAAACCAATCTAGCATACCTGGGGTGACGAGACAGGCCTGTGCCTTGAAACAGAGTCTCTTTATCTGTAGATGCATTTTCTACAGTGAACTAATTTCAGCAGCAGAGTACCTGAATATGCAGAGAAGCACAAATGCCACATTCCCTTGTGAGCCAAGATATACAATTCACATGCAGATAGGAACCAAAGGATAGGACCAATGAAAAAGAGTTTCCTAAAATCACAATTTTAAGTGATGTCGATTCCTTTATATTTAGCAGGGCTCTATGTGCCCTTATTTTTAAAAAGGCATTAATAATACACAGTATAATGTGAAAGGCTCTATTCTATTTCTAAAACATTAATAATAACCTAGCACAGTGCCCACATAGTTTCACTGACATAGCTATTGACAACTATTACATTTGTATTGATTAATGCTGAACAGGCAGGAAAGAGTAAACACTAAATGTATGTATTAAACTGAAGCAGGCTGCAGTCAGTCTTTGGGAGGCAAGAGACATTTTTTTGTTTACCTTGATGCAATCACTCCCTCCAGGAATTCCCATCCTTCCCAGGAATGACTCCCAATTTATTCTGAAATCTATTTGTTCTAGAATGCAAAAAAGTACCGATTATTCTGAGGGAACATTTGAATTCCATAGTGCTGATAAAGGCCCTAGCTAGTTCTGATTCTGGTTAAACAGAATATCTCCCACAGAGGGGAAAAAACACTCAAGGTCAGTGGGAGCTCTCAGTACCCAGAAGTCCTCACTTTCTGAGAAACAGGAACAAGCCAAAGCATCAACATCCTGTCAGCAACAGAGGTGATATGGTCGAGCTATCTGCTACAGTAATTCCTTCAGGATTATTGGCAGGTTAAGAATATGTGGGGTTTATGGGATCTGTAATTATGCAGCAGCATTTCCTGATTGTCTGACTAATGACGATAGAATTAGCACTGCTTGCCAATTAGCCGGCCTGCTCTCTGAGCCATAGCATATTGAGCAGGAGGGAATGGCTCCATTTGTCATGTGAAGGTTCTGCTTACCAAACAGCCCTGAAGCATTTTCAGATCCATCCACTCAAAGTTCAGCAATTAGCTCCGGCAACAATCATTGATTTGAGCAAGTTTACCTCCCCTAATTTAGTTGTCAGCATGATTAAGGGAAATCCTAAAACCAATCGAGAAGGGCATTGAGATGGTTCGTTGCAATGGCATCCTCTTAATGTAAAATTTAAGTGAGTCTTAAATATTTAAGAGGGACTTAGTTTGGTTAAATATATGTTGTATGCTGTTTCTCTCTTCAACAAATATCCAGCTATATTGATGTTTGTGTGTAAAGAAAGGCTACTGTAAAAGTTCCACTGTGGCCCTCAGTAACTTAACCTTTAACATAATTTTGAAAGGAATGGGAAAACATTCATTTAAACTCTCAGTGAGAAAATGGCAGCATAAAAAAACACTGGATGTGGCGTAGTGCAGGCTATTTAATTTCACCACTTCATATCGAAATGCTATAAGAGTGCAACAATGCTAAACACTGCACATTTTACTGCTCTCTGTCCGTGTAGGTTCAAAAGGCCATGCAGTATAACCTAAGCACTCATACAACAGATCATCAACTCATGAGTGCATTGATTTTTATGAGGGGCCAGGAACGCAATAGTTCATGACATATGAAGTGGATGCCCCCACCCCCATCAATACGGGTCAGTGTATTAATGAAAAAATATGACAATTGATGCCACCCCCTAGTTTAAAATTGAGCAGTAACACGTTGTCAGTGACTTTACACACCTGTAGTGATGCAGCTTGTTGAGGTGAATCTCTATGATGGACACTCAGTGGATCATTGCATGCAGGTGACAGGAATAACTGAATCCTAATAGTGATCGACTGCAGATATGTGATTAATGAGTCCCCATCATCTATATATAACGTGTGTGTGATATTAAGGGGCATCCTGGTAAGAAGTCACCCCATCTCCTTCATCCGTCTATTTTAGGTACAGAGATGACCGGTAATTGGTTTTCATTTTCATGATGAAATCCTTTGAATTTTTAATTCCTCAGGGCCTCTTGCTCCTGACCAGTTTAATTACTACCTCTGTGCCTGTCGTGGCTGTGGCTGGGCCTGCAGGTCCACCATGCTGCAGTGAAAAGACCCTCTCAAAACAGGGAGTGGTAGTGGGGGAGCCACAGGGGTGGGGGGATTCTTACTGTTCTCAGTGAAGGATGACTTATTGATTATATTCATACACTTGCAAGTATTTGTATTAAACAATACAAAATATGTATTCTAATTGAACTTTTACAATATAGGCTACATGAATTGTAGATCAGGCCAGTTAAATACAAAATACAAAACAGTTATTGAAAATATTGAAAAACCTATATCAAATACATGTAACAGAAAAACTGCCCGTCGTTGGCACTAGCTACCTGCACTGTAAATCTGCAACACTGTACTAACCGCTGTGCTTCCAGGAATGCACAGTAAATTCTAACAATATAGCATGTTACTGTAGTCGTTTTCCAGTAATTATGCTTTACATTTGTGTGACAGTAAAGGTCCTGTACATTTACAGTAATGTACTGGCTACTTTGCTGCCAGTAATTTACTGTAAAATTACAGGATATGTTTTACATGGCACTTATGAAGAGGATAGATTTTGTGACATTGTTTTGGATAAAAACCCAAAAGGTAATCTTTTACCGTAATGAATAAAAAAACTCAGTCTTCATGAATTACAGCCAAATAGACATTGATTGCCAATAATTGAAACAGCAACGTATGGATTTTTGTCTTGGTCCAGAAAGGGCAGCTGCTATCTTATTTCAGTCACAGCTAAAGAAAAAGAGAGCTGCCGAGATCTTGGTGAGGCAGGGCTGAATGAAAGAAGATGGAAGATGCTAATTAAATGTGAAATAAGCTACGCTTCCTGTTATTGTGTGTGCCTCTGCACTTCTTCTGAAATAACCTGCAGGTGTTTTGACAAAGCATGCATACAAATGCAAACTACACTGCACAAAAATGATATTCCTCTGTCTGCTTGTAAACACACAAGGGGAGGATTTCTCTAGTTTTCCCTGGTGAGCATGAACACATTAATATTTTAGTGAACTTGCATCCTCGCATCCACATAAACACACACCCACTTGGAAAGTTAAACCTAGTGTTTTAAACATGGTGTTTCACCTAACATAACAGACCCCGAGTGGAAATGGAGGACAGATTTACCCAAACCTTTAAATCTGAATTAAGTGGTATTTTGTTCATTGGCTAGCAGCATTACACCCACTACTGATGGCAGCTACTGATTATCCATGTCACACTAAAATGAAATGTTGAGAGATAAACAAACATGTTGACATTTTCAGCTTTAAAACTGAATTATTCCGATTTATTTCTGGCTGAGAAATAGTATCATAATAGTATCTGAATATATTTTTATGCTGCCGAATTTTACAATGTGCCATCCTATCTTCATATACCCTACATGCAACACCTGGTTATTACACAATCTCCTCTAGCAAAATGTGCTTACCAGACATCTTGCAAATATAGAACTGCATTGTTTACAAGTCAAAACAACCGAATTCCCTGTCACGTTCACTGTCTTCAAACTCCCTGTCATAGATGAGCCAAGGCGCAGCGTGCATATAATGCACATGTACATTTTGCAGACACATTTATTTGCATAGTTGGATACAAATACATACATTTTGACAGCTAATGGAACAAAGCTTTAATCTTATATTAATGATGGTAAAACCATCATTGGGGAGTGATAAATGATTGTTCCAATCGAATAGTGGTTGTTTGTTTAGAAGAAACAATTTGCTTTTCACTTTACCTGTCTGACTAAAGATAGGCTATACTTCAGTAAGAGCATGGGAATACCTTTTATGTGTGATGTTGCAGAGATAGCCCATTCCCACTTGTGTTTATGTTGTTTAGCCAATCTCCAGGCAGAGTGCTCCTTGTGATTTATTACTCGACTGCAGCAAACATTTCAATGAGAGAGATATGCCCTTGCCTGGGCTATGGGGCCAATGTTGGTTAATGCCCTTTGTCAGTCTCCAATATAGATACACTGAGGAATCCTGGGAAGAAAATGCTCACTGTTCCTCAGATACAGTAACATTGCTCCTCACGCTCTACACATTCATATTGTACACAGCAACAGTGATTTTTTTATGTCACAACTCAAGTATAACAAAAACAAGGCGAAACACTTTCAAAAGTTAAGGTATTGATGACTTCTAAGAAATCAAAATATATAACTTTTTTTATTTGATGTTCCTCATGTAATGCTATTTTGTAATTAACTAGCCCTCACATGGATATACCCATTCTATTTGTAGGGAGCAGTTGCCTCCATTTATAATGCTCACCATGTTTCCTTCAAAGAGAAAGTCATCTAATTTATCCACACAAAGGAAATTATATGCTATTGTCTACAATGCACAAATAGAATAGCAGTGAAACATAGGTTTAATAGGTTTAAACATGTAAATGAATCATCATACTCTTCGCTAATCCGGACTGATCTATTTCAAACCTGTGGGCAAATGTTACCTGTGCGACACCATCACACAAGAGACATCACTCCAAACAGGAACAAAATTATCCTTATCAATAAACCACTTAACTTCACGGTTAATCATTTATCATCGCCTTTACAGTTATTCATCTATAATCTCCTGTACAGTCAGATTCAGAGATTTTCTCCAAAATAAATGTTTGATCTGAAACCTCCAATGAGTACTTGACCTTACAGCATCCAAATACATGGGATTATGCGATATGCAGAAGTCTTCAACCTTACACCTTCACACTTGTGAGAATTGTCTTATATGGATAGGGCTAAATTTAAATGTTTCTTACAGAAGAAATACTGTATGAAAATAATATTCATAAGCATAGTAGCAATTGAAAGGGAACAGTTTGGAGATTATGGGAAATGTATTAAACCAAAGTTGAGAACACAACAGTTCACCTGACACAAGACTGAATCCAAATATTACACTGTTGACTTTATGTGGGTATTACATTTAGTATACTATTCACTGCATTTGTTGATAATGAAATCTGAAAATACTCTGGATACATTCAGTAACATGATAGGAATATGAATATTCCTGAAAAATGTTGGGTAGGTACAACATAAGACAAAATAATGACAAGAATTTGAGTGAGAGGACGAACTGGTGTCTCCATGTGCCCCCATCCCAAGTGTGCACAGTTCCTAAGTAATTTCTATCAACTTTTATGACTCAAGGAGGTCTTCAACTATACAGTGCTTTTTTGAGCTCTCATAGCTGTGCCGTTGAGGAACTAGAGCAAGCACACTTTTGAAACACAACCCTGCATTCCTGCCATCAACAAATAACATAATTTATTCGCAATCTGGATCAGGTGGGCATTATTTGAAAGCTTGTTCTATTGCCAACATGACTAGTTAAGTTAAAAAAATATGATATTAAAATGTTATGCTTTCACAGGTAATTCAGAGAAACATATTGTAATTGTGGTGTGCATTGAAAGGTGTCGTGCGTACATTCAGGTGCGTGTTCTGTGGCGAATTTTCTTCACAATAGACAAATATAAACTGTTCAGAACAACCCAGGGTATGTCACCTTGTAACTGTACATCAATTATAGTAATAATAAGCATTGACACTGTATATGACATGAGCTTTATGATATGGAAATGTGAAATGCACATTTGGACTCACTGGTGTTTGGCTTGCTTGTATGACATCAGATCTGCATTTATTATTAATCCTCAACGTCTCATCTTTCATAATACATTGAGTCTTCTTAATTGATAGAATGTATCTCACTCAGACAACAAAACCTTTGCAAAAGTTGCCAATTAGCGAGAAGGATGGGGGAAGCTGTCGTGCGCAGTGCTAAAGTTCAGAACGGCTGTCAATCAAAATCCTTACATCGCTGTGAAGCGCAGTGCCTGATTTTTACAGAATTGATTACAGAATTTTACAGAATTTCCCTTACTCAGACAACAAAACATTTGCAAAAGTGGCCCAATTAACAGGAAGGATGGGGGAACCTGTCACTTCTGGTGCTCAAGTTCAGAATGTCTGTCATTCAAAATCCTTACAGCGCTGTGAAGCACAGAGGCTGAGCTCTGACGTCATTTATAACATTTTACTGTATAGCCACTGCGTACCAATTTAGATGCTTATCAGTGCACAAATATTTAATTTGAACTTGATAAGAAGTAAATACTAAATAATGTTAATTGACTCAAATCATGTGTAAATCCATGAGTATTTTTTTATTCTAAATTAATCAAAATATCAAAGCGGGTAGGAATGCCAACTATTGGAAGGTGTACAGCGGTTATAAAGTATTAAATAGTTGGGAGAAAGTCTTTCAAGCTTTCTGCTTTTATATCTTGATTGTGATAACTGTATGTCTGTTATCCCTTTGCATGTTGAGAGGAGAAACTCCCCCACTGAAGATCAATGACTGGGCGGTCCTCCCTTGAAACATATAAACAAGGAGAAATAGTGAAAAGCAGGCATGCCTTTGTTAATGTCTTTCAATACTCTATGATGTTTGTGGCCTATAAACAAGCTGGACCAATGAGTTCACTCCGTGTCATGTTTACCTAAACAACACTGGCGGGGTCAGGGTCTGGACACCAACCGCAAAGGATCACTCTCACGGTTTTAGGTTTGAGTTGTGAGCCATTTGATCACCCGGGGTGAAGTTGTGGATCTATGGCATAAAACATTTAACAGCATGGAGCGTGCTTATAGCCTCTTAGCATGAATGCCAAGTAAAGCACTTGATTGTTTCAACATCTTTGCTGCAGAGTGTGCTTGAGTTTCAATTTAATGTTCACTCCTGAAGAGAAAATGGGAAGAATTGGCCTCGAGAATGGTCCTCCTGCTTCACCACGAAGTTGTAAGCAATACAACTTCGTAGAAATAGGTTGCGGCGTCAAGGTTGCCTTTTTTCAATTAAAGTATGTTCTACGGCTATTAATCTCCTTAAGTTAAACATATTGATATGGCAAGGATACCTGAACTCAAAAGGAGGTCCTTTTAGTTGTATTTGCAAGGGGAAATTAAACATCTAATATGTTTCAATATGCCAAGAGTCATTACACACATAATGAACGAGCACAACGCAAAGAGCCTGGTGATTGATGTGAGGAGAGATTGGTGTATGAAGATGAGGTTTCCTTAGGTGGAGGTGAGCCTTGGAGGCTGTCCGTCTCTCTGTGGGTATTTAAGTGGTATCTCGAGATTACAGGGCTGATATCCATGTTTAACTCATCCATCATCGCAGATTCACAAGTGTAAGTGAAGCTCACACTTAACTTACACTAGCTAGGGATAAAGGGTTTCAGCCCAAAATATATTCAAGGAAAATGGATTGATACATCTTGATTTCTATATCACTATTTAAGATAAGGAGCTTTAAGACATTTTCACTATCCCTGAAATCAGTGTGTAAATATGCAAGAGACACAAATACTGTAGAATCTGTATTTTCCTGTCTCAAATAATTTGGGATATGTTTCAATGTAAACATTTTTTTAATCTATAGTGTACTCACTCACAGTGTGCTAACGTTGCACGGAATGTGAAACATAGAGCTCATGAGACCCTAGCCCTAGCAATAGAGATGTGGACATGTGGTTGTCTTGTAGAGATGCCTGTTAATTGTACCCCAACAGCAGGTGAGGGAATCTCCTCTCTCTCTATCCAGCCTGCGAGCTGTGAAGCATAAAGGTTTGTGAGCGGAATTGAGAGAGAGCGTTCCATTTTGTCCCTGCCCATCAGAGAGGGATGGTTAGACCGCTGGGACCAGGGAATGGCCTTCATGTTGCCTGTCCCTTCACAGTGTAATCTTTTGACAGAGCCATAGAGCCCTGGGAAACAGCCTATAACAGCCAAACCTCCTAATAAAATGGCCTCACAGGGAGAGAGTGAGAGACCACAGAGAGAAAAGGGGGAAGTAAACACACACACAACACACACACCTATTCACTGGCCTGGCTGTATGCATGTGTCAGTCAGCATGAAGGCTGCACAGTACAATATTTTTATCATCATAGCATGCGGCATAAAGACACCTGGCAACCATGGGTCAGAGGTCCTGGAGCTGCATGTGTCATCGTGCTTTGTTGGAAATGCCAAGGACCAAACTTACAGTCACTTCTTATGTTCTGTGGTAAACTTACAGAAATGGAAGTTGAAGAAGAAAGAAAGGTTATGATGAATAGGGTTTATCACTGTCCTGTCGCAGAATCCTCCAGGGCATGAAGAAAGGTGATCTGAAGAAATTCTGTTACATTAAGAATTGTTGGATTGTAACTACGGGGTGTTTTCGCATAGTCCTCTTTTGAGGGTGTTTCTATGCTTGGTCCCTTTCAGTTTGTTTCGCTAAATGTTTTGTGCAGCATGAACACTTCAAAAGAACAAAAAAAAGGGAAATGTGAAATCAAAGCTACTCAGGTGCGCTTGTCAGTATTCCCACACCACACATTAGACTAGTGCAACAATGTTTCCCATGCCTTAACCCTTCACATTGGTGCCACAAACGAGAGAAGATGATTGTGGATATTTGGATATTGATTAGTGATTGTCAAGGATACACAAAAATTCCAAAACGTGTAGAGTTTTTAGTTCAGATTATTTGTTTGCAATATTTGCTCTATAGGCTAAGAGAGCTTCATAAACATTATATTGTTGGGTTTCAACAGTGTGAGAAGACAACAACATATTTGCTGAGAATCACAACATAGGCCACAATGAATTATTGCTCTTAAAGGGCCAGTAGCCTACATTGGGTGTACCATTTTCAATTACAGCATTATTTAATCTTCAGTTATTCTTCTACATTTACATTTACATTTAAGTCATTTAGCAGACGTTCTTATCCAGAGCGACTTACAAATTGGTGCATTCACCTTATGACATCCAGTGGAACAGCCACTTTACAATAGTGCATCTAAATCTTTGAAGGGGGGTGAGAAGGATTACTTTATCCTATCCTAGGTATTCCTTAAAGAGGTGGGGTTTCAGGTGTCTCCGGAAGGTGGTGATTGACTCCGCTGTCCTGGCGTCGTGAGGGAGTTTGTTCCACCATTGGGGGGCCAGAGCAGCGAACAGTTTTGACTGGGCTGAGCGGGAACTGTACTTCCTCAGTGGTAGGGAGGCGAGCAGGCCAGAGGTGGATGAACGCAGTGCCCTTGTTTGGGTGTAGGGCCTGATCAGAGCCTGGAGGTACTGAGGTGCCGTTCCCCTCACAGCTCTGTAGGCAAGCACCATGGTCTTGTAGCGGATGCGAGCTTCAACTGGAAGCCAGTGGAGAGAGCGGAGGAGCGGGGTGACGTGAGAGAACTTGGGAAGGTTGAACACCAGACGGACTGCGGCGTTCTGGATGAGTTGTAGGGGTTTAATGGCACAGGCAGGGGAGCCCAGCCAACAGCGAGTTGCAGTAATCCAGACGGGAGATGACAAGTGCCTGGATTAGACCTGCGTCGCTTCCTGTGTGAGGCAGGGTCGTACTCTGCGGATGTTGTAGAGCATGAACCTACAGGAACGGGCTACCGCCTTGATGTTAGTTGAGAACGACAGGGTGTTGTCCAGGATCACGCCAAGGTTCTTAGCGCTCTGGGAGGAGGACACAATGGAGTTGTCAACCGTGATGGCGAGATCATGGAACGGGCAGTCCTTCCCCGGGAGGAAGAGCAGCTCCGTCTTGCCGAGGTTCAGCTTGAGGTGGTGATCCGTCATCCACACTGATATGTCTGCCAGACATGCAGAGATGCGATTCACCACCTGGTCATCAGAAGGAGGAAAGGAGAAGATTAATTGTGTGTCGTCTGCATAGCAATGATAGGAGAGACCATGTGAGGTTATGACGGAGCCAAGTGACTTGGTGTATAGCGAGAATAGGAGAGGGCCTAGAACAGAGCCCTGGGGGACACCAGTGGTGAGAGCGCGTGGTGAGGAGACAGATTCTCTCCACGCCACCTGGTAGGAGCGACCTGTCAGGTAGGACGCAATCCAAGCGTGGGCCGCGCCGGAGATGCCCAACTCGGAGAGGGTGGAGAGGAGGATCTGATGGTTCACAGTATCGAAGGCAGCCGATAGGTTAGGTCTACTATTTACTCGGTTACCAATAATATGTACATGTTAATAGTATCTTCTGTTTACAATTATTATGTCTCACCTTTTTCAATCTATTAGCTTAGTTATATCTAGCTGTCTGATAACATGTTCTGAGGGAATGGCTTCTTCTGCACCTTATAAAAACCCAGAGTGCATTGAGTGAATGTTGTAAAAAGATAGTGGTTCCTTTCTAAACATAGCAATGCGAAAGCAAAGAGGACATGGACCACAAAATAGGTGACGTGAGCTGGCAAAAAAAGTCCTCTTTCAATATCCTCATTTTAAATATGTCTGCTGTCCCTGAACAAGGCAGTTAGCCCACGGTAGGCCATCAGTGTAAATAGGAATTTGTTATTTCTTCGGGATCGGTGTCCCGTCTGCGGGACGGTTAAGCTAACGTAGGCTAATGCAATTAACATGAGGTTGTAAGTAACAAGAACATTTCCCAGGACATAGACATATCTGATATTGGCAGAAAGCTTAAAAATGTCGTTCTGCCCCTGAACAAGGCAGTTAACACACTGTTCACCGGTAGGCCGTCATTGTAAAATACGAATTTGTTCTTAACTGATTTGCCTGGTTAAATAAAGGTAAAAAAATAAAATTAAAAGGCAAGGGTAGTGTGAATACTGGATACAGTATGAGTTATTTTGTGTTTTTTTTACCCCAGAGTTCACTTTAAAAATAAATGAGATCGGTTATTTTAAAGAGGACTATACAGTGGGGCAAAAAAGTATTTAGTCAGCCACTAATTGTGCAAGTTCTCCTACTGAAAAAGATGAGAGACGCCTGTAATTTTCATCATAGGTACACTTCAACTATGACAGACAAAATGAGAGAGAAAAAAATCCAGAAAATCACATTGTAGGATTTTTAAAGAATTTATTTGCAAATTATGGTGGAAAATAAGTATTTGGCCAATGACAAAATGTATCTCAATACTTTGTTATATACCCTTTGTTGGCAATGACAGAGGTCAAACGTTTTCTGTAAGTCTTCACAAGGTTTTCACACACTGTTGCTGGTATTTTGGCCCATTCCTCCATCCAGATCTCCTCTAGAGCAGTGATGTTTTGGGGATGTTGCTGGGCAACACGGACATTCAACTCCCTCCAAAGATATTCTATGGGGTTGAGATATGGAGACTGGCTAGGCCACTCCAGGACCTTGAAATGCTTATTAAGAAGCCACTCCTCCGTTGCCCGGGCGGTGTGTTTGGGATCATTGTCATGCTCAAAGACCAGGCCATGTTTCATCTTCAATGCCCTTGCTGATGGAAGGAGGTTTTCACTCAAAATCTCACAATACATGGCCCCATTCATTATTTCCTTTACACGGATCAGTCGTCCTGGTCCCTTTTCAGAGAAACAGCCCCAAAGCATGATGGTTCCACCCCCATGCTTCACAGTAGGTATGGTGTTCTTTGGATGCCACTCAGTATTCTTTGTCTTCCAAACAAGATGAGTTCATTTTTTACACAGCTCTCTGCAGGTCATTCACTAGGTCCCCCCGTGTGGTTCTGGGATTTTTGCTCACCGTTCTTGTGATCATTTTGACCCCACGAGGTGAGATCCTGCGTGGAGCCCCAGATCGAGGGAGATTATCAGTGGTCTTGTTTGTCTTCCATTTCCTAATAATTGCTCTCACAGTTGATTTCTTCAAACCAAGCTGCTTACCTATTGCAGATTCAGTCTTCCCAGCCTGGTGCAGGTCTACAATTTTGTTTCTGGTATCCTTTGACAGCTCTTTGGTCTTGGCCATAGTGGAGTTTGGAGTGTGACTGTTTGAGGTTGTGGACAGGTGTCTTTTATACTGATAACAAGTTCAAACAGGTGCCATTAACCTCTAGAGACGAGCAATCCCTTATCCGGGAGCGTAATCATAGCCTCAAGCGCATTACCATAACGCAACGTTTCCTATTCATGAAAATCGCATTTGAAATTAAATAAATATATTCAAACATAAGCTTATCCTTTTGTTAACAACACTGTCATCTCAGATTTTCAAAATATGCGTTACAGCCAATGCTAGACAAGCATTTGTGTAAGTTTAGCATGGCATAATGCTATGTTAGGCTGTGCTGGCAGCAGGCAACAATTTCACAAAAATAAGAACAGCAACCAAATTAAATCATTTACATGTGAAGAACTTCGCATGATTTCAATGACGAGACTCTCAGTTAGATAGCAAATGTTCATTTTTTCCAAATATATTATTTGTGTTGGCGAAATAGCTCCGTTTTGTTCATCACGTTTGGCTAAGACAAAGACCGGAAAATGCAGTCACTACAACGGCAAACTTTTTTCCAAATTAGCTCCATAATATCGACAGAAACAGAAACATAGCAAAAGTTGTTTAGAATCAATCCTCAAGGTGTTTTTCACATATCTATTCGATAATATATCAGTTGTGACAGTTGGTTTCTCATCAGAAGCAAACGGAAAAATACTGCAGCTGGAAATTACGCAATAATTGCAACAGAGGACACCAAGCGACCACCTGGTAGATGTAGTCTCTTATGGTCAATCTTCCAATGATATGCCTACAAATACGTCACAATGTTGTAAACACCTTGGGAAAGCGACAGAAAGCCTAAGCTCATTCGTGGCCCATTCACAGCCATATAAGGAGTCATTAGCATGAGGCGGTTTCAAAAAATGCGGCACTTCCTGATTGGATTTTTATATGGGTTTCGCCTGGCACTCACAGACTAAATCTTTGCAGTTTTGGAAACGTCAGAGTGTTTTCTTTACAAAACTTTCAATTATATGCATAGTCGAGCATCTTTTCGTGACAAAATATAATTTTAATAATAATAAATATCTTCTTTAAAACGGAAACGTTTTTCATCCAAAAATTGAACCATGAATTGCAAACAAATTGATAAAAAATCCTACAATGTGATTTTCAGGATTCTTTTTTCTAATTTTGTCTGTCATAGTTGACGTGTACCTATGATGAAAATTACAGGCCTCTCTCATCTTTTTAAGTGGGAGAACTTGCACAATTGGTGGCAGACTAAATACTTTTTTGCCCCACTGTATGTGAAAACATCCAAAGTTTTTCCAACATAAAACCCAAGAGATGCCTGTGGCTTCAGGAGTAAATTGCCGTACAGTGCAGAGCTCACTACAATTTAATGGGGACTCCATCAGCAATCACTCAGTGTGCTTATCAGAATTTCTCATGTTGCTGAAACGAAGGGGATTTGTTTTTCTTACTCTAATTAAAACACGAGGACATTCTTTGGTACCTTTCTCCTCTCCTATTTCTATACCTCAAGCAGTGAATGAGGAGGCAACCTGCCTTAAACTCAGTCAGGGGCACTGGCAAGCAGGTACTGGCACTCCAGGGTAAACTTCAGTGAACACATACTCCCATGCTAACACTCCCACACAAACACACATCGCGGATCGGATCAAGCCTGTCACGCCTCTCACCATCTCCTGTTACAAAACAAAAGGATTACAGAAGGCATCATGGTGCATGCAAAATTTGACAAAATATGTATCGGGTTTGCCAAATCTGACTTCGAGAGAGAGTTTTGCGGTTTTACCTCCCCCTCTGGATTGTATGATATCAAAGGTGTAGAAATCCTGCATCTGGGGTTGCAGCACAAAGCAAAATCTCTGTCTTTGCACCTGAATCCTACTTTTACATAATCCTGACCCCTGTTAGCTATCGCATTCATTGGATCCAAAATCAACCAAAAACTAAATGATTACATAAACCAAGCAAAACCAGAAATCTTTTAGATATTTTGAAAATGAATGTCTTTTCACAAATCTGCTATCACACATGAAGAATGTTGCATCTTTCACCAATGACAAATGCATGTTTAAAATGCAGCACGGTAACTGCATTTACCTTTCATATCTTAATAAGCTGTACCATAAATATTTGGTCTACTTCTCTGAATCACTTTCACTCTCCATCACTTTACAGTTCCATGAATATTGTTACACTCTGTTAGGCTTTCTCATGAAGCATGCAAGTATATTATCTTTGCCAGATTGCCTCTTTACACTGTACATGTGGCTACAGTTTTATTTATTTATTTCAGACAATGTGCATGATAAACCCCTTGAGATGAATCATCTAATTACCAATGGTGTCCAGAGGCAACAGATACACAAACTGTATACTGTGAACAACACACATGGGTACAAATAGGATTTATTTTATTTTGCACATTTCATTGAGCCTGTCTGGAATACCAGAATGTAGGGTTTGCACTTTGGGGACTATTCCATCGGTCCCATTGTACCAGGCAAGCTCAATCAAACTCAATGCATAAAGTCAAGAAGAGGGTACAATATGGTCAACCAAACAAACACACTCCCCGAGCATTTCAGGAGCGGCTTGTTCTAAAGCAGAGAGAATATTTTAATTGAGACAGATGGGGCTTTTGTGCACCCAAAGCTCAGAGACAAACTCTCTCACTTTGATCTCTTACCCCATACCCCACACCTGTCAACCATCAGAATGCATCTGAAGCAAATACGTAATATTATGACAATAAACAACACATTCAAAATGAGATGAAGATGTTTGAAGAAAAAAGAACCATCACTCACCTTTTATGAAGCCTTCATCTTGTTTTTCTTCACCCCGGGTTGGCATTTTCAAAGTGTTTTAAATAACTCCACCTGTCACAGGACAGCTCCTTGTGTCGCCAATGGGAACTAATTGTTCCTCACATTTCTGTTGTCATAGTGGCATGCTTCATCAAGAATGCAACAGGCAAATGTGGATTTCTAAGCTAATTGAAGATCATTTTGTGATTGCCGGAAAAAGCCATATGCACTGATGATGCCATTTATACACTTTATGAACAAAAGTGTATGTAGAATGTGACTCTGTGTGTGCAGGTGTTAGAGTGAAAGATAAGGAGATAAGTGTCCCTGTGTGATTGTACATAATCATAACACACTATCATCTGCCTGCATAGATCATAGGCTACTTTAAATCTAAAGAGTTTCTTCTAGATTTCCAGTTAATTGCATCTACCTAGATGACTGTACAATGCTGCTATGTTGTTCTTGCGGAGGGTAGAGTGGAGTGGTTGAACGCTGTGTTTACCCAAGCCAACAGAGCTGAGGTGAGTCTATACATAATAGAAAAATTACGTTTTTACCTGATATTAATTGTTAGCAATTAAAATGTAACGAACATAAGACATTGCTGTCGTGCTAATGCTGTGTTTTTATGGTCTCTGCTCTAGTTCCCAATCTAGGCGTATGGTCACTAGAGATGGCTTGAGCTGACAAATTAGTTAAAGACTGCATTACATAGACAAGATGTGGTGGGTGTAATTGAGATAGAGATAGCCTGGGAGAGTTTAAAACAATCGCTCATTGTCTCAAAATCTTTCTTGTTATGGGAAACTAAGCCAGGTTGGGGGTTAAAACAACACCAGGTGCAGATAACCACAACATGGTGGCTTATTGTGCCCTTGGTCTGCATGGGAGTGGTGGAACCAGCCATGACATAAGCATTGTTAGTGTCAGCTACAGTGGGGAGAACAAGTATTTGATACACTGCCGATTTTGCAGTTTCCCTACTTACAAAGCATGTAGAGGTCTGTAATTGTTATCATAGGTACACTTCAACTGTGAGAGACAGAATCTAAAACAAAAATGCAGAAATCACATTGTATGATTTTTAAGTAATTAATTTGCATTTTATTGCATGACATAAGTATTTGATCACCTACCAACCAGTAAGAATTCCGACTCTCACAGACCTGTTAGTTTTTCTTTAAGAAGCCCTCCTGTTCTCCACTCATTACCTGTATTAACTGCACATGTTTGAAATTGTTACCTGTATAAAAGACACCTGTCCACACACTCAATCAAACAGACTCCAACCTCTCCACAATGGCCAAGACCAGAGAGCTGTGTAAGGACATCAGGGATAAAATTGTAGACCTGCACAAGGCTGGGATGGGCTACAGGACAATAGGCAAGCAGCTTGGTGAGAAGGCAACAACTGTAGGCTCAATTATTAGAAAATGGAAGAAGTCCATGCAAGTTCTCACCTCGTGGGGCATCAATGATCATAAGAAATGTCAGGGATCAGCCCAGAACTACACGGCAGGACCTGGTCAATGACCTGAAGACCTGAAGAGAGCTGTAGTATCAAATATCAAATACTTATGTCATGCAATAAAATGGTAATTAATTACTTAAAAATCATACAATGTGATTTTCTGGATTTTTGTTTTAGATTCCGTCTCTCACAGTTGAAGTGTACATATGATAAAAATTACAGACCTCTACATGCTTTGTAAGTAGGAAAACCTGCTGTCATCAACCAGGATCTCAGCGATCACTGCCTCATTGCTTGCGTCCGTAATGGGTTTGTGATCAAACGACCACCTAGTCACTGTCAAACGCTCCTTAAAGCACTTCAGCGAGCAGGCCTTTTTAATCGACCTGGCCCGGGTATCCTGGAAGGATATTGCCCTCATTACATCAGTTGAAGATGCCTGGTTATTCATTAAAAGTGCTTTACTCACAATCTTAAATAAGCATGCCCCATTCAAATTGTTTTGAACCAGCAACAGATATAGCCAGTGGTTCACTCCAGACCTGACTGCCCTTGACCAGCATAAAAACATCCTGTGGCATACTGCATTAAAATCAAATAGCCCCCGCGATATGCAACTTTGTAGGGAAGTTAGGAACCAATATACACAGGCAGTTAGGAAAGCAAAGGCTAGCTTTTTCAAACATAAATTTGCATCCTGCAGAACAAACTCCAAAAAGTTCCTCCCAGCTGCCCACTGCAATGAGGCTGGGAAACAATGTCACCACCGATAAATCCACAATAATTGAGAATTTCAATCAGCATTATTCTACGGCTTGCCATGCTTTCCACCTGTCTACCCCTACTCTGTTCAACAGCCCTGCACCCCCCACAGCAACTTTCCCAAGCCTCCCTCATTTCTCCTTCACCCAAATCCAGATAACTGATGTTCTGAAAGAGCTGCAAAATCTGGACCCCTACAAATCAGCAGGGCTAGACAATCTGGATCCTCTCTTTCTAAAATTATCAGCCTAAATTGTTGCAACCTCTCTTTTGTATTGTTTGACATCCCATCTTCAAAGGGGAGACACTCTAGACCCAAACTGTTACAGACCTGTATCTATCCAACCATGCATTTCTAAGGTCTTCAAAAGCCAAGTTAACAAACAGATGCCCGACCATTTCGAATCCCACAGTACCTGCTCCGCTATGCAATCTGGTTTCCGAGCTGGTCATGGGTGCACCTCAGCCATGCTCAAGGTCCTAAACGATATCATAACTGCCATCGATAAGAGACAATACTGTGCAGCTGTATTCATCGACCTGGCCAAGGTTTGACTCTGTCAATCACCACATTCTTATCTCCAGACTCAACAGCCTTGGTTTCTCAAATGACTGCCTCGCCTGGTTCACCAACTACTTCTCAGAGAGAATTCAGTGTATCAAATCGGAGGGCCTGTTGTCCGGACATCTAGCAGTCTCTATGGGGGTGCCACAGGGTTCAATTCTCGGGCCGATTCCTTTCTCTGTATATATCAATGATTTCACTATTGTAAAGTGACTATTCTACTGGATGTCATAAGGTGAATGCACCAATTTGTAAGACGCTCTGGATAAGAGCATCTGCTAAATGACTTAAATGTAAAATGTAAATGTCGCTCTTGCTGCTAGTGATTCTCTGATCCACCTCTACGCAGACAACACCATTATGTATACCTCTGGCCCTTCTTTGGACACTGTGTTAACTTACCTCCAGACTCTGCACTTAAATGCAAGTAAAACTAAATTCATGCTCTTCAACCGATCGCTGCCCGCACCTGCACGCCCTTCCAGCATCACTACTTTGGACGGTTCTGACTTAGAATATGTGGACAACTACAAATACCTAGGTGTCTGGTTAGACTGTAAACTCTCCTTCCAGACGTGCATTAAGCATCTCCAATCCAAAATTAAATCTAGAATCAGCTTCCTATTTCGCAACAAAGCATCCTGCAACAAACATACCCTCGTAAAACTGACTATCCTGCCGGTCCTTGACTTTGTCGATGTCATTTACAAAATAGCCTCCAACACTCACAGCAAATTGGATACAGTCTATCACAGTGCAATCTGTTTTGTCACCAAAGCCCCATATACTACCGACCACTGCGACCTGTATGCTCTCGTTGGCTGGACCTAGCTTCATATTCGTCACCAAACCCACTGGCTCCTGGTCATCTATACGTTTTTGCTAGGTAAAGCCCCGCCTTATCTCAGCTTACTGGTCACTATAGCAGCACCCATGTGCTCCAACAGGTATATTTCACTGGTCACCCCGAAAAACAATTCCTTCTTTGGCCACCTTTCCTTCCAGATTTCTGCTGCCAAGGACTGGAAAAAACTGCAAAATCACTGAAGCTGGAGATCATATCTCCCTCACTAGCTTTAATCACCAGATGTCAGAGCAGCTGACAGATCACTGCTCCTGTACATAGCCCATCTGTAAATAGCCCATCTGTAAATAGCCCATCCAACTACCTCATCCCCATACTGTTATTTTTTTTTATTTTTTTTATCTCTACTTACACATTCATCTTCTGCATATCTATCATCTCTATCTGTTTAATTGCTAAATTGTAATTACTATGGCCTATTTATTGCCTTACCTCCCTTATCTTACCTCATTTGCACACAATGTATATAGTCTTTTTTTTCTCTTGTGTTATTGACTGTATGTTTGTTTACTCTGTGTTGTTTGTGTCGCACTGCTTTGCTTTATCTTGGCCAGGTCGCAGTTGTAAATGAGTACTTGTTCTCAACTAGCCTACCTGGTTAAATATAGGTGAAATACAAAATAATGTAAAAATGGTCTCACAGAAGTGGCTTGTTTTTGGCTCACATTCTATCCTCACAACCCACTGCTTGGACCATTTGCAGAAAACCTGGCTGAACCTGGGCTGTCCTGTAAAAATAGAAATCCAATGGTGAGATAATTGGCTTAGCACAGGGAAGAGCAGGGCAATTGGGAATTCTCAGTGATGTCTAATGTAGATGAAACCTATTCATGTTTCTGTGTTCGAATACAGTATAGGTGAGGTATGGAAATACAATCAAATGTTGTTGCTTGAGTCTCACGTTATCGTTGTGGTCGAGTACTGCAATCTGTTTCCGCTGTTTCATGCAAGTGCAGTCAAAATGCTTTCGTTTTGGAGAATATTGTAGCAGGGAACTGTGAAATGTATCCAGGTATTCTGTAGTGATTTTAAAAATTATAAGTAGATCAGTACACAATCCAACTGTGTATAACTAGCAAAAAAATAATTTTGTTTCAGCCCAAGTAACGGTTATCCTCCTCTTCTGAGGTGCAGTAGGAAGGATCGAACCAATATGCAGCATGGTAAGTGTTCGTCATTTTTTAAAATTGAACTGAACACCACAATACAAAGTAAACAAAAACAACAACCAAAACAGTTCCGTCTGTTCACTAAAACAAAGACAGAAAACAACTACCCACAAATCATAGTGGGTAAACAGGATGCCTAAGTGTGGTTCTCAATCAGAGACAACGACAAACAGCTGCCTCTGATTGGGAACCATACTAGGCCAAACACAGAAATACAAAAACATTGAACAACAACATAGAATGCCCACCCCACCTCACGCCCTGACCAAACTAAAATAGAGACATAAAAAAGGAACTGTTATATAAATATATGAATATATGATATATATGTAAACATTCATATATTTATATAACAGAACTAAGGTCAGGACGTGACAGCCCAGCTTGAAACGAAAAGGGAAAAACAAAAAAGGAATCAGGTGCTTGACTTGGGGCCTAGGAAATCCCCAAAAAACATTCCTTACCCATGGACACTTCAACAAGTGACTATCCCAGGATATAAAGAAATAGGCAAAAAAACACGCAGACTGCGTGTTTTGTTCTGTAAATAAATTATCAGACAATGCAGAAACAGAGTGTTCCTTTTTCTTTATTTCACGGGATAGTCATCTATTGAAGTCTCCTCGGGTAAGGAATGCTTTTTTGGGCATCAAGCAGATGATGGTGAAATACTGTTCTTACTTGTGTGTTTGAGAGCTGAGCCCCAATGACACCTTCCTTCTCTCTCTTGCTCGTCCTCCTCATTTAGTGCTTGCCAGACAACAGTTCCTCTGGAGATTGTACTGTTAGGTGTTCTGTATCGCATAGAATGTGGTCCTGCCAAACATGTTCAGAAGCCTTGACCATTGCTCCAGTGTTGTGTATGTGCCACCCTGTGAATAAAAGATATGCGGCAGGCAGAAAATTGCTCTCTGGCATACCTCTTATATCAGGGAATGATGTCCAGGTACCTGAGTGTCCATTGATACAATCCCCCTTCACCCTCAACTGTGCTCCCAAATAATAGATGTCTGTGTGCAAGACTGCTTGGCCACAGATCTGGCAGAGCTTGAAAAGTGTTAAAAGTTTTGTTTCAAAGACAATTGTCTGACTCTTGCCATGCTTGACTCTTGTCATGCTACATATTCACTGGCAAGAGTCTGAAGACGAGCTTAAACGTGTTCCAGGCCTATAACTTGTATCGTGGGGTCTGCAGCCTCTTCTTCACGGGTCTCTTTGGAGGTTCTTTTTGAGGGTGTTGACATCATTGGCTGGGCTGAACTGGGTCCAGGTTGCTGCTTATGACAACTGAATAATATAAAGAGACTAGCTTGATTATTCGACTATCAAATATTCTCTAAGAGCTAATTGGCAACTTAATATTATAATACAAATAGCAAATACATGTGATAAAGATGTTTTCTTGAGGAGACCAGCAGTACAAATCAAAGCAAGAGAAATCAAAGGTAACTGTAGCGACAGATTGCATAACATTACTTACTTTTGTTGGCAATGATGTAGAGTCAGTGGTCACACTTTGTAAATACTAAGGGTGAAAACAGAGCGAGACAATTAGCCAGGTAACTAGTTACAGAATTTTAAATGATCTCCATCCTTAATGACCAAACGACTGTGTTGCGTTTTATGAACATTTTGGCTAGTTTAGATAAAGCTTTGATAACTTGCACACACCATATGGCTTTTTAGGATCCTGAGGACTTGGTAGCTTTTTAGCTATATGGCTAGGTGGTATTAGCAAGCTAGATAGATAGCTAGTATGCAACAAAACATATTCTCTTACTTTGTGACTTCTATTCTTTTGCGCTATTGTTTGGTCATATGACACTGGTCGTTGGTGGAAAAGGGACATATATACACACACAATGTGGACTTTGGAAAAAAAGATTAGTGCTCTTCTGGAATTCTTCATTCTGTAAGCTTCATGTACTGTAAAGCAGGGTTACATTCAACACTATAAATAGTATTCAATATACACAGTATACACTATACACAGTATGCTAGCGGAACCCCTCAACAACATTCCGCTGAAAAGGCAGCGCACGAAATTCATGTTTTTGTTTTTGAAATATGTAACTTTTATACCTTATTTAGGGAACATTTTGACATTCACCATATGGTTAGTGAGAAAGTCCACATTGCAAATGTACGGTCCCTTACTCAACGTCCGCCAACGTTTCTAAAATTCGCGGACAGCGGTGGGCCATGCAGAAGGGCCGGATATTCCAGGAAGTCATCAAACGAAGTCTCGGACATTCGGTTACCATTTTTTATAAAATATTTAAATTTTTGTAATTTTTCCGCTGTCCCGGTAAATCCCACAAGAGGGCGAATGGAATCATATGGCAAATTTACAAAACATCATCAATCATGACGTGGCATTTTCTCCTAAATGGAAAAGACTTCGCATAATGGGCAGTTGGCCCCGAACAAGATGGCGTCGAGGTCTCAACGGTTTTTGAGTTATGGGCCTTTTTCTGAGATTAAAGGTCAAAAAATGAAAATAAAGCACCAATTTTTCCGCTTCACGTCAAAGTAAATTAACCTACGGTGTCAATAAAAAAAGAACCAGCCATTTATTTAATGGCAATTTAAGAGAAATCGTACAATGTACAATTGGTGATGTTCAATTTTTTTTTTTTTAAATTACAGATCCAGTTGCAGCGTGTTCAGACAAATCTTTTTGGTTTTCTGAAATAACACACACTCATTCAACCCTCTGTAAATAAGTCAGTTCTTAACATAAAGACTTAAAACTCAATATTCGATAAGTGCCTACCCGAAGGAGGATATGTGTTCACTTTCATGTTCCTGTGTAAACTGGAAGTGCCTTAAAATGGTGTCATAGGTTGTGTATCGAAGGGTTAAAAAGGTCAGTTCTTTTCAAAACTTCATATGTGTGATTAGGCAACCCTCAGGAATTTTAAGTCAGTCATTTCTCCCAACAGATGTCAAAGAAAAGCTCTCTCACACACACACACACACACACAGCAAGGATGGAGTGACAAAGTGCGGTGCTTAAAGACACTCAGAGCCTGCAATGGCATTATCATAATCTCTCGGCTATGCCGAGTTCAACGAGATGCCCCGCTAGACTGTAGCTTGCTCGGTCTGAGCTCAGCGACCATGAAAAAAGTAGATCCGTAATGAAGCCTTGCCCAAAATTGCAGGTGCTTTTGGGTGACAACGGGAGAACAGTTAGGGTTAGAAGCACAATTAGAGCTCAGGAACATTCCCGAGGTCCTCCCGATCTGTGCAAGCCTAACCTTGACCATGTGGCATTAACCCTTAACAGTTAAGAGGTGTTTACATCAAACCGTTTTCAATGACTTCTCTCCCCATAGGAATACATTGCCTGCACCCCTAAATTCAACCTGAAGCCTTTGTGGGTTATGAATGTCTTATGAACCTGTCTTCGATGACAATCCATCAGACCACTATGAGTTGTGTTGATTCTAAGCTTCCTGGAGCGACAGGAAGTGGTTAAAATCACCCTAAAAGTGTTTTTCCATACCCATCCAGCAGTTTGTGATAAATAAACACTATCACTATCACTGCTCGGCCATCCCGAGTTCATCAGGACAGTCAGTTTTGCATTTCTGCAGTATTTTTGAGCATGACATCTGTGATGATAAATGCCCATTGAAACATATTGCAAATACGCCGTGCATTTGCAATATGATTCAAGAGTGAAAAAACATCACCAAATGGACATGATGAAATCAACACAACGTGCGATGGAGAGCAACCACTATCACTGCCCGCCCATCCTGAGTTCATCAGGCCAGGTCAATTTTGCATTTCTGCAGTATTTTTTAGCATGACAAATTAGTGATGGTAAAAGCACATTGAAACATATTGCAAATGCACAGCTGTACACCTGGTGATTGGAATGGGTTACTAGGAGCACATTTAAAAAATG
This sequence comes from Oncorhynchus keta, assembly GCF_023373465.1. NCBI lineage: Eukaryota > Metazoa > Chordata > Actinopteri > Salmoniformes > Salmonidae > Oncorhynchus > Oncorhynchus keta. The sequence goes on from NC_068424.1 coordinate 42,635,381, forward strand.
GTTTTGAATGCCATTACGGGGTAGCAAGGGGTCCACGGTTGGGTAGGGAGCACCCCCCACCCATGCCCCTTGTCATTTTGGACGTTTTTTAAAAAATCGTTAAACTACAGTCCCACTTCTCCCTGATCATACATGACAAAAAGACCATCTAGGTTGATTCATGGCTTAACATAGTGCTATATATCATTTTGGCAGTATAAATGCCTGTTGGACATGGTTCACAGACTTTTGGGTTTATAAACCAACTTCCATTGATCGTACACGGCAAATGGACATAACATCCTGATTTGGAACTTTCAAATCTTACATTTTGCATTTGGACATTTCTTATGGTGACTTTTGACTTCCTATGAAATCATATTGCAAATTAACAAAACATATGCCTTATGGACAAGTAAAAAATAAAAAAAGATAATCAAATGACAAAAGTATGTTCATACAGTTATTATACATGTGTAATTGAGAAAATATCAAAAGAAGTTCGTAAAATGTCCAGAAAGAACTTTAAGAGGGTGATTCCGTTTTTTAAAAAATGTGCATATTTTCGACGTTTGACTTCCTATGAAATCATTTTGCAAATGGAAAAAACATATGCCTTATGGACAAGTAAAAACATGAATAAAGAATTATGATAAAATATGACTAAAGTATGTTGATACAGCTCTTATACATGTGTAATTGATAAGAAAAATCGAAAGAATTGCGAAAAACGGTCCAGAAAGCACTTTTTTAAAGGGGGTGATACGTTTTTGAAAAAACACATTTTCAAAATTTTACTCTTGGGTCTTGACTTGTGTTACATTTGCAATATGAAAAGATACGGTGGAGCGCATTCGCCATTACACTTTTTGCCATATGGCATTTGCAATCAACTTTGAATGAAACGACGTCCAATTGAGTGGTATTGAACACCGTGTATATAGTTCGTACAATATGTTCAATATGTTCCCATTCATTTTTGTTCATTTCAGGGGGGTGTTCCCTTACACACATTAAAAGGTCCAATACAGCATATGAAAGATAAACTTCTTGTTAATCTGCCAATCATGTCCGATTTCAAAAAGGCTTTACAGCAAAAGCACAACATATGATTATGTTAGGTCAGAGCCAAGTCAAGAAAACACACAGCCATTTTCCATCCAAAGAGAGCAGTCACAAAAAGCAGAAATATAGATACAATTAATCACTAACCTTTGATGATCTTCATCAGATGACATAGGACATCATGTTACACAATACATGTATGTTTTGTTCGATAATGTGCATATTTCGATAATGTGCATATTTATATCCAAAAGTCTCAGTTTACATTGGCGCATTACGCGCAGTAATTATTTGATTCCAAAACATCCTGTGATTTTGCAGATAGCCACATCAAATCCCAGAAATACTCATAATAAACAATGATAAAAGATGCAAGTGTTATTCACAGAATTAAAGATAGACATCTCCTTATCTTTTTGGTGACAGGAGGCAGTATTTTCACGTCCGGATGAAATGCATGCCCAAATTCAACTGCCTGCTACTCATCCCCAGAAGTTAAGATGTGCATATTATTAGTAGATTTCGATAGAAAACACTCTGGAGTTTCTAAAACTGTTTGAATCTAACAGATCTTATTTAGCAGGCGAAACCCCGAGGACAAACCATTCAGATTTTAATTTGTTGAGGTCACTCTCTTTTCAATAGGTTTTCATTGGGAATCCAGATTTCTAAGGGACCTTCTTGCAGTTCCTATCGCTTCCATTGGATGTCAACAGTCTTTTGAAATTGGTTGAGGTTTTTCCTTTGTGTAATGAAGAAGTACGGCTATCTTGAACGAGGGTCACTTGAAGTGTACTGTTAGAGGCACGTGACCAGAAAGCTAGCTACAGATTGTTTTCCTCCTGTATTGAACACAGATCATCCCATCTTCAATTTTATTTATTATTTACGTAAAAGAATACCTAAAGTATTACAAAAGTAGTTTGTAATGTTTTGGCAAATTTTACAGGTAACTTTTGAGATAATTTGAAGTCATGTTGCGCAAGTTGGAACCGGTGTTTTTCTGGATCAAACGCGCCAAATAAATTGACATTTTGGATATATATCGACGGAATTAATCAAACAAAAGGAACATTTGTGATGTTTATAGGACATATTTGAGTGCCAACAAAAGAAGCTCATCAAAGGTAAGGCATTCATTATATTTTTATTTCTGTGTTTTGTGTCGCGCCTGCAGGGTTGAAATATGCTTTTCTTTCTTTGTTTACGGAGGTGCTATAATTAGATAATAGCATTGTTTGCTTTCTCCGAAAAGTATTTTTTAAATCTGACATGGTGGCTGGATTTACAACAAGTGTAGCTTTATTTTGCTATCTTGCAAGTGTGATTTAAGAAAGTTTGATTTTTATAGTAATTTATTTGAATTTGTGCTCTGTATTTTCCATTGGTTTTGGCCAGGTGAGACGCTAGCGTCCCACATATCCCAGAGAGGTTAATGCAACCGCTGTGTCAGATTTAAAAAAAACTTTACGTAAAAAGCATAATCTGAGGAATGCGCTCAGAGCCCAATCCAGCCAATGAAATATCCGCCATGTTGGAGTCAACAGAAGTTAGAAATAATTTTATAAATATTCATCTTCATCAGAATGCACTCCCAGGAATCCAAGTTCGACAATAAATGACTGATTTGTTCCATAAAGTCCATCATTTATGTCCAAATAGCCACTTGTTGTTAGCGTGTTCAGCCCATTAATCCATCTTCATGAGGCGCGAGCACTACGTCTAGACAAAAACTCAAAGTTATGTTACAGGTTGTAGAAACATGTCAAACGATATATGGAATCAATCTTTAGGATGTTTTTAACATAAAATCAAATCAAATCAAATCAAATGTATTTATATAGCCCTTCGTACATCAGCTGATATCTCAAAGTGCTGTACAGAAACCCAGCCTAAAACCCCAAACAGCAAACAATGCAGGTGTAAAAGCACGGTGGCTAGGAAAAACTCCCTAGAAAGCTCAAAACCTAGGAAGAAACCTAGAGAGGAACCGGGCTATGTGGGGTGGCCAGTCCTCTTCTGGCTGTGCCGGGTAGAGATTATAACAGAACATGACCAAGATGTTCAAATGTTCATAAATGACCAGCATGGTCGAATAATAATAAGGCAGAACAGTTGAAACTGGAGCAGCAGCACAGTCAGGTGGACTGGGGACAGCAAGGAGCCATCATGTCAGGTAGTCCTGGGGCACGGCCCTAGGGCTCAGGTCCTCCGAGAGAGAGAAAGAAAGAGAGAATTAGAGAGAGCATATGTGGGGTGGCCAGTCCTCTTCTGGCTGTGCCGGGTGGAGATTATAACAGAACGTGGCCAAGATGTTCAAATGTTCATAAATGACCAGCATGGTTGAATAATAGTAAAACATCAACAATGTTCCAACCGGGGAATTTCATTGTCTGTAGAAAGGCACTGGAACGAGAGCTAACTCTGTCGGGACCCCATGTCCCTGAGACACTCTGCCAGACCACTGACTCATTCAGCTCCCATTCCCCAATCCCAAACCTGAAACACGTTTCTAAAGACGGTTGACATCTAGTGGAAGCCTTAGGAAGTGCAACTTGAACCCATAGACACCCATAGACTGTATTCAGAAGGCCAAGCTTTGAAAAACTACAAACCTCAGATTTCCCACTTCCTGGTTGGATTTTTCTCAGGTTTTCACCTGCCATATGAGTTCTGTTATACTCAAAGACATCATTCACACAGTTTTAGAAACTTTTGAGTGTTTTCTATCCAATACTACTAATAATATGCACATATTAGCATCTGGGACTGAGTAGGAGGCAGTTTACTCTGGACACACATTTCATCCAAAAGTGAAAATGGTGCCCCCTATCCCAAACAGGTTTTAACACCAGTAGACTTTGTAACAAAGTTTTATGTGTACGTCATAAAATCACTAACCTTGTGTTGTTGTCCTGGTCTCCATTGGACCGACCAGAGGTTGGGTCCCTGCTACTCACTGTATAAATGTATTGGCTGTAAAATCCTTTTATCCAATCATTAAATCAACAGCTTTCAACATGTTCTTTTAAAATAATATCCCCTTTTTCATTAAGTATATTTTATTGAATGTTACTCATTCTCCAGCATTCTATTCTAACCAAACCTGCCTTACCAGTTTATATCAACAGGTGTCACTATGCACTAGCTAGTCAAAAAGTTATGGTTGTGCTATAATCCATACATTTTCTCTTTATGCATTATCCATCCACCTGTTATGGTTGCGGAAATAGTATATTTTTTACTTATAAAATACTTTTAAAACTAGCTATAGATTGGAACACTCTGGTTTTAAAGGATGATTATTAACTGCTTTTATCAACACATACCTTGTTTTCCAGTAAAATTAGTTTTTGCTCTCTCATGAGGCAGGCAACCAGGCAGGCAGGAGAGGAGGGTTTCCACTAGATTACACAGCCACAAAGTTAGAATCCACAGACCAGAGAGGACTGTGAGTGAAGAAAGAGTGCCAACCAAACAGTTGTTGAGGCGTGGTTGATGAGGCTCTGTTGGCTGTAGCTAGGAGACCACTGTGACTTACAAGTGAATCCACCTGTCACAGAGAGCGTGGGGATGACCGTTTTCGAAAATCCCAGGGACAGGGTTGCATGCACAAGACAAAATGGAGGCAAACGGGCTGAAATTGGGGGAGGTACTATGTCAACTTGTCCAATTAGAAATGCCAGTTTTCTTAATGTTCAATAAGAAATGCCTGCTTTCTTTTCCGTTGCAAAAGGTTTTCTATGACGTGAACAAATTAATGTCTTTTAAACACGTTCGGTGATGCTGTTTGAAAGCGGTGTGGCGGTGCCACACCAGATTGAAAAGTACTGGGGCAAAGTCTGTCTCGCCACACTTTTTCCTGCGACTCTGGATATTATAATTTAGCCTTAATTGTAGCTGCTATCGTGCCTGCATATAAATCGATCAAATTAAAGTTCTTGTCATATGTACAGGACAGATGTCACGTGGCTGGTAGCACCTTAATTGGGGAGGACGGGCTCTTAGTAATGGCTGGAACGGAGTGAATGGAATGGTATCAAACACATCACAAACACAGTTAACGTGTTTGATACCATTCCATTCACAACACTATTATTGAGCTGTCCTGCCCTCACCAGCCTCCTGTGAAATACATGGTGTAGGCTTCACAGTTCAATTAAATGCTCACTGATGGCAATCTTATTCACTCATCATAGGTCTATTTTTACCATGTCATGTTGATGTTTCATGGATCTAGCACGCATTTGCAGTATAAGCTATATTTTTGGTTTCAGGTGTGTAGCCCACGGGCCTTTTCTTTCCCTTAATGTGTTGTGCTTTCCTAGCTATCATTCTATTAATTATATTAGAATGCATGGATAATCTCACTTTTATTCTATTCCTTGCATGCATCTCTTTTACATCTAATTCATTATCGTTTTCAATCTTTAGATCCAATTGTCGCTTTGTTGAGTCCCTTTTTTTATGCCTGCAGCCCTGCATAGGGCTACCTGCCATCATATCATCTGGCTCAGATGATCTTCCCTCGGAGACGAGGCCCTCAAACTATTTAATAAAATGTTATATTGCATTTAGTTTTTGTTGTTCATTCACTTAAGCCTGAACTCGAGTGAAATGTCACCTACGAAAGTTCAATCAGAAAGGCTGGTCAGAATGCTCGTTTAACTTCATCCAGTAAGCATAACATAATATACTTAGTTTCCTATTCTACGGGCATAGTGGGAATAAATACAAATGTATCAGCATAGCATCTTGTTTCTCCTCCTCTTTCCTATAAGCCATGTGCATATTTAACTGAGAGCCTATAAGCATGGCATAATAATGCACATTCCTCGCGCCTACCGTTTAAGCTATCGGCTCACTCTTGGGGGGTGGGGGGGTCAATACCTGCAGCCCCGCATTGGACTAACTGCAATCACATCATTTTACCACGTCATTCCCCAAACTGTGTAATAAAATGTCGCATTGCATTCCGTTTTTGTTCATTCAGTTAATGGCCTGTGTAGGCTGCCGTCTTTCGGATGGGACGTTAAATGGGTGTCTTGACTATCTGAGGTCATTAAAGATCCCATGGCACTTATCGTAAGAGTAGGGGTGTTAACCCCGGTGTACTGCCTAAATTCCCAATCTAGCCCTCAAACCATCATGGTCACCTAATAATCCCCAGTTTACAATTGGCTCATTTATACCCCTCCTCTCCCCTGCAACTATTCCCCAGGTCGTTGCTGTAAATGAGAATATGTTCTAGGCCAACTTACCTGGTAAAATAACGGATAAAAAAAAACATTTAATAAAAATGGGTAGGATGCATACGTTTTTACTCACCAATGAAACAACACAGTGTGCTCAAAGACTTAGAAATGTAGTTGTAGTCACGATCTGGTTACCTATAAGTATAAACCGTTTTTGTGTTATTACAAATGTATTCACTTATTTCCGGATAACTTCTAAACTACCCACAATGCATTATTTCGCAATGTCATATCTGTGCTACCACGTTTGTATGATATCTCGGTAAATAGCTCAAGCTGGCTAGCATTAGCCACACCTCATGTTAGTCACAGACTTTGTTAGCATGACAGACTCTGGTGCTTTTTTTGCCGTGGCCTCAAAACAAAAGAGAAAATCATACCTGCTTGTTTTATAGTGTGTTACTACATTTGTTTTCCTTTTTGTTTTGTCAACTTTACGGCATTTTATCTGTGAAGTAGGCTACGGGAGTCTTGTCAAATGTTCTACCTTGGCCTAGCGCGCTAGCTGACTGACATCTGGAATCGATCTATTTTAGATTTCGGGCCTGCCTCCCCATGGCTTTGGTAGTTAACTCAGCCTGCACTCTTTTAAAAGTTTTACCATAGGATGGTCACCATGTGGTTTAGTTGCTTGGCTAGGCTGGTTAGGCTAATAGCTAGTTGGCTAAATAGCTGGTGTAAGCTTGCTGGCTTGATAGCTGGCTAAGATAATTGCAGATAGCTAACATTCTTTGATAAATGGTTAGATGGTGTTATGTATTTACAAAACTTTGGTTTGCTTTAATGTAGGTGTAAGCTAGGTGTTGATAGCAACTGGCTGACTCCTTCAGTGCTAAATTATAGTTAACAGGCTAGTAGGGCTAACGTTAGAAGGCATTTTGGCTAGCAACATTGCAAGTTACTTGTAACAATACATTCATAAAGTATCTTCTTGTACGTTGGCTGAACATACAATTTAAACCAGTAGTACATTTTGGTTTAATTTGATTTGGTTTCATTTGAATATATACACTACTTGTCAACGGTGTGGGTACTGGGAGCGGAGTCAGGTGCAGGAGAGCAGAGAGTTGTGAACAGGCGCACACTTTATTAGGGCAGGAGAAACCAACAGACGAACGCCACTGCGTCGAAACCTCCAACCAATTGGTAAAAGCGCAAACAGTCACAATAATTATGTACAAACAAATAAACATACCTCGTGAAATAAAACACGGAAATAAATGCATACCAGTATAGCACGTCAAAATAGACACAATTTCACACCAAGACCATGAAAACCAGGTGTGCAGGGAACAAGACAAAACAAATGGATAAATGGAGCGGTGATGGCTAGAAAGCCGGTGACATATTTGAGATTCTTCAAATAGCCACCCTTTGACTTAATGACAGCTTTGCACACTCTTGGAATTCTCTCAACCAGCTCTTGAGGTAGTCACCTGGAATGCATTTCAATTAACAGGTATGCATTCTTAAAAGTTAATTTGTGGAATTTCTTTCCTTAATACATTTGAGCCAATCAGTTGTGTTGTGACAAGGTAGGGGTGGTATACAGAAGATAGCCCTATTTGGTAAAATACCAAGTCCATATTATGGCAAGAACAGCTCTTTCCACTGGGATTCTCTGCCTCTAACCCTATTACAGGGGCTGAGTCACTGGCTTACTGGGGCTCTCTCATGCCGTCCCTGCAGGGGGTGCGTCACCTGAGTGGGTTGATTCACTGTTGTGGTCATCCTGTCTGGGGCACGGTCTGAGCCCTAGGACCGTGCCCCAGGACTACCTGACATGATGACTCCCTGCTGTCCCCGGTCCACCTGACTGTGCTGCTGCTCCAGTTTCAACTGTTCTGCCTTGTTATTATTCGACCATGCTGGTCATTTATGAACATTTGAACATCTTGGCCATGTTCTGTTATAATCTCCGCCAGAAGAGGACTGGCCACCCCACATAGCCTGGTTCCTCTCTAGGTTTCTTCCTAGGTTTTGGCCTTTCTAGGGAGTTTTTCCTAGCCACACCTGCATTGCTTGCTGTTTGGGGTTTTAGGCTGGGTTTCTGTACAGCACTTTGAGATATCAGCTGATGTACGAAGGGCTATATAAATAAATGTGATTTGATTTGATTTGAAATAAGCAAAGAGAAATGACATTCCATCATTACTTAGGACAAGAAGATCAGTCAATATGGAACATTTCAAAAACTTTTCAAGTTTCTTCGAGTGCAGTCACAAAAGCCATCAAGCGCTATGATGAAACTGGCTCTCATGAGGACCGCCACAGGAATGAAAGACCCAGCGGTACCTCTGCTGCAAAGGATAAGTTCATTACAGTCACCAGCCTCAGAAATTGCAGCCCAAATATATGCTTCATTCAGTTCAAGTAACAGAGGTGACTGTGTGAATCAGGCCTTTATGGTCAAATTGCTGCAAAGAAACCACAACTAAAGGACACCAATAATAAGAAAAGACCTGCTTGGGCCAAGAAACATGAGCAATGTACATTAGACTGGTGGAAATGTGTCCTTTGGTCTGGAGTCCAAATTTGAGATTTTTGGTTCCAACCGCCGTGTCTTTGTGAGACGCGGTGTGGGTGAACGGATGATCTCCACATGTGTGGTTCCCACCGTAAAGCATTGGTGCTTTGCTGGTGACACTGTCTGTGATTTATTTAGAATTCAAGTCACACTTAACCAGCATGGATACCACAGCATTCTGCAGCGGTACGCCATCCCATCTCGTTTGGGCTTAGTGGGACTATCATTAGTTTTTCAACAGGACAATGACCCAAAACACCTCCAGGCTGTGTAACAGCTATTTTACCAAGAAGGAGAGTGATGGAGTGCTGCATCAGATGACCTGGCCTCCACAATCACCCGACCTTAACCCAAATGAGATGGTTTGGGATGAGATAGTGATGGAAAAGCACAGAGTGATGGAAAAGCAGCCAACAACTGCTCAGATGTGGGAACTCCTTCAAGACTGTTGGAAAAACATTCCAGGTGAAGCTGGTTGAAAGAATGCCAAGAGTGTGCAAATCTGTCATTAAGGCAAAGGGTAGCTATTTGAAGAATCTCAAATATAAAATATATTTTGATTGTTTAACACTATTTTGGTTACTACATGTTATTTTATAGTTTGATGTCTTCACTATTATTCTACAATGTAGAAAATTGTAAAAATAAAGAAAAACCCTTGAATTAGTAGGTGTTCTAAAACTTTTCACCAGTAGTGTACATATTCTGGATTGCCAGGTCCTCCATATTAAAACATATCCCAGAATTCTTTCTCTCCAACATAACATAACATGTTGATGTAATAACTCCAAAAATAGAAAATTGAGGTGTAAACTTTACATTGGGACTTTTGATGCATATACTAATGCAAATCCATATGTTACATGTGGTTACATTTATGCTACCTACCCTTTAAGCCTGTACTCGATTAAACTTATCTTGCATGACAATAAGGTGACAGTGTCGAGCGAGAAAATGCAACTCCATCTTTCTCACATTAAGAAATCATCACCTGACTCTGTAAGAAATTTAAGATAGGGAATGACAAAGCAATTTTTGCATTACAATCTAATGTGCTTCTCAGGAGAGAATCACTAAAGCATCGGACGAGGGGTCGATTTGCTCATAGTGTAGCGAGACGGCAGATATGAGTAATGCATGATTATTTTCAGATAACAAGACAATGCAGAGTTTTCTAGTCCATTCTTCCACCTCAGATGTTAAGACATCCTACATTTGTCACGCCCTGACCTTAGTTATCTATGATTTCTGTAACATTTTGGTCAGGTCAGGGTGGGACGAGGGTGGGTATGCTTGTTTGTCTTGTCTAGGGTTTTTGTATGTCTAGGGGTGTTGGTTCGTCTAGGCATATTGTAGGTCTATGGTGGCCTGAATTGGTTCCTAATCAGAGACAGCGGTTTATCGTTGTCTCTGATTGGAGATCCTATTTAGGTTTCCATTTTCCCTTTTGGTTTCATGGGTTCTATTCTATGTTTAGTTGCCTGTTCTGCACTTCTCATATTAGTGTCACGGTTCATTTTGTTGTTTTGTATAGTTTGTTCAGTGTTCTTTCTTTATTAAAGAAGTATGTATGCTTACCACGCTGCGCCTTGGTCTCCTCCATATGATGACCGTGCCAGTATTGCTGCTACAGAAATACACATGGCTGGAGCTACCAGATGTAGCATAAATAAATTGTACATATGCCCCCTATATTGTTTAGATGGCTACTGTATTAAAAGATAATCAGATGTCCTGTCAGTTACTCTGGTGACACAGCCGTGAATTGCTATGTCAATAACCAACACAGCTCTGACGTGAATATTCCAAGAAAATTTGTTCCATACAATTATTAGCAGAAAATGAACCTTGGATATATCATGAGATAAGTGGTGTTGTGTTTTCCAAGTACATTAGCTAGTGTTTGCCATAGCAACTGACAGTACCACAACATGTGATCACCGTATGACATCATGCAGTTTGTTTAGAGCAGGGGTCGGGTGTCAAACTAATTTTGCCCTTCGGGGCGCATTTGGTCTTCATCTAGGTCTGGATGGCTGCACATAAAGACGTTCTCCAGCGATTCATGTGTAAATACAGTAAAGTACACACACTAAAGGGTAAAAAAGTAAATTTTTTAAACCACTGCAAACATGGCTCTCTCGGGATATGCTGTTGGAATCAGTTCAGCCACTGGCTTTTCCATGCATCGCGCCGACAGAGATAAACGCCTCTCTGGGAAGAGGAAGTGCGGGAGAATTCTCATCAGTTAGTCACATGCGCACATTCCCTCTCAAGAGAACACCAAAGCGGCCCTCAAGGAACTTCACTGGACTCTATGTAAACTGGAAACAATATATCAGGAGGATGCATTTATTGTAGCTGGGGATTTTAACATTGCAAATGTGGGAACAAGGCGACCTAAATTCTGTCAGCATATTGATTGCACGACACGCAGCACTAAAACTCTTGACCACTGTGTCTCTAACTTCCGCGACGCATACAAAGCCCTCCCACGCCCTCTCTTCGGCAAATCTGACCACGACGTCATCTTGCTCGTACCGTCTAATAGGCAGAAACTCATAGAGGATGTACCAGTAACGAGAACCATTCAATGCTGGTCTAACCAATCGGAAGCCACGCTTCAAGATTGTATTGATTACGCGAACTGAATATGTTCCGGTCAGCCTCAGAGAAACACATTGACCTATACGCTGACTCGGTGAGTGCATTTATAAAGAAGTGCATTGGAGATGTTGTATCCGCTGCGACTATTAAAACCTACCCTAACCAGAAACTGTGGATGGATGGCGGCATTTGCGCAAAACTGAAAGCAAAACAAAGTGCAATTCACTGCCTTTAACCATGGAAAGAGGTCTGGAAATATGGCTGAATATAAACAGTGTCGTTTTTCCATCCGCAAGGCAACCAATCAAGCAAAATGCCGGCTCAGACACAAGACGTATGTGGCAGAATCTACAGGAAATCACGGACTACAAAACCAAAAACAGCCACGTCACGGACACCGACGTCACGCTTCCGGACAAACTAAACACCTATTTTGCCCGCTTTGAGGATAATACAGTGCCACCGTTGCGGATCGCTAACAAAGACGCCCCCCCCCCCCATCTAGTGGTTGACGTGAGTAAAACATTTAAACATGTTAACCCTCGCAAGGCTGCTGACCCAGACGGCATCCCTAGACGCAGACCAGCTGGCTGGTGTGTTTACAGACATATTCACATATTCACTCCCTATCCCAGTCTGTTGTTCCCACATGCTTCCAAGATGGCTACCATTGTTCCTGTACCCACGAAGGCAAAGATAACTGCACTAAATGACTACCGCCCTGTAGCACTCACTTCTGTCATCATGATGACAACTGAAGTGGGTCTAGGGTGGCCAGTAAGGTGGTGATATGATCATGCAAACTGAAGGTCCCCCCACACAGGCAGTGTGGTGAAGAAGGGGCAACAGCACCTCTTCAACCTCAAGAGGCTGAAGACATTAGGCTTGTCACCCAAAACCCTGACAAACTCTTACAGATGCACAATCAAGATCATCCTGTCGGGCTGTATCACAGCCTGGTAAGGCAACTGCACCAACCTCAATCGCAAGGCTCTCCAGAGGGTTGTGCGGTCTGCAAAACACATCACCGGGGGCACACTACCCACCCTCCATGACACCTACAGCACCCGATGTCACAGGAAGGCCAAAAAGATCATCAAGGACAACAACCACCCGAGCCACTGCCTGTTCACACCGCTATCATCCAGAATGCGAGGTCAGTACAGGTGCATCAAAGCTGGGATAAGTGGCCAGGGTTACATTCTGGAAGCACGCGTTCGATTCCGTACTGCAGTTTAACAGACGTCCGGCTCAGAAAGACATCTCCCATAGGAATGTCAGTTTTGAAAATTACTATTAAGACACTTAGTCATCACCTTTATGCATAAAACATCCATAGAATTATTCAAATAATTGATGCTGAGGATTTTTTCCATCACTCAAAGCTGTTAATGTTTTATATTATATTTTGTGTCGATATAGTGCCATTTATTGAATTTTGCCCTGTTAACTTTAGCAGCAAGGTTGGAGATCGTCCTCTGGATGTCGCCATAATTACAATGTAAGTCTATGGGGGTGAGGAGCACAAGCCTCGTAGGTTTTGTATTGAAGTCAATGTAGCCAAAAGAGGACAGAAAGTAGCTGTCCTCCGGCTACTCCATGATCCTAACCAAGAGGGTGCTGTTGAGACTACTGTAGACCTTCATTTCAAGCCAATGTGTTTTAATCAGGTATTTGGTGATGTGAAAATATTTTGTATAGTTTCATCTAAAAAGTCCTCTCCTTTTTCCTCTGAGGAGGCTCCACTGACCTTTTGAGATGAAAATCAGGTGTTAAATGTAGTGAAAAGGAAACCACTTCACAGTTCCTCACAGTCAAAATGTGCAAATGCTTGTACTCTATCCATCACTATTTGATGCACCCTGACAGAGTAAAAAGACTACAAATGTAGGTCATTATCATTTCTACACAGACTATGTGGTAGATATGACCCCTCTTCATCCACTCTTTTGGTTGGTGCCACATTGCGTTACTGGCAGCCTGTTTGGTCCTGGATGCCACCACAGTGAGACAGGGATCAATATGCTGCAGAGCACTTCAGTTGCTCCACAAATTACCCGTCTCCTTTCCGCTCATCCTTGGCTGGATGAAAGGTGGGAAGAGAGTAAGAGGAATGATTCTGTCGCATTGGCTTACTCTTGTCACAGGCCTGAATGAGGAGTCAAGGACTGCTTTCCCTTTCTGTCCATCCTGTCTAACCTCTCTTCCCCCCAAACACATTACCTCCTGTCTCAACGCCCATCTCTCACTGAGTGAACCATGGTAGTGACGATGAGCTTTGTGCCATGGAAACAAACAAGCATGAATGTCCTCAGAGATCTATCTGAGGACAGATCGATCTCTGGGATGTTGAGATGAATGTTGACTAAAATTATTGATTAAAACAGGGTTAATTTCAATCAAAGAATATTTAAAAGTAAACACTCGTGACACTGGGAGAAAGTTGAAGAGAAAATATTTTTTAAATGCCGGTATTATCCCTCAATCTGCCGTTTTTTTCCCCTGTAGTAGTTCATTTGGGCAGGGATTCAATCCAATCCTGTGTTGTAGCGCGCTTGACATTTAAAGGTCATTTTCATATTGAGCTGACATGTGCATTGTTTACCCAACGTGGTCACAGGGAGAATTTACGTTGGTGGATTGGTGAACTAACGGACAAAGGTTAGGAAAATTTACGTGAAAGGTTAGAACTGAAACAACAAAAGTTAGCTTAATTTATGCTGCAGGTTGTGTGAATTGGGTAATTTAGAACAAGGGGAAAGTGCAACTCAAACACGCAAACTTGGGATTACTAAACGGTTGTGGATTACACCCATCCATCCTCTCCAACCAACCGCCCTACTTTAAATTCTGTCTAAAGAAACAAGACCATTAGTAGGTGTCATACTTCTTGGAGGAGCTCAGAAATATGTAAAATATGTTTAGTAATGCTCTGAGGACAGGCTGGTTTACGGTGAATGCGATCTCAGCGAACACGGGAACATTACCTTTAAGATACACCTTGGTTAACAGTCAGTGGCAAAAGGTTATGTAGCACAGTATAATCCACATTTGTCAAAGGAAATAATGTGTCACAAGGTTATTTCAGTTCAATTCAAAAGTACCAGCATGCTTTTATGGAGTGGTTAAGATCTCCCTTTCCTGCGAAGGTTGTTGATAATGTGCACTAATGTGCCTAGAATGACTTTGTAAGTAACAGCAAACTTTCCAGGACATAGACATATATTTTATGGGCAGAAAGCTTAGATTAACAAGAATGTAACTGCAGTGTCCAATTTACAGTCGCTATTACAGTGAAAAATGACCATGCTATTGTTTTAGGAGAGTGCACATCAACAACAACAAATATTATCACGGCAACTGGTCTGATACATTGACCTCTGATGTTAAATAATGTACTTACCTTCAGTAATCTTCCTATGATTTGTCATCCCGAGGATCCCAGAGATAAAATGTATCACAGTTTTGTTTGATAAAATCCATTTTTATATTCAAATGTAGGAACTGGGTTCTAATGTTTGAACCCCTGCTGTCAAATTCTAAATTGTGCCTGAACTCCTATATGATATTATGGCCTTTCGCTTGCATTTCAAAAATCATATGTTTTTTTGTTTGTATTATCTTTAACCAGATATGTGTTATATTCTCCTACATTCTCCTTTCAAATGGTATCAATAATATGCATATCCTTGCTTCAGGACCTGACCTACAGGCAGTTAGATTTGGGTATGTAATTTTAGGCTGAAATTGATTTGGTCTTCTAAACACCAAATCATTGTTATTTATGACTAGCGTCACACAAGGTCATAGTTTTTACACCTGCTCTAAATCTGTCTAACCATAGGAAAGGAAGAAATTGAATGTAAGTGCTATAATTGTAATTTCTAATTATTACCAACCCAACACAGAACATTCACTGCTATGTAATGGCCAAAGAGTGCCGTAATGTTTAGAATAATTTATGTATGGAGACATCAAGATGAGGTTAAAAATCATTGCTTTATAAACCAAATATACACTGCTCAAAACAATTAAGGGAACACTTAAACAACACAATGTAACTCCAAGTCAATCACACTTCTGTGAAATCAAACTGTCCACTTAGGGAGCAACACAGATTGACAATACATTTCACATGCTGTTGTACAAATGGAATAGACAACAGGTGGAAAATATAGGCAATTAGCAAGACACCCCCAATAAAATAATGGTTCTGCAGGTGGTGACCACAGACCACTTCTCAGTTCCTATGCTTCCTGGCTGATGTTTTGGTCACTTTTGAATGCTGGCGGTGCTTTCACTCTAGTGGTAGCATGAGATGGAGTCTACAACCCACACATGTGGCTCAGGTAGTGCAGCTCATCCAGGATGGCACAACAATGTGAGCTGTGGCAAGAAGGTTTGCTGTGTCTGTCAGCGTAGTGTCCAGAGCATGGAGGCGCTACCAGGAGACAGTCCAGTAAACCAGGAGACGTGGAGGAGGCCGTAGGAGGGCAACAACCCAGCAGCAGGACCGCTACCTCCGCCTTTGTGCAAGGAGGATCACTGCCAGAGCCCTGCAAAATGACCTCTAGCAGGCCACAAATCTGCATGTATCTGCTCAAACGGTCAGAAACAGAATCAATGAGGGTGGTAATGAGGGCCCGACGTCCACAGGTAGGGGTTGTGCTTACAGCCCAACACCGTGCAGGATGTTTGGCATTTGCCAGAGGACAACAAGATTGGCAAATTCGCCACTGGCGCCCTGTGCTCTTCACAGATGAAAGCAGGTTCACACTGAACACATGTGACAGACGTGACAGAGTCTGGAGACGCCATGGAGAACGTTCTGCTGCCTGCAACATCCTCCAGCATGACCGATTTGGCGTTGGGTCAGTCATGGTGTGGGGTGGCATTTCTTTGGGGGGCCGCACAGCCCTCCATGTGCTCGCCAGAGGTAGCCTGACTGCCATTAGGTACCGAGATGAAATCCTCAGACCCCTTGTGAGACCATTTGCTGGTGCGGTTGGCCCTGGGTTCCTCCTAATGCAAGACAATGCTAGACCTCATGTGGCTGGAGTGTGTCAGCAGTTCCTGCAAGAGGAAGGCATTGATGCTATGGACCGTTCCCCAGACCTGAATCCAATTGAGCACATCTGGGACATCATGTCTCAATCCATCCACCAACGCCACGTTGCACCACAGATTGTCCAGGAGTTGGCGGATGCTTTAGTCCAGGTCTGGGAGGAGATCCCTCAGGAGACCATCCGCCACCTCATCATGAGCATACCCAGGCATTTTATGGAGGTCATACAGTGTCGTGGAAATTTCCTCTATTTACCAAATCATGGGAGCAAACCACACACACACGTCATTATCGGTAATTCCCAGAAGAATAATAGCCCAATTTTAATAGTACAAACGTTACTCCAGCTATGATTCTCAAATTCCAACCATGATTCTCAAATTCCAAATTACACATATTAGCAATCAAAGAATAAAATCGACACTAATGACTAGGAAACAGTAAAAGTCGATTGTTTACTTATGCAACGTATTTCAATTACTTTACGACATCACATTAATCACGCAATGATAATTAGCTTGATGGAAAACCTTAGGCTTTGTACAACATTATAAATTACATCGAGCATCCCTCGAATTCTCTTTAACTTTATGGAAAACAGTTTATTCAATAAATCCCGCAACTTCTCTCATACTGGGAAGAAAAATTATAACATGTTCAGACCTTAAGGGCAGTTTAAGTTAACATGTTTCACCCAGACAGAGATAATCCAATATGCGTTCTATAGTTACATCGTTAGGGTAAGATAACCAAAAGTGGACACACTCTAATCAGTTTCTAGAGCTCAATTTCCCAGATTTTGTAGATTATTTTAATAGTGCTTAAAAACGTAATCTTTATCAAATTATCCATTTAAGATATCAACTCAAGGCCTACGTGTCACGCCTTGGTCATTGTATCTTGTGTTTTTGTTATATGTTTGGGTAGGCCAGGGTGTGACATGGGTTTATATGTTGTATTTCGTATTGGGGTTTGTATTAATTGGGAGTGTGTATTATTAGGGGTGTGTCTAGTTAGGCTTGGCTGCCTGAGGCGATTCCTAATTGGAGTCAGCTGATTCTCGTTGTCTCGGATTGGGAACCGTATTTAGGCAGCCTGAGTGCGCGTTGTATTTGGTGGGTGATTGTACCTGTCTCTGTGTTAGTCACCAGATAGGCTGTAATTAGTTTCACTCGTTTGTTGTTTTCTTCTTCAGTTATTTCATGTACCGCATTTTCTTCATTAAAAGTCATGAGTAACCTACACGCTGCATTTCGGTCTGACTCTCTTCAAACAACAGACAAAGTTCATTACAGAATCACCCACCATTCACAGACCGAGCAGCGTGTGAACTGGCAGGATCTAAAGGAGGACGTTATGGACGGCAGAAGCAGGGATTATACGACGTGGGAAGAAATCGACAGGTGGGCGGCCGACCCAGAGCGAGTGCAGGAGCCCGCCTGGGATTCCCTACAGCAATGCGAAGAGGGCTATACACGTATGGAATCGAGAAGGAAAGCATTGCTATACAGAGCGAAAACCGAAGGTAACGGGGGAAAGCGCAGAGAGAGAGTGGCTGAGTCAGAGAATAGACCTAAGCCTACTCTCCCAGTTGATCGTGAAGAGCAGTTGCAATGGGAGAGACTGCATCAATGGGAGATTTGGACATGGGAGGAGGAATTAGACGGTCAAGGACCCTGGGAGCAGCCGGGAGAATATCGCCGTCCCAAGGAGTAAATAGAGGCAGCAAAAGCGGAGAGGCGCATGTATGAGGAGGCAGCACGGCGACGCGGTTGGAAACCGGAAAGTCACCCCCAAAAAAATATTGGGGGGGGGCTAAAAGGGAGAATAGTTATGCCAGGTAGGAAACCTGCGCATACTCCCTGTGCTCACCGTTGGGCTAGAGAGACCGGGCAGGCACCGTGTTATGCTATGGAGCGCACAGTGTTTCCAGTGCGGGTGCAGAGCCAGCTGCGACACATACCAGCCCTTCCTATTGGCCGGGCTAGAGTGGGCATCGAGCCAGGTAAGCTTGGGCAGGCTCGGTGCTCAAGAGCTCCAGTGCGCCTGCACGGTCCGGTCTATCCAGAGCCACCTCTACACACCAGTCCTCCGGTAGCAACTCCCCGCACCAGGCTTCCTGTGCGTGTCCTCGCGCCAGTACCACCAGTTCCAGCACCACGCACCAGGCCTCCAGTGCGCCTCGCCTGTTCAGCGCAGCCAGTGCCTTTCTCCTCTCCTGCGCTGCCGGAGTCTCCTGTCTGTCCAGCGCCGCCAGTGCTCCCAGTCGGCCAAGCGCGTCCAGTGCACCTCGCCTGTTTAGCGCAGCCAGAGCTTTTCTCCTCTCCTGCGCTGCCGGAGTCTCCTGTCTGCCCAGCGCCGCCAGTCGGCCCAGCGTCACCAGTCTGCCAGGATCCGCCAGAAGTGCCAGTCTGCCCAGCGCCGCCAGAAGTGCCAGTCTGCCCAGCGCCGCCAGTGCCGCCAGTCTGCCCAGCGCCGCCAGTGCCGCCAGTCTGCCCAGCGCCGCCAGTGCTCCCAGTCTGCCCAGCGCCGCCAGTGCTCCCAGTCTGCCCAGCGCCGCCAGTGCTCCCAGTCTGCCCAGCGCCGCCAGTGCTCCCAGTCTGCCCAGCGCCGCCAGTACCGCCAGTCTGCCCAGCGCCGCCAGTGCCGCCAGTCCTCCCAGCGCCGCCAGTGCCGCCAGTCCTCCCATATCTGCCAGACAACCAGTCTCTTCCAGATCTGCCAGACAACCAGTCTCTTCCAGATCTGCCAGACAACCAGTCTCTTCCAGATCTGCCAGACAACCAGTCTCTTCCAGATCTGCCAGACAACCAGTCTCTTCCAGATCTGCCCGACAACCAGTCTCTTCCAGATCTGCCCGACAACCAGTCTCTTCCAGATCTGCCCGACAACCAGTCTCTTCCAGATCTGCCCGTCAACCTAGATCTTCTAGATCGGCCAGACAACCTGAATCATCCAGGTCCACCAGCCAGCCAGGATTTACCGGAGCCTACTACCTGCCTGAGCTTCCTCTCAGTACTGAGCTTCCTCTCAGTACTGAGCTTCCTCTCAGTACTAGGCTTCCTCTCAGTACTAGGCTTCCTCTCTGTACTGGGCTCCCTCTCAGTACCGGGCTTCCCCTCAGTACTGGGCTGCTTCGGTCCCGTGCTGCTCCTCTGTCCCGGGCTGCCCTGCTGTCCCGAGTTGCCCCTCTGTCCCGAGTTGCCCCTCTGTCCCGAGCTGCCCCTCTGTCCCGAGCTGCCCCTCTGTCCCGAGCTGCCGAGCTGTCCCGAGCTGCCCCTCTGTCCCGAGCTGCCCCTCTGTCCCGAGCTGCCCCTCGGTCCCGAGCTGCCCCTCGGTCCCGAGCTGCCCCTCAGTTATGTGGGGATCAGGGTGAGGACTATTAGGCCATGGTCGGCGGAGAAGGTGGATTATCCTAGGACGCGAAGGGGAGGAACTAGGACATTTATGGAGTGGGGTCCACGTCCCGAGCCAGAACCGCCACCATGGACAGACGCCCACCCGGACCCTCCCTATGCTCTTGAGGTGCGTCCCGGAGTCCGCACCTTAGGGGGGGGGGGGTTCTGTTACGCCTTGGTCATTGTATCTTGTGTTTTTGTTATATGTTTGGGTAGGCCAGGGTGTGACATGGGTTTATATGTTGTATTTCGTATTGGGGTTTGTATTAATTGGGAGTGTGTATTATTAGGGGTGTGTCTAGTTAGGCTTGGCTGCCTGAGGCGATTCCTAATTGGAGTCAGCTGATTCTCGTTGTCTCGGATTGGGAACCGTATTTAGGCAGCCTGAGTGCGCGTTGTATTTGGTGGGTGATTGTACCTGTCTCTGTGTTAGTCACCAGATAGGCTGTAATTAGTTTCACTCGTTTGTTGTTTTCTTCTTCAGTTATTTCATGTACCGCATTTTCTTCATTAAAAGTCATGAGTAACCTACGTTTCCTACATTTCGGTCTGACTCTCTTCAAACAACAGACGAAGTTCATTACACTACGTATGTCTACGAAGGGGTGGTTTAAATTGTATCTAATCATTCTCCGCATTACTTTATACACACATACCATTTATCATAATTTCAAATAATTCACAGAATCCATATAAAACTTTAAAAATCTTAGGTACTCACACAGAAACTTCAGGATCATCCCCACAGGATTTGTTCAGATTTTCACATAGAACTTTTTCAGACGTCCACACAGGACATCGAAAGGTTCTCACACAGAGTAGTCCTATCCCGCTCACACAGAACGGTCCGACAACTATTACATACTCACACAGAGTAATCCTAAAGCATACCTGGCTAGCACATTTAAAATAATTGGAATTCACCACATCTGAGGGTCACTTAGACAAATCACACAGACGCACAGAATGAGGTCCTTCTTCCAATAGGGCTTCACCAAGTGCCGTGTTTCACCTAGAACACACAGACCTCCTGGCCCATCACCCTGACAGACCTCACCAAATCCCCACTGTGATCAATTCAGTGTCAGGAGGGCTCTTGGTCACTGGCAACTGGACAGCGCAGAGTATCTTTTGAGTCCATTAAACCCCCAGGTTACTCTCCTCTGACTCGGCCCTGCTTACGCCGCCAAGGTGCCTCCTTATAAAGGAATTCACGCTCAGAGTATACGTAACAGGCATAATTTAAAAACTCGACTTCAAATCTGTGTTTGGTTCGCTCACATTTTTCTTTAAAAAAAACTCAGTTCGAGATGTGGTATCCACTCGGCTCGCTTCCTCTTAGATCAAAGGTTGGTCCATCTGCTTCGTTCCCGAAGTGTGGTTCTCCCTGAGATCCCAAGTTTAGGGGATCCCTCGTGCACAATTTATTTACCTAGATCGTAGGAACGGTCAACGAGTGAAGATTCACATCCCCTCCTCGTCGCCAAATGTCGTGGAAATTTCCTCTATTTACCAAATCATGGGAGCAAACCACACACACACACGTCAGAGTTAGTTATAAAAGTCCATCTTTAATTATATGAGCTCTTATCACAATCCTGTGACTCTCAGATAAATTCAGTGTCTCCTAGTGAATCTTCTGAGAGCCCCCTTACAATGCAACTGAGTTCCTTTTAATAGCAAAGACACCCATAGTCAGACAGCATAGACATAATTCATTGTTCAGCTTTGTCTCCTTTCCCAAACCCCAGAACCATAAACCAAATCCTCCATATCAACAGGCATATATCAAATTGTAATTTAGATACAACCCACTCAAAATACAAACTCCTGGACAAACTCACGGAGAGGGGGTGAGGCTATAGGTTAAGATAGAAACAACATAAGAGGGAGCATAGAATGATTCCAGACACTGCAAACCCTCCTTTCCCCACTGGGAAAGGTAGGGAGTATAAGATATGTTTACACATGATGACACTTTGACCTCTCCCCTCTCTGTGGCCCATGCAACTTAGTCCTGACATAGAACAGATAACTGCCAATGGCCACCACTATAGTACAACAAAATACATTCTTATGAGATGAATATTAAACATCTTACAAATGTTAGCAACAAATTCTGATAATTCCACAACAACAGGCACGTGGAGGCCACACACACTACTGAGCCTCATTTTGACTTGTTTTTTTAAGGACATTTAATCAAAGTTGGATCAGCCTGAAGTGTGGTTTTCCACTTTAATTTTGAGTGTGACTCCAAATCCAGACCTCCATTGGTTGATACATTTGATTTCCATTGATCATTTTTGTGTGATTTTGTTGACAGCACATTCAACTATGTAAAGAAAAAAGTATTTAAAAATAATATTTCATTCAGATCTAGGATGTGTTATTTTAGTGTTCACTTAATTTTTTGAGCACTGTAGTAATAATATGCTTTACAAAAACATTTATAGAAAGTTACACCTTCTTATTCATTCCGGTTCTATAAGCACCAGTTCATGTGAGGACTGTTGACATGAAAACGATGGGCAGTTCATATTGGAAGGGATATGACCTGCCATCACACAGTGCACACAATCAGTACCTCTCAGTGCAAGATGCATGCTATTGTAGGATGCAATACTTTCCAATAAATAATTAGAATATTGTTAACAATAATAAACCACCAATAATGAACAACAAAACACATAACACGTTGCGACAGCCAAGTCTCCTCTGTTCATCAATAGAGGAGATCAAGATCGATCACAGTCTCTAGTCAGTTAGATGTTCAAAAGAACACATCTGACTCATTTAGCCCAGAAAACACTCGACTCAGCCTCATGTCCTCAATATAATTTCCAGGAAGCTTCAGTATACTTCCCAGTTAATTGAAGTAGTATGTGGTTATTTAATTCCCAAAGACCCTGCAACCGTCCTTTGATGAATTCAGGCTGATTTCCCTCTCCACAAGTATCAAAATTAGCTGAGCCCTGGTGACAGACTGGATGTGGCATAACATTGAAATCAAACCCCACCCCAGACTGTTTGGAAGCCGGAGGTGTAGTGTCCGCCAAATACAGGAATCTAAAATGCTTGTGGGTGCGAGGCTGCGGTCAGTTATCATGACCTCCTTCACAACTCTAAGGATAAGGAAATAATGTGCGCCACTTTTAAGTCAGGACTTCTTTCTAAGGTGTTTAATAAAGCGTATAATAATAATGTGGTAGATAGACCACAAATTCATCAAAATGTAACGCTCTCACTTAAGTGCATACAGTTGAAGTCGGAAGTTTAAATACAACTTCGTCAAATACATTTAAACTCAGTTTTTCACAATTCCTGACATTTAACCCTAGTAAAAGTTCCTTGTCTTAGGTCAGTTAGGATCACCACTTTATTTTAAGGATGTGAAATGTCAGAATAATAGTAGAGAGAATGATTTATTTCAGATTTCAGATTTCATCACATTCCCAGTGGGTTAGAAGTTTACATACACTCAATTAGTATTTGGTAGCATTGCCTTTAAATTATTTAACGTGGGTCAAACATTTTGGGTAGCCTTCCACAAGCTTCCCACAATAAGTTGGGTGAATTTTGGCCCATTCCTCCTGACAGAGCTAGTGTAACCGAGTCAGGTTTGTATAGGCCTCTTTGCACGCACACGCCTTTTCAGTTCTGCCCACACATTTTTTATAGGATTGAGGTCAGGGCTTTGTGTTGGCCACTTCAATACCTTGACTTACTTTGTTCTTAAGTAATATTGCCACAACTTTGGAAGTGTGCTTGGGGTCAATGTCTATTTGGAAGACCCATTCGCGACCAAGCTTTAAATTCCTGACATGTTTCTTCAATATATCCACATAATTTTCTTCCCTTATGATGCCATCTATTTTGTGAAGTGCACCAGTCCCTACTGCAGCAAAGCACCCACACAACATGATGCTGCCACCCCGTGCTTCACGGTTGGGATGGTGTTTTTTGGCTTGCAAGTCCCCCCCACTTTTTTCCTCCAAACATAACATGGTCATTATGGCCAAACAGTTCTATTTTTGTTTGATCAGACCAGAGGACATGTCTACAAAAAGTACGATCTTTGTCCCCATATGCAATTGCAAACCATAGTCTGTTTTTTTTATGGCGGTTTTGAATCATTGGCTTCTTCCTTGCTGAGCGGCCTTTCAGGCTATGTCGATAAAGGACTCGTTTTACTGTGGATATAGACTCTTTTGTACCTGTTTCCTCCAGCAACTTCACAAGGTCCGTTGCTGTTGTTCTGGGATCGATTTGCAGTTTTCGCACCATAGTACGTTCATCTCTAGGAGACAGAATGCGTCTCCTTCCTGAGCGATATGACGGCTGCGTGGTCCCATGGTGTTTATACTTGCATACTATTGTTTGTACAGATTAACGTGGTACCTTCAGGAGTTTGGAAATTGCTTCCAAGGATGAACCAGACTTGTGGAGGTCTACAAGACATAATTTTCTGGAATTTTCCAAGCTGTTTAAAGGCACAGACAATTTGGTGTATGTAAACTTCTGACCAACTGGAATTATGATACAGTGAATTATAAGTGAAATAATCTGTCTGTAATCAATTGTTGGAAAAATGACTTGTACAAAGTAGATGTCATGCACAAAGTAGATGTCCTAACCGACTTGCGAAAACTATAGTTTGTTAACAAGAAATTTGTGGAGTGGTTGAAACAAGAGTTTTAATGACTCCAACCTAAGTGTATGTAAACTTCCGACTTCAACTGTATATCTACACATATCCATGTAATTACTTCAATGATTTACTGTACACATACTGTATGTAATCTGATTGGGTAAATACATACGTCTTTCTTCTCTCTGTGCATGATTTCCAACGAACACAACAACGTTATAATTTATTACATGTGAATATGAATATGGAGCAAGAACAATATCATACTTGATTTACTGACAAACGGAAGGAACACAAGTGATGTAACATACAGAAATATACCCAGTCACTCTGCAGATCAATTTGGGGTGTGGCGGTAGGAAGGTGTAAAGTGAAGGATCACAACACAGAACACTTCTTAATTACCTACCTCAAGTTGAGAACCACACAATCCAGAATCTAAATGAGTGGTTATTTTTATACATATTTGCACAAACATTGCATCATGGTAAGTTACCTGGAAGAGACGGTCTTAAAATGTATCAGATTATATAAGGATACTTTTGCATATTCTATGTACATTTTCTTTTGTAAATCTTGTTATCAATGTTCGTTTATATCATTAAGGTTCACATTAAGGAAAAGTCAATGACAAATAGTAATACAGTGCATTTGGAACCCCTTCTCTTTTCTCAAAATTTGTTACGTTTCATCCTTATTCTAAAATAGAATCAATTAGAACAATTCCTCATTAATCTAAACAAAATATCCCATAATGACAAAGTTAAAAAAGGTTTTTAGAAATGTTTGCAAATTAATAAAATAAATAAGTAAAATTACTTTACATATTTACATATGTATTCAGACCCTTTGCTATGAGACTTGAAATTGAGCTCACTTATATATAATATATATGCCATTTAGCAGACACTTTTATCCAAAGCGACTTACAGTCATGTGTGCATACATTCTACGTATGGGTGGTCCCGGGAATCGAACCCACTACCCTGGCGTTACAAGCGCCATGCTCTACCAACTGAGCTACAGAAGGACCACTTAAAATGTTTCTACAACTTGATTGGAGTGCACCTATGGTAAATTCAGTTGATTGGTCATGATTTGGAAAGGCACACACCTATCTATATAAGGTTCTATAGTTGACAGTGCACGTCAGATTAAAAACTAAGAAATGTCGAAGGAATTGTCAGTAGAGCTCCGATACAGGATTATGTAGAGGCACATATCTGGGAAAGGGTACCAAAATACTAAATACTCTCCTGCAACCCGCCTCACCCAATGTAGCAATTTTTTTCTAAAGTATTTATATCTAATAATAATAATAATAATAATAATAATCTACTTTGGATCCGGAACCCCTCAACTGAAGCTAGCCAGCTAGCTACCAGCTAGCTACCAGCTATCAGTCAGCAAACCATTGCTAGCGGTCTTCAGCTAACCGGTCATCAGCTAACCTTTAGCTCGGAAAGCTCTCGCCAGTTCGAACAACGCGACTAACCAGAGCATAACGGACCTATTATTTTTTATCCCAGGATTCCCACCGGATTCCTACCGCAAACAAAACATTTTCAGCTGGATTCTTCACAACTAGCTATCTAGCTAACCGCAACACCGGATGATTACTCCTGGCTAGCGTTTCCACCCACTTAGCTTGAAGCTAGCCCGGCCAGAGATCCTGTGCTACCACCAAAGCATACTCCTGGGCAACAATATCCGGACCCACCACCGGTCTATCGATGTCACTGCATGAAGAGGAATAAACAGACTCACCCCATCGCGACGTCCCCCAAAGGCTAACTTTCTAGCCCTTGCTATCTCCTTGCTTGCTAATTTGGCCTGCTCACTGCTAGCTTGTTTAGCCCCGGTCCGCTATCTGCTACCTTGTTTAGCCCTGGCCTACTAACTGTTAGCTTGTTAGCACAGGCCTGCTAACCGTCTGAATCGCCGCGTCCCAAACACTCAATGGACCCATATTTACTTTCTTTCTCTTTTCGATTTTTAATTTGTTTATACCTTCCGGTAACCTGCCTCACCCAATGTGATACGGAATCGCCATTATTTCTAAAACACACTCAAGAACCTCCAGAAGCTAACCAGCTAACTAGCTACAAGCTATTTAGTCATTGTTAGCCACTGCTAGTGGCTTTTAACTTTTGCACAGCCAGACAGTTTTTTTTTTTTACCTGGATAACACTTGCCAGTCCAGCTTCCCTGCCCCATCCACCGCTGCCCCCCTGGACACTGATCACTTGGCTACATAGCTGATGCATGCTAGACTGTCCATTAATCACGGTACTCCATTCTGCTTGTTTATGTTTTATCTGTCGGCCCCAGCCGCACTCAGGCTCTGTGTGTAGTTAATCCGACCCTCCCTGCCTATCCAACGCCATTTCACCTGCTGTTGTTGTGCTAGCTGATTAGCTGTTGTTGTCTCACCTACTGTTTTAGCTACTGTTTTAGCAAGCTCTCCCAATTCAACACCTGTGATTACTGTATGTCTCTCTCAAATGTCAATATGCCTTGTATTTTTTTTATTTTTTATTTTACCTTTATTTAACCAGGCAAGTCAGTTAAGAACATATTCTTATTTTCAATGACGGCCTGGGAACAGTGGGTTAACTGCCTGTTCAGGGGCAGAACGACAGATTTGTACCTTGTCAGCTCGGGGGTTTGAACTCGCAACCTTCCGGTTACTAGTCCAACGCTCTAACCACTAGGCTACGCTGCCGCCCTGTTGTTCAGGTTAGTTATCATTGTTTTAGTTTACAATGGAGCCCCTAGTTCCACTCTTCATACCCCTGATATCTCCTTTGTCCCACCTCCCACACATGCGGTGACCTCACCCATTACAAACAGCATGTAGAGATACAACCTCTCTCATCATCACCCAGTGCCTGGGCTTACCTCCGCTGTACATACACCCCACCATACCCCTGTCTGCGCATTATGCCCTGAATATATTCTACCATGCCCAGAAATCTGCTCCTTTCATTCTCTGTCCCCAATGCTCTAGGCGACCAGTTTTGATAGCCTTTAGCCGCACCCTCATACTACTCCTCCTCTGTTCCGCGGGTGATGTGGAGGTAAACCCAGGCCCTGCATGTCCCCAGGCACCCTCATTTGTTGACTTCTGTGATCGAAAAAGCCTTGGTTTCATGCATGACAACATCAGAAGCCTCCTCCCTAAGTTTGTTTTACTCACTGCTTTAGCACACTCTGCTAACCATTTACCATTTACATTTAAGTCATTTAGCAGACGCTCTTATCCAGAGCGACTTACAAATTGGTGCATACACCTTATGACAACCAGTGGAACAGCCACTTGCATCTAAATCTTGTTGGGGGAGAAGGGGGGTGAGAAGGATTACTTACCCTATCCTAGGTATTCCTTGAAGAGGTGGGGTTTCAGGTGTCTCCGGAAGGTGGTGATTGACTCCGCTGTCCTGGCGTCGTGAGGGAGTTTGTTCCACCATTGGGGGCCAGAGCAGCGAACAGTTTTGACTGGGCTGAGCGGGAACTGTACTTCCTCAGTGGTAGGGAGGCGAGCAGGCCAGAGGTGGATGAACGCAGTGCCCTTGTTTGGGTGTAGGGCCTGATCAGAGCCTGGAGGTACTGGGGTGCCGTTCCCCTCACAGCTCCGTGGCGAGCACCATGGTCTTGTAGCGGATGCGAGCTTCAACTGGGCTCGCATCCATGTGTCTGAATCCTGGCTCAGGAAGGCCACCAAAAATTCTGAGATTTCCACACCCAACTATAACATCTTCCGTCAAGATAGAACTGCCAAAGGGGGAGGAGTTGCAGTCTACTGCAGAGATAGCCTGCAAAGTAATGTCATACTTTCCAGGTCCATACCCAAACAGTTCGAACTACTAATCTTGAAAATTACTCTCTCCAGAAATAAGTCTCTCACTGTTGCCGCCTGCTACCGACCCCCTCAGCTCCCAGCTGTGCCCTGGACACATTTGTGAATTGATCGCCCCCCCATTTAGCTTCAGAGTTTGTTCTGCTAGGTGACCTAAACTGGGATATGCTTAACACCCCGGCAGTCCTACAATCTAAGCTAGATGCCCTCAATCTCACACAAATTATCAAGGAACCCTCCAGGTACAACCCTAAATCTGTAAACAAGGGCACCCTCATAGACGTCATCCTGACCAACTGGCCCTCCAAATACACCTCCGCTGTCTTCAACCAGGATCTCAGCGATTACTGCCTCATTGCCTGTATCCGCTACGGAGCCGCAGTCAAACGACCACCCCTCATCACTGTCAAACGCTCCCTAAAACACTTCTGTGAGCAGGGCTTTCTAATCGACCTGGCCCGGGTATCCTGGAAGGACATTGACCTCATCCCGTCAGTTGAGGATGCCTGGTCATTCTTTAAAAGTAACTTCCTCACCATTTCAGATAAGCATGCTCCGTTCAAAAAATGCAGAACTAAGAACAAATATAGCCCTTGGTTCACGCCAGACCTGACTGCCCTCGACCAGCACAAAAACATCCTGTGGCTGACTGCAATAGCATCGAATAGTCCCCGCGATATGCAACTGTGCAACTGTTCAGGGAAGTCAGGAACCAATACACGCAGTCAGTCAGGAAAGCTAAGGCCAGCTTCTTCAGGCAGAAGTTTGCATCCTGTAGCTCCAACTCCCAAAAGTTCTTGGACACTGTGAAGTCCATGGAGAACAAGAGCACCTCCTCCCAGCTGCCCACTGAACTAGGTAACACAGTCACCACCGATAAATCCATGATTATCGAAAACTTCAACAAGCATTTCTCCACGGCTGGCCATGCCTTTCGCCTGGCTACTCCAACCTGGCCAACAGCTCCGCCCCCACGCAGCTACTCGCCCAAGCCTCTCCAGGTTCTCCTTTACCCATGGACCCGTAACACATCAGCTGGGCTTGACAATCTGGACCCTCTATTTCTGAAACTATCCACCGCCATTGTCGCAACCCCTATTACCAGCCTGTTCAACCTCTCTTTCATATCGTCTGAGATCCCCAAGGATTGGAAAGCTGCCGCAGTCATCCCCCTCTTCAAAGGGGGTGACACCCTGGACCCAAACTGTTACAGACCTATATCCATCCTGCCCTGCCTATCTAAGGTCTTCGAAAGCCAAGTCAACAAACAGGTCACTGACCATCTCGAATCCCACCGTACCTTCTCCGCTATGCAATCTGGTTTCCGAGCCGGTCACGGGTGCACCTCAGCCACGCTCAAGGTACTAAACGATATCATAACCGCCATCGATAAAAGACAGTACTGTGCAGCCGTCTTCATCGACCTTGCCAAGGCTTTCGACTCGGTCAATCACAATATTCTTATCGGCAGACTCAGTAGCCTCGGTTTTTCGGATGACTGCCTTGCCTGGTTCACCAATTACTTTGCAGACAGTGTTCAGTGTGTCAAATCGGAGGGCATGCTGTCCGGTCCTCTGGAAGTCCCTATGGGGGTGCCACAGGGTTCCATCCTCGGGCCGACTCTTTTTTCTGTATATATCAATGATGTTGCTCTTGCTGCGGGCGATTCCCTGATCCATCACTACGCAGACGACACCATTCTATATACTTCCGGCCCGTCCTTGGACACTGTGCTATCTAACCTCCAAACAAGCTTCAATGCCATACAACACTCCTTCCGTGGCCTCAAACTGCTCTTAAACGCTAGTAAAACCAAATGCATGCTATTCAACCTTGAATATGTGGACATCTATAAGTACCGACGTGTCTGGCTAGACTGTAAAATCTCCTTCCAGACTCATATCAAACATCTCCAATCGAAAATCAAATCAAGAGTCGGCTTTCTATTCCGCAACAAAGCCTCCTTCACTCACGCCGCTAAACTTACCCTAGTAAAACTGACTATCCTACCGATCCTCGACTTCGGCGATGTCATCTACAAAATTGCTTCCAACACTCTACTCAGCAAACTGGATGCAGTTTATCACAGTGCCATCCGTTTTGTCACTAAAGCACCTTATACCACCCACCACTGCGACTTGTATGCTCTAGTCGGCTGGCCCTCGCTACATATTCGTCGCCAGACCCACTTGCTCCAGGTCATCTACAAGTCCATGCTAGGTAAAGCTCCGCCTTATCTCAGTTCACTGGTCACGATGGCAACACCCATCCGTAGCACGCGCTCCAGCAGGTGTATCTCACTGATCATCCCTAAAGCCAACACCTCATTTGGCCGCCTTTCGTTCCAGTTCTCTGCTGCCTGTGACTGGAACGAATTGCAAAAATCGCTGAAGTTGGAGACTTTTATCTCCCTCACCAACTTCAAACATCTGCTATCTGAGCAGCTAACCGATCGCTGCAGCTGTACATAGTCTATTGGCAAATAGCCCACCCATTTTTACCTACCTCATCCCCATACTGTTTTTATTTATTTACTTTTCTGCTCTTTTGCACACCAATATCTCTACCTGTACATGACCATCTGATTATTTGATTATTAGGGGCGGCAGCGTAGCCTAGTGGTTAGAGCGTTGGACTAGTAACCGGAAGGTTGCGAGTTCAAACCCCCGACCTCACAAGGTCGGGGGTTTGTCGTTCTGCCCCTGAACAGGCACTGTTCCCAGGCCGTCATTGAAAATAAGAATGTGTTCTTAACTGACTTGCCTGGTTAAATAAAGGTCAAATTAAAAATTAAATGTGTCACTCCAGTGTTAATCTGCAAAATTGTAATTATTTGCCTACCTCATGCCTTTTGCACACAATGTGTGCACTGTGTTATTGACTTGTTAATTGTTTACTCCATGTGTAACTTTGTGTTGTCTGTTCACACTGCTATGCTTTATCTTGGCCAGGTCGCAGTTGCAAATGAGAACTTGTTCTCAACTCGCCTACCTGGTTAAATAAAGGTGAAATAAAAAAATAAAAAAAATAAAAAAATGCTGCAGCATTGAAAGTCCCCAAGAACACAGTGGCCTCAATCATTCTTAAATGGAAGAAGTTTTGAACTACCAAGTTTTCCTGGAGCTGGCCGCCTGATCAAACTGAGCAATCGGGGGAGAAGGGCCTTAGTCAGGGAGGTGACCAAGAACCCAATGGTCACTCTGACACACCTCTAGAGTTCATCTGTTGAGATGGGAGAAGACTTCTAGAAGGACAACCAACTCTGCAGAACTCCACCAATCAGGTCTTTATTGTAGAGTGGCAAGAAAGGATCCACTTTTCAAATAAAAGGCACATGACAGCCCTCTTGGAGTTTGCCAAAAGGCAACTAAAGACTAAAACCATGAGAAACAAGATTATCTGGTCTGATGAAACCAATATTCAAATCTTTAGCCTGATGTTTGATTACAGGCAACATCCGAACTGAGCTAAAGGGTAGAGTTTCCACTTTCAGGGTGTGGGACCCCGCTATTCCCTTCAGCGAACCATCAAACATGAAAAACGTCAATACACGACTAAGATTGAATTGTACTACACCGGCACCGACGCTCGTCGGATGTGGCCAGGCTTGCAAACTATTACAGACTACAAAGAGAAGCACAGTCACGAGCTGCCCAGTAATACAAGCCTACCAGACAAGCTGAATTACTTCTATGCTCGCTTTGAGGAAAGTAACACTGAAACATGCATGAGAGCATCAGCTGTTCCGGACGACTGTGTGATCACGCTCTCCACAGCCAATGTGAGTAAGACCTTTAAACATTCACAACATTCACAAGCCTTAGGGCCAGATAGATTACCAGGAAGTGCCAAGCATGACTCCAACACCGTAGGTTTGCCTATGACACAGCAGTGGAAAGCCTGATCAACAGCAACGATAAGACAGCCTATAGGGAGGAGGTCAGAGACCTGGCAGAGTGGTACCAGGACAACAACCTCTCCCTCAACATGATCAAGAGAAAGGAGATGATTGTGGACTACAGGAAAAGGAGGACCGAGCACAACCCCATTTTCATCTACGGGGCTGTAGTGGACCAGGTTGATAGCTTCAATTTCCTTGGTATCCACATCACTAACAAACTATCATTGTCCAAACATACAAAGACAGTCGTGAAGACGGCAAGACAAAGCCCATTCCCCCTCAGGAGACTGAAAAGGTCCTTTGCTGTTGTTCTGGGATTTGATTTGCAAACGCGTCTCCTTCCTGAGTGGTATGACGGCTGCGTGGTTCCAAGGTGTTTATACTTGCGTACTATTGTTTGTACAGATGAACGTGGTACCTTCAGATGTTTAGAAATTGCTCCCAAGGATGAACGAGACTTGTGGAGCGCTAAAATTTATTTTCTGAGGTCTTGGCTGATTTATTTTGATTTTCCCATGATGTCAAGCAAAGAGGCACTGAGTTTGAAGGTAGGCCTTGAAATACATCCACAGTTACACCTCCAATGACTCAAATTATGTAAATTAGCCTTTAAGAAGTGTCTAAACCCATGACATCAGTTTCTGGAATTTTCCAAGCTGTTTAAAGGCACAGTCAACTTAGTGTATGGAAACTTCTGACTCAGAGGAATTATGATCCAGTGAATTATAAGTGAAATAATCTGTCTGTAAACAATTGTTGGAAAAATAACTTGTATCATGCACAAAGTAGATGTCCTAACCGACATTCCAAAACTATAGTTTGTTAAAACCTGTTTTGGATGATGTGAATTTTCGCAGCTTTTTGTTAAAAATCGTGCAACATTTCAACGTCCTGCTACTCATGCCAGGAATATAGTATATGCATATGATAAGTATATGTGTATAGAAAACACTCTGAAGTCTCTAAAACTGGTTATATCATGTCTGTGGCTATAACAGAACGTGTTTAGGAGTAAAAATCCCACCAAAAACACACAAAAAAATATTCATCCGCCAGTCAATGTATTGTCTAAGGCGAAAGAAAATAGATGAAGTCCCGATTACAATGCCTACAGCTTCCACACGATGTCGCCAGTACTGGCATTTCATTGCATGTTTATCCTTGGTGTGATGACGTATAGGCACTTCCTGTCTTGGGGTACACCGATGAAGTTATGAAAGTGAAAAAATGGACGATGATTTCAAGACTTGCTGCTATCGAATACAGATCGCCCTGTGATCAATTTTATCGATTATTAACGTTTATTAATAACGGAAGTTGGTTTACAAAAGTAGTTTGAAGTGATTTGTAAAAGTTTATAGGCAACTTTTTTCATTAAAAAAAATGATGTTGCGTCTTGTAAAGGTGAATTGTAAAGGTAATGAATGTTTTATATTTTATTTCTGCATTTTGTGTAGCGCCGGCTACCGCTAATTATTTTGTTTAGGTCTCGTTCAGATATTTTGGGGGGTGCATGCTATCAGATAATAGCTTCTCATGCTTTTGCCGAAAAGCATTTTACAAATCTGACATGTTGGCTAGATTCACAACGAGTGTAGCTTTAATTGAGTACCTTGCATGTGTGTTTTAATGAAAGTTAGAGTTTTATCGAGTACTACACTTGGTGCTCTGAAAATTTCCGCTGATTTTGGTCCCTGTACTTTGGGGTAGGGGGTAGTATTTTGACGTCCCGATGAAAAGCATGCCCAGAGTAAACGGCCTGCTACAAAACCATAAAAGCTAGAATATGCATATTATTAGTAGATTTGGATAGAAAACACTCTGAAGTTTCTACTGACTGTTACGGAACTTTTGGACATTTTGTCTGCTTTTAAGTGAACGTGCTTCGTGACTTTGGATTTGTTTACCAAACGCACTTACAAAAGTATGTATTTGGACATAAATAATGGACATTAACGAACAAAACAAACATTTCTTGTGAGTCCTGGGAGTGCATTCCAACGATGATCAGCAAAGGTAAGTGAATATTTATTATGACTTTTGTTGACTGCATAATATGGAGGAGGATATGTTTGTGTCTTGATTGGGCTCTGAGTGCGGACTCAGATTATTGCATGGTTTGCTTTTCCCGTAAAGATTTTTTGAAATCTGACACGGCGGTTGTAGTGCATCTAAAAGTCCATGCATAAAAGTTGTATGTCTTTTAGCAATGTTTATTATGAGTATTCCTGTAAATTGATGTGGGTCTCTGCAAAATGAAAGGATGTTTTGGAACTTCTGAACATAAGGTGCCAATGAAAACTCTGATTTTTGGATATAAATATGAACTTTATCGAACAAAACATACTTGTATTGTGTAACATGAAGTCCTATGAGTGTCATCTGATGAAGATCATCAAATGTTAGTGATGAATTTTGGCTGGAAAAATGGTTGTGTTATTCTGTGAATAGGCACTCACCTTACATAATCGTTTGGTTTGCTTTCGTCATAAAGCCTTTTTGAAATCGGATACTGTGGCTGGATTTACAATAAGTGTATCTTTAAAATGGTGTAAAATACATGTACAGTATGTCCAATGTCAGCAGCAATTTCCAGTGAGAAATGCTCAGTCTGAAGCCATTCAGCTATGGGTGTCACAACCGTATCATAATGATACATCTCATCAGACGAGAACAAGATGGATCAATAGTGATTCATATTACAGTTTGCAACCTACTGCATAACACACTTACAATATGTGTCAACCCATATGATGTGGATCATTGTCAGGTTATTTGTTATATAAGCTTCAGTAACAACAGAACACCATGGTTTTAATAACACTTTAAACAGGTTGCTTGTAAATGTGTAGAAAGTGTTTGTTTTGGGTCCACACTGGTAATTTTCTTCTGAATAACTGGTCAGGGGATGGCACTTTTCATTCAGCTTCAGGCTACTTTGATGTAAGGCTTGATCACACCTGTAGTGACTACTTCTATCGGTTACGCCCATTGTTCACTAGATAAATCAATGTAATTACACCCAACACAATGTTGAAAAACAGAATGCTTCCCACCTCTAGATCACATAACTAACTATACATGAGATGGACGATCTCAACACTGCCGCCAATGTAGCAGAAGAAAGTCTAATCTGCAACAGAGACTTTATCCAGGGCTCATATGTGGCAAAGTGAGCTGTAACGGTCGATGCCATGACAGCCTAGTAGACCTCTGGGAAGAGACAGTAGGCCTACAATGATGGCATATGCCACATTTCAATATCCTAAGTATGTAATAATCATCATGAAATGGCCTTGGAAGTGCCATAAATGTAAGCCAACATAATTAATTATTTACATTAATTTGTTTAACCTGTTGCGTCGAGCAATCCGGTATCCTGGAGCGTAATTATTGCCTCATGCTCATTACCATAACACAACGTTAACTATTCATGAAAATCGCAAATTAAATTATATAAATATATTGGCTCACAAGCTTAGCCTTTTGTTAACAACACTGTCATCTCAGAATTTGAAAATATGCTTTTCAACCAAAGCTACACAAGCATTTGTGTAAGAGTATTGATAGCTAGCATAGCATTAAGCCTAGCATTCAGCAGGCAACATTTTCACAAAAACAAGAAAAGCATTCAAATAAAATAATTTACCTTTGAAGAACTTCGGATGTTTTCAATGAGGAGACTCTCAGTTAGATAGCACATGTTCAGTTTTTCCAAAAATATTATTTTTGTAGGAGAAATCGCTCCGTTTTGTTCATCACCTTTGGCTAAGAAAAAAACCTGAAAATTCAGTCATTACAACGCCAGACTTTTTTCCAAATTAACTCCATAATATCGACAGAAACATGACAAACGTTGTTTAGAATCAATCCTCAAGGTGTTTTTCACATACAGTGCCTTGCGAAAGTATTCGGCCCCCTTGAACTTTGCG
Source organism: Oncorhynchus keta (assembly GCF_023373465.1). Lineage (NCBI taxonomy): Eukaryota > Metazoa > Chordata > Actinopteri > Salmoniformes > Salmonidae > Oncorhynchus > Oncorhynchus keta. The sequence continues at coordinate 42,671,620 of NC_068424.1, forward strand.
ACCTTTTGCCACATTTCAGGCTTCAAACATAAAGATATAAAACTGTATTTTTTTGTGAAGAATCAACAACAAGTGGGACACAATCATGAAGTGGAAAGACATTTATTGGATATTTCAAACTTTTTTAACAAATCAAAAACTGAAAAATTGGGCGTGCAAAATTATTCAGCCCCTTTACTTTCAGAGCAGCAAACTCTCTCCAGAAGTTCAGTGAGGATCTCTGAATGATCTAATGATGATAAATACAATCCACCTGTGTGTAATCAAGTCTCCATATAAATGCACCTGCACTGTGATAGTCTCAGAGGTCCGTTAAAAGTGCAGAGAGCATCATGAAGAACAAGGAACACACCAGGCAGGTCCGAGATACTGTTGTGAAATGTTTAAAGCCGGATTTGGATACAAAAAGATTTCCCAAGCTTTAAACATCCAAAGGATTACTGTGCAAGCGATAATATTGAAATGGAAGGAGTATCAGACCACTGCAAATCTACCAAGACCTGGCCTTCCCTCTAAACTTTCAGCTCATACAAGGAGAAGACTGATCAGAGATGCAGCCAAGAGGCCCATGATCACTCTGGATGAACTGCAGAGATCTACAGCTGAGGTGGGAGACTCTGTCCATAGGACAACAATCAGTCGTATATTGCACAAATCTGGCCTTTATGGAAGAGCGGCAAAAAGAAAGACATTTCTTAAAGATATCCATAAAAAGTGTCATTTAAAGTTTGCCACAAGCCACCTGGGAGACACACCAAACATGTGGAAGAAGGTGCTCTGGTCAGATGAAACCAAAATTGAACTTTTTGGCAACAATGCAAAACGTTATGTTTGGCGTAAAAGCAACACAGCACCCTGAACACACCATGCCCACTGTCAAATATGGTGGTGGCAGCATCATGGTTTGGGCCTGCTTTTCTTCAGCAGGGACAGGGAAGATGGTTAAAATTGATGGGAAGATGGGTGGAGCCAAATACAGGACCATTCTGGAAGAGAACCTGATTGAGTCTGCAAAAGACCTGAGACTGGGACGGAGATTTGTCTTCCAACAAGCCAATGATCCAAAACATAAAGCAAAATCTACAATGGAATGGTTCAAAAATAAACATATCCAGGTGTTAGAATGGCCAAGTCAAAGTCCAGACCTGAATCCAATCGAGAATCTGTGGAAAGAACTGAAAACTGCTGTTCACAAATGCTCTCCATCCAACTTCACTGAGCTCGAGCTTATTTGCAAGGAGGAATGGGAAAAAATGTCAGTCTCTCGATGTGCAAAACTGATAGAGACATACCCCAAGCGACTTACAGCTGTAATTGAGGCAAAAGGTGGCGCTACAAAGTATTAACTTAAGGGGGCTGAATAATTTTGCACGCCCAATTTTTCAGTTTTTGATTTGTTAAAAAAGTTTGAAATATCCAATAAATGTCGTTCCACTTCATGATTGTGTCCCACTTGTTGTTGATTCTTCACAAAAATATACAGTTTTATATCTTTATGTTTGAAGCCTGAAATGTGGCAAAAGGTCGCAAAGTTCAAGGGGGCCGAATACTTTCGCAAGGCACTGTATCTATTCGTTAAGTCATTCGTGGCAGTTTGGTTTCTCCTCTGAAGCAAATGGTAAAATCCACGCAGCTAGAGATTACACAATAATTGCAATGGAGGACACCAACCGGAGCACCTGGTAAATGTAGTCTCTTATGGTCAATCTTCCAATGATATGCCTACAAATACATCACAATGCTGCAGACACCTTGGGGAAACGACAGAAAGTGTAGGCTCATTCCTTGTGCATTCACAGCCATATAAGGAGACATTGGAACAAAGCTTATTCAAAATCTGGGGCATTTCCTGTTTGAAATGTAATCTTGGTTTCGCCTGTAGCATCAGTTCTGTGGCACTCACAGATAATATCTTTGCAGATTTGGAAACGTCAGAGTGTTTTCTTTCCAAAGCTGTCAATTATATGCATAGTCGAGCATCTTTTCGTGACAAAATATCTTGTTTAAAACGGGAACGTTTTTTTTATCCAAAAATTAAAAGAGCGCCCCCTATATCGAAGAAGTTGCATTGGTATGGGTTAATTGATAATAGTCCAGACTCGTAATAGTTGCAAATACCATGCATTTGCACCAGGGGAATTTAAACCGAACATATTTTATTCACCCTCATGTATTGATGAATGAATTTCCCATCATGAAAATGTATCCCTATCCAAAATCAAATATCTTGATCGACACCGAATTTTTTATTTTTTTTATTAAAAAAATGTTTTTACTCCAATCTGGCAACAATCATAAATCCGACATATCCCAAAGTATTAAGTGAAAAGAAGCATAGAAAACAGCATTGGTATTAATAGAAAATATAAAAAATAGTAAAGCTACCAATAGAAGTATTTCAGTGACAACCTGGATAACAATATTGGGTTGTTACGTTTGTTTTAATATAGTATATAAACGTGGGAAACAAAAAAAGGCAGTGTAGAACATCATTGCCCAAACAGCATTGCTCCAATAACTTTCAAAAGATTGTTCTTTAGTTTGCCCCCCAAAAATGTATGTATTTTCAGAAGAATTAAGCAACACAAAAACAAAAAAAAACACCCGAAATCTGCTGAAATGTGAGATTGTGTTACATAAAAGTAGTTCCAATTGTTTTAAACCGCAAAACAACAGTCTCAATGTCAACAGTGAAGAGGCGACTCTGGGATGCTGGCCTTCTAGGCAGACTTCCTCTGTCCAGTGTCTGTGTTCTTTTGCCCATCTTAATCTTTTATTTTTATTGTTCTGTCTGAGATATGGCTTTTTCTTTGCAACTCTGCCTAGAAGGCCAGCAGTCGCCTCTTCACTGCTGAAGGCCAACAGTCACCCCTTCACTGGTCTTTTGCGGCTACTATTTAATGAAGCTGGCAGTTGAGGACTTGTGAGGAGTCTGTTTCTCAAACTAGACACTCTATTGTACTTGTCCTCTTGCTCAGCTGTGCACCGGGGCCTCCCATTCCTCTTTCTATTCTGGTTAGAGACAGTTTGCGCTGTTCTGCAAAGAGAGTAGTACACAGCGTTGTACGTGATCTTCAGTTTCTTGGCAATTTTTTACATGGAATAGCCTTCATTTTTCAGAACAAGAATAGACTGACGAGTTTCAGAAGAAAGGTCTTTGTTTCTGGCTATTTTGAGACTGTAATCGAACCCACAAATGCTGATGTTCCAGCTACTCAACTAGTTTAAAGAAGGCCCGTTTTAATGCTTCTTTAATAAGAACAACCGTTTTCAGCTGTGCTAACATAATTGCAAAAGGTTTTTTTTTATTTATAAACTTGGAAACAATTATAAACTTGGATTAGCTAACACAACGTGCCATTGGAACACAGAAGTGATAGTTACTGATAGTATGGCTATGTAGATATTCCATTAAAAAAATCTGCCATTTCCAGCTACAATAGTCATTTACAACTTTAACAATGTCTACACTGTATTTCTGATCAATTTGTTGTTATTTTAATGAAAAACAATCCTTAAAATAAAAAAAACCATGGACTTTTCTAAGTGACCCAAACTTTTGAAATCAAATCAAATCAAATGTTATTTGTCACATACACATGGTTAGCAGATCTTAATGCGAGTGTAGCGAAATGCTTGTGCTTCTAGTTCCGACAATGCAGTGATAACCAACAAGTAATCTAACTAACAATTCCAAAACTACTGTCTTATACACAGTGTAAGGGGATAAGGAATATGTACATAAGGATATATGAATGAGTGATGGTACAGAGCAGCATACAGTAGATGGTATCGAGTACAGTATATACATATGAGATGAGAATGTAGACAAAGTAAACAAAGTGGCATAGTTAAAGTGGCTAGTGATACATGTATTACATAAGGATGCAGTCGATGATGTAGAGTACAGTATATACATATGCATATGAAATGAATAATGGTAGTGTGTGGTGCCTTTTCTTTTCCATATTTGATGCTTTTCTGTAAAGCATTTTTGAAATCGGACACGATGGGTAGATTACCAAGATGTTTATCTTTCATTTGCTGTATTGGACTTTTTAATGTGTGAAAGTTACATATTTCCCCCCCAAAATATTAATGTTGCACACTGCCTTTTCAGCGGAATGTTGTCGAGGGGTTCCCCTAGCGTAACGCCTGCCCTAGAAAGGTTAATCTGTGACTGACAGTAAGTAATCTTGATCTGTGTCCCAGCAGAAGCAAGGCTCTGGGAATGGATTTATGAATACAATCTGCATAATTGTCATCCAATCCTGAGTTTGGAAAGCCTGGGGGTCCCCACTCGCCTCTTACAAATTAGATTTTAGAGGACCATCTGGGAAAAAATTGTGCGTGGATTGTGCATGCTAAAGCAAAGTGGAGACACAATGGTGGAGGTAACATGAACAAAGTTTATTCCTCAAGTCTCAGTTTTTGCTGATATTTGCAGCTTCATGGCACAAGGAAGAAAAAAAAGGTTTCCCTATATACTTGGCAAGCTTCTTGCACAGCTTGTGACATCACTGGTTTGGGCATGCTGCTTCAGAAATGTCTTTATTTTTATTTGTATAATTGCAAGGCAAGGAGGCATGCGTTGCAAGCGGAGATTCCTTAACAAATATCACACTGTGGGAACTTAATCCGCTTTAGTTGACAGCAAAAAAATCATCCCTTATCCGTTTGTAAATATTGCTGACTGCTGTGATAGCATGTTTAGTGGAAGAAAAAAATATTTGTATTGTGTTTTATAAAGGGGGTATTGTCGCTGGGTGAGTTGAATTAATGCAGTAGGGCAGGCTCACTAACCACAGGGACCGGCATGTTTGAAGGAAAGGAAAGACAAACGGACAAACAGAAACTCACTGACAATTTACTGTTCTCAAATTGGCATGGGACCAGCTGGTTAGTCCCCTAAAAATGCAGCCACAGGGACTCCAGATTGACTAAAGAGTTATCTGACTGTAGAACAGATAACATGGAGGGTAAACCAAAAAGCAAATGCCTTCAGCCAAGTGTATGTTATCGGGCTAAATAAGGAGGGATTTAACAGTGAGAAGAGTGATGGATCAGGGGAAGGCCCTGCAGTGTTCTGAGGGCCTGATAACAGTAGCTATTAACAGATAAATGAACATCACCTGCCTGGGAGAGTGATCACATTTCAGCATGCAGTGAGCACCACACTCTACCACTGCTACCCTAATAAACATCCTCTACCTAACCTCCTCACGGACTACCACAGGCTATATAACAATGCTGTCACCCTGAGAGAGAGAGATACCCCATCTCTCAAAATCCAACAACATACATACCAACTGGTCTTGAAAAATCCACTATACATTTGGTAAATTAGTATTTTAATTTAGTCATCATTGCTTTGGATGGATTTACAGAGGACTGTTTGGCTTGATGTGGGAAGCCAAAGAGCACGATCTTGGGTTCTAAACAGAGCGTTTTCTGTTGAAACAGCACAAATCAGACCGCTGCGGTTACAGAAAGAGAGAAACGCCATCCCCTAATGGACTGAGTCACTCTCCTGCTTTTCTCCGATTAAACTAATGACCCATTTGAACCAGTTTAAGAGGCACTTTACTCTGTCTCCACTCTGCAGGCAGAGAATGCAATATATAATATAGAATGATGTGTGGTGAGGCGCAGGAGGACAGAAAGAGAGAGTCCCTGATAGAGCAGTGCCCAGTCCACAGCAGAGTGACGCTGTTTGTGACAACTGAGTGACAGGAACCACTGTCCTTCTGCTGATCCTACATGGCACTGCATTGATATGCAGCATAAAACAATCTCACACACTCTCAGGCCACGGAGAGGGACTTTATGCTGCTGTAACTGATGTCCCATGAAGACAAGAATCTGGATCATGGCATCGTAACTCTCTTGCGTTGTGCTTTTAAAGAAAGGACTGTCCAGACAGCAATCAAAGTTGATTGTTGTTTATTCTGACGATAGGCACAAAGAAGCACATTAGATGTGCAGGATAACACAGTGTGTTGATGGCTGTAGATTCATAATTCATGTGTTAGAATGGAGATAACGGTGAATTATCTGGGAGCTAATGCGAACATGACAATTAAAGCAATAACATACAAAAGCACATCCCAGGAAACCCCCAAAATCAAACAGGTACCATACTTGCATAGAAATATCAGACTGGGAAGAATTGATGTTCGCGATCTCCCTCTATCTGCAAGCATGACCAATTGCATAACACCTTACTGATATGTAAATTCAACCAAACAACAGGAATACATAAACATAAAATACATATTTCTGCAGTGGCAAATTGACCAACCCTGTTGAACTGCAATGGTTTGCTTGTCCTGCTTCATTTCTTTGTCTAATTTACATCCGGGGAGATTTCACACTCAAACGCCTACAAAGCCCACATAAAAATATAAAAAAATGCCAACAGTGATGTCCGGCGTCCAAATAGATGGGTTAGCTGATAATGTCACAACAACGATGTCCACACTTCTAAGGGGCAGAAGACAAGGAGCTTTTGTGATTCTGGATAGTCAGATAGCTACCAACAATGACAATAAACTGCCATGTGGGGAATCGTAAGTGACTCGTTTTAGCTAGATTCCTCTTGTACTTGATACCAGGTCTTGTTTTGAAGTGTTTTAACCAACAACTGTAATGTTGTATTTAAGAGACAACAAGTGCTCTTTGCTCAAATGTATTTCTGTTTTCAGTAAACATCGGAGAAGAAATATAGTTTACATGCTGTCAACAATCTAAGCCAACCCCGTCTGTTTTGCCCCATAGTTGCGCAAGTGCCAGTTGTGTTGCTTAACAGTCAGGTAGCCTAGTGGTTAGTGCTGGGCCAGTAACCAAAAGGTTGCTAGATCAAATCCCTGAGCTGACACTGTTCCTAGGCTGCCATTGTAAATAAGAATTTGTTCTTAACTGACTTGCCTAGTTAAATACAATGTTTTAATAAAAACAACGAACCTGTCAATTTGAATTGATATCTCTGAGTCCAGTAAGATACATTAATACATCTACATTATATTCACCAGCCTGGTCATGTAGGGAAAAAATGCCTAATTCATTTAAAAAAGAGTTGCCATGGGGAATGGCATTCATGATTAATGTGGTGGTTGATTATGCAACCAATTGACTATAATTCACACCCAGTGAAACCTGGGCCAGACTCCTGGCACAGGGAGAGATGTTATTAATAATAGATCCCCCTTTCCCTCAATCCAAAGTAAATGAGCCCAAATAAAAGGCAAACTTCAGGGATGAAAAGGGATAATTTCTTCACAATTAAACTGCAAAGCTGTCCTGCTGGTGTTGCTGCTGTACAGTAGCATTGTCATTGTCTGCCCCTGCACAACTAGTAAATGAGGAACATTAAGATAACGGAGGAGTCCATTCCCTTAAAATGTTATCAGATTGTAATCTGAGGACATTCACGAGGGACATGCATTGTTTATGTTACAGTAAGGCAAGCAAGGATGGCTTGAGGTTAATTAAATAATAATACAGTCAGACAACGTTCGTGCAGGCTAGTAATGTCTTCAGGGAAGCCCTCGTACACAAGATTTTTAAGAATCCAATGATAACATTAATATTGTGTTACATGTAAATAAAATCCATGATCAGCCTTAGTTTACTCACAAACCAGCTACAAAACAGAATATCACTTCTAAATCAAATCAAATTCAATGCAACGATGTGTGCTTTGTTAATCGACAAGCAGCTAAGAAGAAATCCAGCTATGAAGCAAAAAGTCTGATACACTTTTCTTACATGGCATGCTTCTACGTCGCTTCAAAGCTATAGGACAAAATGTAGGAAATGAAGAAAAACCAGGTTGTTATCGGTTAGAAAGCCAAACAACACATTGTAGCTCCAGGTACAGATGTAGGATTTTAATTGAATCACTCTTTTGTTGCTGAGAATTTTACTGCACAGCATAAAATGCAAACTTGTAGTGTATTTGAGTTTAATAAATGCTTCTAAAGTTTGTAATTTCCACTTTGAAATTTCAGACTTGATTTGCCCTAATGAAAGATGTATCATCCACAAAAAAAGTCCTTTAATTATAATCTACATAATTATAATTTCCTGTTTCTGCAGGATTATTTTCCTTGCTCAAATTAAGACAATACATCTGTAGAGCCTCAAGGAGACCAGTTACATAATCATGTGCACAAACACTTATAATTCATGACATAATAACTTGTTTAAAACGGTATAAATTAAAAAAAAAAATAGCAATATTTACACTACATTCCATTACACTGTCAACAGGAAATCAAGATTGGAAATATCTCAATGGCTAGTAAATTAACTGCATGACTGCTTAATTTCCTTGAAGAATAATCAATAGTTAACTACACATGGTTGATGATATTACTAGTTTATCTAACTTGTCCTGCGTTGCATATAATCGATGCGGTGCCTGCTAATTTTTCATTGAATCATAGCCTATTTCGCCAAACGGGTGATTTAACAAGCACTGTCGTTGCACCAATGTGTACCTAACCATAAATATCAAGTCCTTTCTTAAAATCAATACACAAATATATATTTTTAAACCTGTATATTTAGTTAATATTGCCTGCTAACATGAATTTATTTTAACTAGGGAAATTGTGTCACTTCTCTTGCGTTCTGTGCAACAGAGTCTGGGTATATGCAGTAGTTTGGGCCACGTGGTTCGTTAAGAACTGTGTGAAGACTATATTTCTTCCTAACAAAACAGCCAACTTCGCCAAACGGGGGATGATTTAACAAAAGCGCATTTGTGAAAAAAGCACAATCGTTGCACGAATGTACCTAACCATAAACATCAATGCCTTTCTTAATTAAAATCAATACACAAAAGTATATTTTTTTAAACCTGCATTTTTAGTTCAAATAAATTCAGGTTAGCAGGCAATGTTAAACTAGGAAAAATTGTGTCACTTCTCTTTCGTTCAATGCACGCAGAGTCAGGATATATACAACATTTTGGGCGACCTGGCTCGTTGCAAACTAATTTGCCAGAATTTTACGTAATTATGACATTGAAGGTTGTGCAATGTAACTGGAATATTTAGACTTATGGACGCCACCCATTAGATAAAATACGGAACGGTTCCGTATTTCACTGAAAGAATAAACATTTTGTTTTCGCAATGATAGTTTCTGGATTTGACCATTTTAATGACCTAAGGCTCATATTCCTGTGTGTTATTATAGTAAAATTTAGTCTATGATTTGATAGAGCAGTCTGACTGAGCGGTGGTAGGCAGCAGCAGGCTCGTAAGGATTCATTCAAACAGAACTTTCAAGCATTTTGCCAGCAGCTCTTCGCTGTGCATCAAGCATTGCGCTGTTTATGACTTCAAGCCTATAAATTCCTGAGATTAGGCTGGCAATACTAAAGTACCTGTTAGAATATCCAACAGTCAAAGGTACATGAAATTCAAATGGTATAGAGAGAAATTGTCCTTTAATAACTACAACCTAACCTATTGAAGACTCATGTTAAAAGGAACCACCAGCTTTCATATGTTCTTAATTAAGTTCTGACCCCTCGACAACATTCTGCTGAAAAGGAAGCACGCGAAATTCAAAAATATTTTTGGGAAATTTGTAACTTTCACACATGAACAAGACCAAAACAGCAAATGAAAGATTAACAAGATGCTTATCTACCCATCATGTCCGATTTAAAAAATGCTTTACAGCGAAAGCATAACATATGATTATGTTAGGTCATAGCTAAGTAAAAAAAACACAGCCATTTTCCAACCAAAGATAGGATTCACAAAAAGCATAAATATAGATAAAATGAATCACGAACCTTTGATGATCTTCATCAGATGACACTCATAGGACATCATGTTACACAATACATGTATGTTTTGTTCGATAATGTGCATATTCATATCCAAAAAGTTTACATTGGTGTGTTACACGCAGTAATGTTTTGATTCCAAAACATCTGGTGATTTTGCAGAAATAATCACAATAAACATTGATAAAAGATACAAGTGTTACTCACATAATTAAAGATAGTCTTCTCCTTAATGCAACTGCTGTGTCAGATTTTAAAAAGACTTTACGGAAAAAGCATAATCTGAGAACGGCGTTTAGAGCCCAATCCAGCCAGAGAAATATCGGCCATTTTGGAGTCAACAGAAATAACACCATAAATATTCACTTACCTTTGATGATCTTCATCAGAAGGCACTCCCAGGAATCCCAGTTCCATAAAGTCCATAATTTATGTCCAAATAGCCACATGTTGTTAGTGTCTTCAGCCCAGTAATCCATCTTAATGAGGCATGAGCACTTTGTCCAGACAAAAACTCGAAACGTTCCGTTACAGGTCGTAGAAACAAGTCAAGCGATGTATTGAATCAATCTTTAGGATGTTTTAAACATAAAACATCAATAATGTTCCAACCGGAGAATTCCTATGTCTGAAGAAAAGCACTGGAACAAGAGCGATCTGTGTCGTGCTCGTCCTCCAATAATCGGTATCGGCATTGAAAAATCATAATCGGTCGACCTCAAGTCGCAAGTCGACTTCACAGGATAGCCATTTGAACGTAAAAAATATTTTAAATCAAAATGCGTTTTTTGGCAGAAATGCCTTCTCGAACATGTAAAATGTTTATGCTATCTGTAAATACGAATAAAATTGTCAAATTAGGTGCCTATTTGTTTAAGCCACAGAAAAAAGAGAGCAACCTTCCTGTAAGCCATGATTGGCTGAGATAATGAGTGGGCTGGACATGCTGAGAGATGAGTTTGGATTGGTCTGCCATATAGCATTCTTCTGTCTATTTGAGCTGGTCAGTAGGTTATGTATGTAGGTTAATCCTGTCTCACGCTGCTTTTTTATGTATTGCGTATTAAAACTTAATGTAAGACTCCAGTATGCAAGTATCCAATTCAATAGATCACTGCAACAACTGTTTCACTCTCTTCCGAGTGTCCCAGAGCGCAGAATAACTGATGAATTTACGAATGCTCAACACCGGTTGAATATGGCCGGTTTCAGTAAACGTCGGCAAAAAAGCTAAATTAAATTGTTGCCAGGAGCACAATTACAGTCAACAACGCTCTGGATAACATGAAAACATCCTAACCAACTCTCCTAGGGCGAGTAAAATGGTCAGAGTTTGGGTGGGAGCCAAAGCTTAAGATGTTTCTTATAGCATTACACACAGTCAGTGTGAAGCAGAGGGACTTGACACAGCAACAATGGGCCAAGCAAGCTGTACATTCAAAACAGAAACGGCACAGGATATCTTAGTTAACGAAACCATGATTGACATGGTAATGGCCCGAAAGTATTGGAGAAAAGTTGAAAAAACTGACCCTCTGATGCTGTACGTTAAATTGTGACATGTCGTGACGTAATGTACAACACGCATAATGCAACTCATTCTGTGTCGTAAAGCCTTTCTCCACCAGGTGAAGCACTTCTGTCGCAGTTTAAAAACAAGAAAGGGACAGGGTAAGGGGGATACCTAGTTAATTGTACAACTGAATGCATGCATTTTTGCGTCATCAAAAGCCGTGACAGGCGCTGTTTACTTCTGAAGATTTTTATTTATTTATTTTATTTCACCTTTATTTAACCAGGTAGGCAAGTTGAGAGGGTCTTGTAGATGACATGGAGCCAGTGGGTTTGGCGACGAGTATGAAGCGAGGGCCAACCAACGAGAGCGTATAGGTCGCAACGAGAGCGTGGGTAGCATATGGGGCTTTGGTGACAAAACGGAGAGCCGTCCAGAGTAGTGATGTTGGACAGGCGGGCAGGTGCAGGTAGCGATCGGTTGAAGAGCATGCATTTAGTTTTACTTGTATTTAAGAGCAATTGGAGGCCACGGAAGGAGAGTTGTATGGCATTGAAGCTTGCCTGGATGGTTGTTAACACAGTGTCCAAAGAACGGGCAGAAGTATACAGAATGGTGTCGTCTGCGTAGAGGTGGATCAGAGACTCACCAGCAGCAAGAGCGACATCATTGATGTATACAGAGAAGAGAGTCGGTCCAAGAATTGAACCATGTGGCACCCCCAGAGACTGCCAGAGGCCCGGACAGCAGACCCTCCGATTTGACACACTGAACTCTATCAGAGAAGTAGTTGGTGAACCAGGCGAGGCAATCATTTGAGAAACCAAGATAACTTTAGCACCGCCCTGAAAACACGTCCTAAATTCAAATTTGACAAAAACCTTCAAATAGGTATGAGATGACACATTATATAAATTCTTTATAGTGGTGTTATTGACATTTTAGAGGTGATTTTGGACAGATCAGGTGAAAAAAGCATTTCCCCACCCAGCTTATCTCTGCCTTTCCCTATCACGCAGTAGGTTTCCCTTCCCCACCCGCCATTTTTAAAAAGACCAGACAGAGCTCACTGCCTTCTTCAATCATGCAGAGATGGGCAGCTTGAAGGTCTCATCAAAGATTTAGCTGGAAAGGGGTGAAATTGTGCTTTACATATTACATATTCATATTACAGTTGACCTGGAAGTATTCCGTTTTTGGGCGCTAAAATAAGATCAATTGTACATTACAGCGCAATGTACAAAAGTGTGTTAGCTAACTACAGTACTCCATGGATTGGTATTATGCTTAATTATTTAGCTGGCTAGCTAGCTAGCTACATGTCTAAACAAAATAACCCAAGTTAAAGCATGCTGTTAGCTAGCTAACGTTAAATGACGTTAGATGGCTGGCTAGCTAGTTAACATTACGTGTGTGTAGGGATGTTCTCAGAATGCCATTTCGCATCTATTGTGTAATAATGCTAAAATATTTGTATCTGGAATTTGTCTTTCAGCATCAGTAGAACATGCCCGACTCTCCTCCACCAGTCATACAAAAATAATAATCTCCCATCAAAAAGAGAGCTGGCCCAAGCAAGCACAGGTTACACCTGAAGCATGAGGACTTGCAGCGAGTGGTGAACTCCATCAACAACTATGCAGAGGCTAATGCAATAATATTACCAGGATGCCACCCAGGACACCAACGCTTTGGTGGAAAGCTGCTGTCATCCCATGTGACAAAAGCAGCAGTGTGGCGTCTCTACAAGGAATCGATGACAACACTTGGTATGTAAAAGCATAAAAACGTTTTGATTATTTAATTGACCTCCAACATGATTGGCACTACTTTTATTGATCTCACATTATTTCTGTATTTTCCAGAAGCTGTTAAAACTTCTTTGGGACTGGCGGCAGTATTGAGTAGCTTGGATAAAGAGGTGCCCAGAGTAAACTGCCTGTACTCAGAACTAAAAGCTAGAATATGCATATAATTAGTAGATTTAGATAGAAAACTCTCTGAAGTTTCTAAAACTGTTTGAATGATGTCTGTGAGTATAACAGAACTCATATGTCAGGCAAAAACCTGAGAAAAAATCCAACCAGGAAGTGGGAAATCTGAGGTTTGTAGTTTTTCAAGTCATTGCCTATCGAATATGGGGTTATATTGCACTTCCTAGGGCTTCCACTAGAAGTCAACAGTCTTTAGAACCTTTTTTCAGGCTTCTACTATGAAGGAGGAGGGAATGAAAGCTGTTTCAATCATGGGTCTGGCAGAGTGCCATGAGATCATTCAGGCGCGCTCCCGTGAGACCGACCTGCATTCAATTGCAATTCTAAAGACAAAGGAATTCTCCGGTTGGAAAATTATTGAAGATTTATGTTAAAAACATCCTAAAGATTGATTCCATACATCGTTTGACATGTTTCTATGAACTGTAACAGAACTTTTGACTTTTCGTCTGGACCTTGTGCTCGCGCCTCATGAATTTGGATGACTGGGCTAAACGCGCAAACAAAAATGAGGTATTTGAACATAAATGATGGTCTTTATCGAACAAAACAAACATTTATTGTGGAACTGGGATTCCTGTGAGTGCATTCTGATGAAGATCAAAGTTAAGTGAATATTTATAATGCTATTTCTGACTTCTGTTGACTCCAGAACATGGCAGGTATCTATCTGTATGGCTTGTTTTTGTGTCTGAGCGCTGTAGATTATTGCATGGTGTGCTCTTTCCGTAAAGTTTTTTTGAAGTCTGACACATCGGTTGCATTAAGGAGAAGTGGATCTAAACTTCCATGCAAAACACTTGTATCTTTTAGTAATGTTTATTATGAGTATTTCTGTAAATTGATGTGGCTCTCTGCAAAATCACCAGATGTTTTGGAACTACTGAACATAACGTGCCAATGTAAACTGAGATTTTTTTACATAAATATGAACTTTATTGAACAAATATACATGAATTGTGTAACATGAAGTCCTATGAGTGTCATCTGATGAAGATCATCAAAGGTTAGTGATTCATTTTATCTCTATTTCTGCTTATTGTGACTCCTCTCGTTGGCTGGAAAAATGGCTGTGCTTTTCTGTGACTAGGTGCTAACCCAACATAATCGTGTGGGGTGCTTTCGTCGTAAAGCCTTTTTGAAATCGGACACTGTGGCTGGAATTACATCAAGTTTATCTTTAAAATGGTGTAAAATACTTGTATGTTTGAGGAATTTTAATCATGGGATTTCTGTTTTGAATTTGGCGCCCTGCAATTTCACTGGCTGTTGGTGAGGTGGGATGCTAGCCCACATATCCCAGAGAGGTTAAGTCAGCCAAGCTGAAGAAGCAAAGAGCAGCATCTCCTGCTTGTTCAGAGTCAGCGGTCTGTCTACCAGAAGATAGTTGCTGACTGTAAGACCACCTGTCCATACCTGCAGTTGTCTCTTGGGGCCACTACCGGACCAGCAAGCAAAGACATCATGATGCATTATACAGCTTTGATTTTGCTCAACAAGTACGCAACATTTAATCCGTTATACTGATAAAGGACATAGATAGATATACACTATGAAAATATATATATGGGAGGCAGGCAAATTGCTTTCACTGAGCTGTGTAAAGACAGACTGACAGGGTTGAGACAATTAATTGTAATTTATCTTAAATTGTTTTGTTGTTTACAGGTGCACTATCCTTCTGATCCTATGCAGCCAGGTCCCATCTACTTTTTAACTCCTCGCAAGTATGGCTTGTTTTTTTGTCTGCTGTGAAGGAATACAACAACAAGTCAACTACTTGATTGATCAAAGCATGTCATCCAGCAAAGGTAGCAGCGCAGTCATCAACAACATGAACCATTTCAACTACGGAGTTGGAAAAACACGTGTGGACCTGAATTGTGATAACTGCAGTGGCCAAAACAAGAACAAGTTTGTGCTCTGGTATTGTGCCTAGCGGACCATGCGCAAGCTCCACCACAGCTGGACCTTCACTTCCTGATCACAGGCCACATCAAGTTTGCCCCCGACTGGTGCGTCGGCCTCACCAAGCAGCACTTCTGAATGACCAGTAAACACTTTGTCTGAGACTGCTGGTGTTGTGAAGGACAGCACTGTGAAAGGGGTGATACTGTGCTGGTGGAAAGCTATGGCTGGCAACAACAGCTGACTCTATACTTTAAGCCGTTGCCACAGATCAAGCAGTAACAGCAATTCAGATGAAAATCATTTTCATTGTATGAGGTTATAGTTCTTATATATACTTGGGAGGTGAATTGATGTTGGGCAAGGTTGTAATTTCTTCTGATTTTTTTCTTGTTGTTTTTATTCCTTGTTTTACAGCTTCAATGCGCTGCAGCATGGTGTTGTTGTCGCCAATGCGGACATCCTTCTTCCCATAGATGGTCGGCCTGTACAAGCACCACCTGGACTGGACACAGCTAGACAAACTTATCTTTTTGGAAGATTAGGGAGATTTGTGACGAAGAGACTATGGACATCACATGCCCTGCACCAAAGTCAAGGACAGGACAAAAACAGGCTCTCCGAATGTAGATTCCCTTGTTCATGCGTATTTCAGATGGACCAGTCATCAGTACTATCTGTAGTGCCTCTATTCAAATGACACTCTCCAAACACACACATCATACATTGCTGCTACTATTTGTTTTATCCTGCAGCTCAGCCACTTTACCCCTGATTGTATGCATATACCTCATCTATCAGTGATATCGTTATTGATATTGTTGTTGGACATACTGTATTTTATTTTATTTATATTGACACTATCTATTTCTGATACTGCTACTATGAAAGTAACCATTTGGCTGTTCCGTTTACACCTTCTGGAGAGACCAATCCACTTACCAAGACTTAGCAAAATATGGATAGATAAAATGAATGATATGTTTGGTCATAACATGATTTTGTGACATACCACAACAATATCATGTGACCGTATCATGAGTCCACCATATAAATATATGGCGCATTGACGTGGCAGAATCAGAATCCTTTAGGTAACATTTATAAATAAGATGTTTTATTAATTTTCATAAGCATGCTAATGTGGAAAAGTTACTTGGGCCCAGAGAGGGTTAGTCTTATCTGTGAATGTGTCTGTAACCATTCCTAAACCATGTGAAGGGATGGTGTGATTAATGGGGAACCAGTTAGGTTGGCTCCACAATGTCTGTGTGCCAGTCACTTCTCTCTGTAAGCTTGTCCAGGAGGGGTTGTACTTTTTATAGGAGTATCTAGAAATTGACAATTGATATATGCCATTGGATGAGGTAATGTCTGGGTCCTAAGTGGTACCAAGAACGAGATAAGAGCTTTGTTTAGGAGACCAAACTGAATGATAATTCCTAGCCAATGATGTCTGGCTATGGGATACTCCTCTCTGGAGTAAAGTCTTTCTTTGTGTAATGTTCCTAAAGACCTGTGGTTTGTCATGTCGACTAGGGGGTGGATCTTTGCTATAAAGGATCTCAGTTGCCATTATGTTGACACTCTCAGAGAATTCATTTATGGACACTGAATTGATCTGAGAGTCACATGGCTATGGTGAAGCTCATATAATTAACTTCTTGCGACTCCAAACCCGTATCCGGGAGCGTAATCATAGCCTCAAGCTCATTACCATAACGCAACGTTTCCTATTCATGAAAATCGCAAATGAAATGAAATAAATATATTGAAACACAAGCTTAGCCTTTTGTTAACAACACTGTCATCTCAGATTCTCAAAATATGCTTTTCAACCAAAGCTACACAAGCATTTGAAAACAAAAATGCAGTCACTTACAACGGCAAACTTTTTTCCAAATTTGCTCCATAATATCGTCAGAAAACGTTGTTTAGAATCAATTCTCAAGGTGTTTTTCATAATTCTATTCGATGAAAAATCATTCGTGGCAGTCGGTTTCTCATCAGAGGCAAAAGGAAAAATACAGCAGCTGGAGATTGCGACAGAGGACACCAAGTGACCACCTGGTAGATGTAGTCTCTTATGGTCAATCTTCCAATGATATGCCTACAAATACGTCACAATGCTGCAGACACCTTGGGGAAAACGTGGAAAACGTAAGCTGACTCCTAGCTCCTCCACAGCCATATAAGGAGTCATTGCCATGAGGCGGTTTAAAAAAATGCGGCAATTCCTGATTGGATTTTTATCTGGGTTTTTTCTGTAACATCATTTCTGTGGCACTCACAGACAATATCTTTGCAGTTTTGGAAACGTCAGAGTGTTTTCTTTCCAAATCTGTCAATTATATGCATAGTCGAGCATCTTTTCGTGACAAAATATCTTGTTTAAAACGTTTTTCATTCATAAGTTTTTCATTTAAAAATTTTAATAGCGCCCCTTAATGCATAACTGGTTTTAAAAGGCTGCTAAAATGATAAATATTGCTTAAATTTATCATTATCTTTTTTTTATTGGGGCCAATTTTTTATCGGTGCATCACTAATTAAAATGTATGCTTTACATTTGGTTGTGTTTATAACGCATGCATGCATAACTATACTTAGGAATATCAGTCTCTGAAGGTCATTCAGCAGGTCTATGGGTGAAAATGTGTTCATTTACATTACTCTTACATTTAAGAGTGCATTTTATGACACAAGTGATAATAGATTAATTATGACAGCCTGGTGTTTTTATCACACCACCTTATAGACACATCACATCATTATCAGATGTAGGATACATAAAATATATCATTAGCTCCATCAGACAATGACATTGAATGTAGATATTTCATCATCATTCACCTTAAGGATTAAACATTTTCAACACAAAAGCATTGAGGTAATTTTGTATCACATTCACATGATGGTGTTGTACAATGTGTCTCCACTGGGTATGCCAATATACTATTGACCTGAGACATGTTTGAAAGCTCTGCACCTTTTCTTTGGGTTCATTTATTATCTATTCATTTATTTTCAATTGAAATGTAACAACAAATAGTTTATTCTGAAGATATATTCTCCTTTTCCCGAGGGAAATCACTGGGTGAGATTCCAAAACAAAAAGCACAATTAGATTCTGTGCACTTGTGGGCGCAGGACAGATCAAATATAAAAGACCTCGAAAGAGCAATACCAGGGAGCTTGGGAATCCACCTGAGAGGAAAATAATAAACTGCAGTGTTCTAGGGGCTAGAGTTTATTTCAAAGCGTTTCTTCTCCGTCACTATTTTGATAAGAGGGTTGTCACCTTTTCCGTCTTTATCTGTCAAATAAGGGCTGTAATATTTATTCCTGCACATACTGTATTGATTTAGATTAACTCTAAAAGGGTTGCAGGGAAAATACAATTACTGGAACTACTGGTATTCAATTACTAATATTCTGATGCAGTGGTTTTTATTCAAAGAAAATGGTAACCCAATATTGCTTGTACTATATTCAACTTTCATAACATCATAGGAACTGCTTTAACTGAATCCAAACTTACCAAACATAAAACAACACAATCTCACACTCAATTCGTGCAAATATGTACAAAAGGAATTTCAGTAGATTTTGTGTGTTTTTGTGCGTTTTGTGTGGCTTAATTCATGTAAAAAGACACACATTTTTGTGCAACTTAATTAATAGAAAAATACACATTTTGGTGCTACTTCATTCATAGGAAAATACATTTTTGGGTGGCAAACTTAGGAACAATCTTTTGAAAATGATTGAAGCAATGCATGATGTGCAATGTTGTTCTACACTGCCTTTTTTGTGTTCCACATTTATTTATATAAAAAAATTAATGTTTTAACAACCCAATATTGTTAATCAACCAGGTTGACACTGAAATAATTATAATATAATATTAGACTTATGATGTTTTTTTATTTGTATTAATGCCAATACTGTTTTCCATGCTTGTTTTCACTTTATACTTTGGGACACTGGTATACTTACAGTCAGACAAGTCCGTTTTTCGTATAGGCAACTAGGCCTACACAATTTTCTTCATAACGCATTTAATACAAGGCTCCACTTTTTCATGTATATTACACCATTTGTTTCATAATGCATTTTATGCAAGGCTATGTCAAATTTAATGAGAGTTGCCAGATTGGAGAAAAAAAGCCCGTTTTGGCTATGGGTTTCATAACCCTATAATAATGATACAAGTTATATCACCTTTAAAATGATTTATTTACATCCTATGGGGTATAATATGTTGGGAATAGTGACATAGGAAAGTCTGTAATTAATTAAATACCCTAAACCTAAGCTATGTCCAATGTCAGCAGCAATTTCCAGTGAGAAATGCTCAGTCTGAAGCCATTCAGCTATGGGTTTCACAACCATATAATAATGATACATCTCATCAGATGAGAACTAGATGGATCAACAGTGATTCATATTACAGTTTGCAACCTACTGCATAACACACGTACAATATGTGTCAACCCATATGATGTGGATCATTGTCAGGTTATTTTATATATAAGCTTCAGCAACAACAGAACACCATGGTTGTAATAACACTTAAAACAGGTTGTTTGTAAATGTCTAGAAAGTGTTTGTTTTGGGTCCACACTGGTAATTTTCTTATGAATAACTGGTCAGGGGATGGCACTTTTCATTCAGCTTCAGGCTACTTTGATGTAAGGCTTGATCACACCTGTAGTGACTACTTCTATCGGTTACGCCCATTGTTCACTAGATATATCAATGTAATTACACCCAACACAATGTTGAAAAACAGAATGCTTCCCACCTCTAGATCACATAACTAACTATACATGAGATGGACGATCTCAACACTGCCGCCAATGTAGCAGAAGAAAGTCTAATCTGCAACAGAGACTCTATCCAGGGCTCATATGTGGCAAAGTGAGCTGTAACGGCCAATGCCATGAAAGCCTAGTAGACCTCTCAGAAGAGACAGTAGGCCTACAATGCTGACATATGCCTCGTTACAATATGCTAAGTATGTAATAATCCTCATGAAATGGCCTTGGAAGTGCCATTAATGTAAGCCAACATAATTCATTATTTTACATTAACTTGTTTAACTGCATTGGTATGGCTTAATTGATAATAGTCCAGACTCGTTATAGTTGCAAATACCATGCATTTGCACCAGGGGAATTTAAACCAAACATATTTTATTCCCCCACATTTATTGATGAATGAATTTCCCAACATGAAAATGTATCCCAATCCACAATCAAATATCGTGATCGATATCGGAAAAAAATGTAAATGTTTAAAAAAAATGTTTTTACTCCAATCTGGCAACACTCATAAAATATGACATATCCCAAAGTAGTCAGTGAAAAGAAGCATAGAGAACAGCATTGGTATTAATAAAAAATAAAAAAAAAGTAAAGCTACCAATATAAGTATTTCAGTGACAACCTGGATAACAATATTGGGTTGTTAACACGTTTGTTTTATAAACAAACGTGTTAACAACCCAATATTGTTATCCAGGTTGTCACTGAAATACTTATATTGGTATATATATATGTGGGAAACAAAAAAAGACAGTGTAGAACATCATTGCCCAAACAGCATTGCTCCAATAACTTTCAAAAGTTGTTCTTTAGTTTGCCCCCCAAAAATGTATGTATTTTGAGGCCAATTAAGGCACAAAAAAAAAAAAAAAAAAAAAAACACGAAATCTGCTGAAATGTGAGATTGTGTTACATAAAAGTAAGGTTGCTGTAGGAATAGTATAAATGAGTTCAGCCTGCTTTCTAGAGCATAGAGAAAATAATATAGCAATGCAAAGACATATAGTGAGTCAGACAGTGACAATAATACCGGATTTTGTTTGCTAATCTGTCAATTTGTCACTCTTTTGAGGAGGATTTGGGATTTAGCCATGGAAAAGGTAATTTACTTTGACAACTTCTGCCAGGATGCATGCGTGAATTAATATACTTTTTTGGACAACTTAACCCAAACTCCAGCTATATTTGAGTATAATACCAATGGTGGCTTAAAACATACTGCGATGCTCAGAATACAAAATATTTAAAATGCTATTATACAAGTGTCTCTCCCTACATTCCATAGGCCCTGTTCTCCCAGCAAATGACACTGGGAAAGTGAGGTGATGCATACGCTAGGCACCTCTCAGCACACTATAAACACAGCCAACATATGCAGTTGAAGTCAGAGGTTTACATACACTTAGGTTGGAGTCATTAAAACTTGTTTTTCAACCACTTTTCAACCAATTTCTTGTTAACAAACTATAGTTTTGGCAAAATGGTTAGGATATCTACTTTGTGCATGACACAAGTCATTTTTCCAACAATTGTTTACAGACATATTATTTCACTTATAATTCACTGTATCGCAATTGCAGTGGGTCAGGAGTTTATATACACTAAGTTGACTGGGCCTTTAAACAGCTTGAAAAATTCAAAAAAAATTGTCATGGCTTTAGAAGCTTCTGATAGGCTAATTGACATCATTTGAGTCAATTGGAGGTGTGACTTTGGATATATTTCAAGGCCTACCTTCAAACTCAGTGCCTCTTTGCTTGACATCATGGGAAAATCAAAAGAAATCAGCCAAGACCTCAGAAATGAAATTGTGGACCTCCACAAGTCTGGTTCATCCTTACGAGCAATTTCCAAATACCTGAAGGTACCACGTTCATCTGTACAAATAATAGGAGGCAAGTATAGACACCATGGGACCACACAGCCGTCATACCGCTCAGGAAGGAGACACGTTCTGTCTCCTAGAGATGAATGTACTTTGGTGTGAAAACTGTGAATCAATCCCAGAACAACAGCAAAGGACCTTGTGAAGATGCTGGAGGAAACAGGTACAAAAGTATCTATATCCACAGTAAAGCGATCCTATATTGACATAACCTGAAAGGCGGCTCAGCAAGGAAGAAGCCACTGCTCCAAAACCGCTATTAAAAAGTCAGATTACGGTTTGCAACCGGACAATGATCATAATTTTTGTAGAGATGTCCTCTGGTCTGATGAAACAAAAATAGAACTGTTTGGCCATAATGACCATCGTTATGTTTGGAGGAAAAAGGTGGAGGCAGCATCATGTTGTGGGGGTGCTTTGCTGCAGGAGGGACTGTTGCACTTCACAAAATAGATGACCCCAAGCACACTTAGCTTAAGGACAACAAAGTCAAGGTATTGGAGTGGCCATCACAAAGCCCTGCCATCAATCCTATAGAAAATGTGTGGGCAGAACTGAAAAAGTGTGTGCGAGCAAGGAGGCCTACAAACCCGACTCAGTTATACCAGCTCTGTCAGGAGGAATGGGACAAAATTCACCAAACTTATTGTGGGAAGCTTGTGGTAGGCTACCCAAAACATTTCACACAAGTTAAACAATTTAAAAGGCAATGCTACCAAATACTAATTGAGTGTATGTAAACTTCTGACCCACTGGGAACGTGATGAAATAAATAAAAGCTGAAATAAATCATTCTCTCTACTATTATGCTGACATTTCACATTCTTAAAATAAATTAGTGATCCTAACTGACCTAAAACAGGGAATTTTTACTCTGATTAAATGCCAGGAATTGTGAATAACTGAGTTGAAATGTATTTGGCTAAGGTGTATGTAAACTTCCGACTTCAACTGTATTAAGAGCCTGCACTCTGCACGCACTCATACGCTGATTGATTTGGTTATGTGAAAATACATACAACGCTTGAGGGATTGTCGCAGTCAAAATATGATGTTTGTACTTTTTTTCTCTTTTTGTCAGTCATCATACCATCATTGTCCTCCTCCTAGCCAGGATAGACATCAATAATCCTTCCTGTATAACAGCACTATAAAATCCTTGTCATGTCACTGTTGCAGCTGCACCAGCACAGAGGGAGTTTAAGATGCTCAGGTTGTTTCTGATGTTGTTTGTGTATGCCTGCCAACAGGGACATTTTTGTCCCCAAACTCCCACTCCTAGGATTCTTTCATATTAAACATTTATAAAGTAAAACATCCATTATGCAATTTAAATGGGAGAGAGACAAGTTCTGTGACAAATGTTGCACTAAAATTGTTTGTTTGTAACTAAACTAAGCATGGGGGCAGATAAAACATACAAAACTAAGTAGGTTATCTTAATTTATGCTCCTGTGATTGAAACAGTGACTGTTTATCATCATGACAACATGTTCTGTTCAATTTCCAGAATAAAAATGCAATATACATAACTTAATGATTTTTATTTTGTTATATTCAAATCTGCTCAACTGAGAAATGCTAAAACATTATGGAGGGGAGCGAGCGCTACCTTTTAGTTCAAGGCAGAAAACGTTTTAGAGCAAACATACACACAAGTAAAAGCAACCTTCCCACATGGGCCACTTTAAAATGTCCAGTACATAAAGTATTTTTAACACATTCTCTATGCTCAACAACCTCCCTGGAGAATCATAAGACACACCACTACAGGCACAAATACATGATTAGTAGCATGGGCACACAGTGGCATAAAATACCATAGCAGCATATAACAACTCTCTGTGGAGCATGTGAAGAAGCAGTGATCAATTTTATGTTACAAACAATTCTCTTTATTTCAATACTGCTGAAGACAATTATTTTCATCAACATTTTACCAATTTAACTGCACAGTTATTCACAAGCCATGGGCAATTCTCCATTGTTAAACTTGTCTTGACATAGAGAAGCACACAGCCCTATACTGTCGTGCCATGCTGTAACGGTTTTCTAGTGGTGAAGGAGAGTCGGACCAAAACGCAGCGTGTAGATTGCGATCCATGTTTAATAAACAAACAATGTAAACACGAATAAACACAAACACTACAAAATAATAAACGTAACGAAAACCAAAACAGCCTATACTTTGTGTAAACTAACACAGACCAAGGACATCAGGACACTAAGGACAGTCACCCACAAAACAACCAAAGAATATGGCTGCCTAAATATGGTTCCCAATCAGAGACAACGATAAACACCTGACTCTGATTGAGAACCACTCCAGACAGCCATAGACTCTGCTAGATCACCCCACTAGCTACATTCCCACTATATACCAAAACCCCAAGACAAAACACACCACAATACAAAAACCCCATGCCACACCCTGGCCTGACCCAATACATAAAGATAAACACAAAATACTTTGACCAGGGCGTGACACATGCTCTGCCTTTCTTTCTTCAAACCAATGACTACATTATTCAGGAGAGGCAAAGACCCTGAGATTTAATCTATCCCCGTTTTTCTGCCAATCACATCTCACACTCGGCTCTCCTTATAGCTATGTGGTTGAAATGGAAAAGCATCCATTGAGTGCCACAGTGTCTGCTTGTGCATGCAGCCCTGCACTCCTGCACCACCGGGAAGTGTGCTGCAGGAAGTGTGCTGCCTAATGAGCATGTGATATTGACAGGAGCAAAAATACATGAATAAATGATTTGCCATTCCATGATATCATTTAGAAAGGCTTGAAAGGGCTTGGCTTTTTATTTTATTTTTTATTTTTTTTTATTTTAATTTTTTAAATATTTTTTTTTGTTTTTTTTAACCTTTATTTAACCTTTATTTAACCAGGCAAGTCAGTTAAGAACACATTCTTATTTTCAATGACGGCCTGGGAACAGTGGGTTAACTGCCTGTTCAGGGGCAGAACGACAGATTTGTACCTTGTCAGCTCGGGGGTTTGAACTCGCAACCTTCCGGTTACTAGTCCAACGCTCTAACCACTAGGCTACGCTGCCGCCCCAGGGTGAGGGGCAGGGTTGGAGGGCCTGCCGGGCATACAGGACAGTGTAGCAAAGTTGAGAGTTCAGGGGCAGGGGAAGAAACTCGAGGGGTGTATATTAAGATCACTCAGTTATGTTTTTAAAAATTCCTTCAAATGAATCCCCCTTACAACCAAACATGATCTGTTCCAAGAGCCACAACATAATCAAATAGTTAGTGACACATAAATGCAAACAAAGGAAAACAACAGTACCAGCCAGAATTGATGTCAGAAATATGATTGGGAGCTTAATCGTTACAATAAAAGCGGTGAATGCACGTGCACAGTCACACATACTTTGAGCAGATTACAACGCAAATACAGACACACTTTATCGTTCAACCCCTCGCATAGCAAACTTATCTGGGTAAAACAAATATATATATCTGGTTAAAACACGCTATGGATAGATACATGTAAACCATCTTGTAAACCCTGATGATGGGTTCAACCATATGTAATATGCCTCATTAATAAAGAGCCAAGAAATCCATTTATTGGGGCATTACAAGATGAGGATGTATCAAAAAATGTTATTTCACAAAGGCAACTCGCATATGAAACAATAATGTGAAAATCTAAATGTCTATAAAATCACATGATAAACTGATGGAGTAAGAGATTCTGCTTTGCATATTACATCACAGGAAACCCAATCCACATGGATGCCATTATTGGTTTGACAAAACACAGCAATGCACTTCCTTTGCAATTCCACAAGGGATAAAATTCACACATGAAGTCACAAAAGAAGGTGGAAGCAACAGCATTTGAGGGATTATACACTGAGTATACCAAACATTAGGAAGACCTCCTGCTTTTGTGACGTCATGTGTTAATTTTTCCCTTGTGGAATTGCATAGGAAGGGCATTGCTGTGTTTTGTCAAACCAATGATGACATCGATATGGATTGGAAAGGGAGATACCGAGTTTGTTGTAATATTCAGAGCAAAATCTCTTGCTCCATCAGTTTATCGTGTGATAAACAGCTTAAATTCGTCATGGAATGGAATCTACAAGGCGTCGTTCCACCGGGATACTGGCCTACAGGTACCCTTAATTCCAATGCTTAACATGTCTCCTCCCCTTCATCTACACAGATTGAAGTGGATTTAACAAGTGACATCAATAAGGTATCATAGCTATGACCTGGATTCACCTGGTCAGTCTATATCATGGAAAGAGCAGGTATTCCTAATGTTTTGTACATTCAGTGCATAATGTACAATCCTTGTCATCTCTATCAGTCGTTTCTGTAGTCAACATTCAGACCAGGCAACACATTAGATCAAAGTGTGTAACTATAAAAAAAATAGAGACATCTGTCAAAACAGCTAAATGCAATGAAAACGTAGGCTCTGCCAACGTGTTTACAGTCACAATGCAAATGCATCCAAACACACACAATCATGTGAAATTGACATCAGCATGCAGTGTCCGCATTCATGAGTCATTTAGAGCAAATTAGTATGCTACAATATAGGTTACTTTTTTTTTCAGAAAAACAATATTGAGGATGATTGGAAGTCTAAAAAGATTTCCAAGGGGTGTTTCACATTTTGTATTAACCAAATGAGTTCACAACTGTAAGAATGTAAACAAGAAAATACAACATAACAAACAGACCAAATACACAAACATTCAGTAGACAATGAGATTAATTATGGCATAAGTATAACCTGAGTATTCACTTATCAATTTAAAATATGCTATGTTGGCAAGGCTTGTTTGTAAAAAAGACATTTCATACAAAAAGACAGAAAATAAAACAGAAAAAGACTACAGGCAACACCAGGCAGTGACTATGGGCCCACACCTCAGTATGTGCCAGACAATGGAAGCAAAACGATGAGACATCCATCTACTACAGTACAGTACATGAACCCATGTCTCTCTAAGTGAATATGACAAATTAATAACATGAATGTTTACTGGCAAGAAACACTTAATTCATAAAAGACCATATTAGACAAAAGGAAAACTAAAATGACAAACATTTATTTGTGGGAGAAGTGCAACCATGAAATGCTATTAAAGTACATAAAGAACACTAACAAAACTAAACAAAAAATAAACAAGTAGACACTGCCGATAACCACAAGATCCATATAGCAACAGGTGCATACAGTATATTACATAGTATAAAATTCAAGTCCACTTGACCTGTCCCTTCACAAACATCCTAACACTAGTTTAGTTCTCACCCACATCTTTAAAACTTTACTCCCTGTTTTATCATAGAACAAGACTCACCAAATATGCACCAGAACATCTGTAAAGGTTATGACACCATATCATCCTTTCACTCATGAATTAATTCCTCCCCTATGAAGGAATACTGTAATGGCCTTAAAACAAAATGAAAGAATAATGCCCTAAACATTATTTAATCAGTCTAATGTGACATGATAAAAAAATAAGAAAACACACAGCATTGATGATGGGGTTACATCATGTGTATCTGTTGATTGCTGAATTGAGATTCATGTCACACAGTATTAAAACAGATTTTGTGTTCAAATAGTAAACTATTCTCAGGTTTTTCTTCATGAATATTCAAGGCTTTATTTATAAAGCAACTTAAACGACTGAGGAAACAAGATTACATTTTCTCGAGGAAAAGAAAAACACAGTGCAAATAGGTGCTGCTTTTAATACCTTGACTTAAACAGGTTATACAATTTAAAACTAACCAATATACAGTATTCTGCTGTCTGATAGAAAATTGTATTTATTATATATTTGAAGGTACATTCTATCCATTGGTATTTCAAACACTCATTAACTTAACAATACTTTAAATAAGGACTTGGTCAAATAAAGATAATAAAATCATTTGAAATAACAACATAAAATGTCTCCACAATATAACCTTGAACTAATAAATAAGATAAAAGATTTAAGCTATTATGATTGAGCATATTAATATTGCACATGGTGTTTGATGTGATTCTGTCCAGATCAGTTAGCTATATAAAGCAAATTCTTAGCAACACAATTGTCTTCCAAAGTTAAATTGAACTCATCTCATACACTACCCTTCTCTGCTTTCTATTCCGTTCCCAGGGTACACAGTCAAACAATCCAGAATCGTTTCACTTTAATGTACATTTATTTTGGTTGCATAATGTCAATAACAAACATTTTACAAGATACTGTGTTATATAAGAATAAGGAATTTGTTAAACTTCAAATAATATTAGACCTCAGTTCGTGCAACATCATCACTATTCCCCTTTCATTCAGGCCATCAGTAGAGGTCTTGAAGAAACTCAGAAAACAGAAAGATTTAGACTGATAAATATTTTGTGGCTCAAGTATTCTACATGTCCATTTCACTTTTAAATAGTACCAATAATCTTTAAATAATACTGCGTTGAAAAATAAATAAATTATGTAGTTAAATGCTCTACCAATTGACAGTTGACAGGGGTCATCAATCATATATTAGTGCTTTTTATTTATTATATATTTTTTTAAATTGGTATAGTTGTTTTGTCTTCTGTTGTAATTTACAAACTGTCTCACAGATACAAATAATGCAGACTTACAAAATAAATTCAGGTACGCTTACATGGCAAGCAGCTGTTTTCTTGGGCCTAAAAAAATACAGACATGTGCCATACCCAAAAATATCAAGAGGAACCACATTTAATTCAAACCCTATTAACATGGCTCTTTTACACAAAAAAAAGTAACAGAATCATTCCATATCTGGTATTCGGTTTGTAAGCGCCTTTTCATAGTGAAAACAAGGCATCAGGGCCCCCAGCAGCGACCAGCAGTGATCAGTTATAATCCAGGCAGATCGTAAGTGTCTGTAAATGGGGGGATCCCAACAACGTTATATTCCCAGGAGAACTGCAAAGTCACAATTTCTGATAGTTAGTTATTTCATCCAAAATACTGATTCGATATTTCCACAAAAACACTGTGGAAGGGTCAATATGAGTAACACTCAACATTGTTTCCGTGACTCAATGATTTGGTTGAAAAAAAATACCAATTTCAGAAGCAGCAAAATACTACAATTGTCTCTTAAGGATGTCTTGTGGTATGATGTGTTATTCATCCATGTTATAATGGCATCACCACATCAGGGGGAAAGTCTGTATTTGCAAGAGAGCCACTGATTCCCAAGAAATCTGGTTAACTGACTGGAGCCAGCTGTCCAGTTTATCCATTGGTCATTAAGGTTTTCCACAAGGCACTTTTGTAATTGGGGGAGGGGGGAATTGAGTGGATACATAGCCTACATTTTACTCATTTGAGTCTGTTCCTCCAGAACTTGAAGGTAGTCAGGTGTACCTTGAAGTTTTGCTTGAAGTTCATAATACTCGTTCTTCCTTTGCTCCACTACTATCTTACTATGGTTTCCCCCTATTAGTGACTTTTTCATATTTTTGTCATGTGGTTTCTCTGGGTAACGGATCTCAAACCCACTCACCCCTATACTGTTGAAATCCAGCCTTTTGCTGTCTAAAAAGTTTTGAATGAACATGTTGGATTCTCTCGGCAGAAACTCATCCAGCTCATCAATGGTGCTCAGTCTCTTATTTCGGGGGTCCAGGGGGGACAGTGAGTCCTTGTCTTGGTCAGTGCTGTTGCGCATTATTATTTTCTGTCTCTGTGAGTCAGCAAATCTAAAGCCTGACTCAGAGTCTCTAATCGAACAGGTGTGGCTCTTGCTCATATGCTCGATAGTTTGGGGGATGAACGTCTCCCCTCCCAGGTCATCTTTCTTGCAGGATTTGTTGTGTCTTCTGAGCGCGAGTTGCATGGAGCCACACTCCTGATTCCCCATGCCCTCCTGGCGTCCGGGTGGCTTTTTATTGCGCCTAAGCACAAACACCAAGAGGCAGAAAGCAACAAATACTGTGAGGATGAGCACCACCAGGATACTGAGGATCATGATGGATAGGGGAACTGGACCTCCGGGAGGGGCTTTGCCCATCCCTGCTGGGGACAAGGAGTTCACCACCGGAATAGCACTGGTCAGGATGAAAGGGGACCTAGCTATGAGTTTGGGGCATAGGATCTCATTTTTCAGCAGCCTTAACTCTATATTGGAAAACTGCACTGGGGATGCGCATTTGATCTCCTTTGCAGCCACTCCATCATTCAGCTTCTCCAGCCAAAGTTTCAGAGCCACTAAATCACAGGAGCATTCCCATGGATTGCCTTCCAGATCAATCTGAGTGAGAGACCTCAGCTGGTCAAGGACGCCACTCACAGGCAGAGTCATGAAATGGTTGTTCTTAAGATTTAGCCTAGCCAAGGAAACCCTAGCAAAGATATAGGCAGGGAGGCTCCTTAGCACATTATTGTTCAGATACAACAACTGCAGATTTGGCATGGAGTCAAAGGTCTCTGCTAACACCTCTTTTATGGCATTGTATTCCAAGTACAAGTATTGGAGGTTACTGAGCCCAAGGAACATCTCAGGATTCAGCTGCTCTAGTTGGTTTCCATTGAGATAAAGCCTACGGAGGTTGGTTAGATTTGCAAAGACACCTTTTTGAACTGTGACTATTTGATTGCTGCCCATATGTAATAAATCTAAACCCTCAAAGCCTTGGAAATCAACTGGACTGATATCTTGTATATAATTACCACTCAGGTGTAGCTTCTTGGCATTTGGTGGTTTGGGAATGAGATCTGCTAGATTGTGTATACTTCTCTCTTGGCAACTCACACCAATGCCAAAGTCTGAGGGATGAGCTTTGCATGTGCAAGGCTGTGGGCAGGAGAGAGGTGGGGTTCTAGTTTGATAGGACATAATTGGAATATGTTTATTCAAACCAGGTAAACCAACAATCCCGTTACCATACATTTTAGATGGGTTTGTTGTGATGGGGGGTATCGTAGTGGGTGCAGTGTCGGTTGTTGTTTGGCCATTATCTGGCTGTGAAGGGGGCATCCTTACGTCAAAGTCACTACCTGTTCCCATGGGACACAGTTCCTGTTTGTTTGTTTCTTTCAACAGGCGTCCATACAGGTCACTAGGGGTTTCACATATAGCCTCCCCAATAAAAATGTTATAGGGCATGTTCTCCAACCAAGCTTTCAAGGGTAACAAATCACAAGTGCAATTCCATGGGTTGTCATCTAGCTGCAATTCCACTATACGTCCAATGTGTTCCAAAACTCCAAGATATGGTAGCTTCTGTATCCTGTTTCCTCTTATATCCAAATGTGTAAGGGAGGCAAAGCGAAAAATATTATCAGGAAGGATCTGGACGAGATTGTCATTTAGGATGAGAACTTTCAGCCTATGCAATTTGTTGAATGATCCTTTTTCAATATACTTAATCAAATTGTAGTCAGCCTGGAGGTATTCCAAGTTTTCGATCCCATAGAAAGTGTCAGCTCGGAGCACTTTTAATTCATTGTTATTTAAGTGCAGCTGTTTCAATGAACTAAGGCCATAAAAGGCCCCTCCCTCGATGTTCTGTAATTTGTTGTTTCCCAGTTGAAGAGAGACTGCGTGTGTGAAATTGAGAAAGGAATTGGGGTAAAGGATGATCAATAGGTTATTTTGGAAATTCAAATGATAGAGGCTAGAGACCGGTGGCAGCAGCTGAGTAGGTCTGTACACAGTTATTTTCTCACAGTTCACATAGAGGACGTTCTCGATGGACATGCAAGAACAGGCGCTGCAAGTCTCCGCTGAGAGGTCAGAATCCAAGTCAGAAAACGTATTCGATACGGAAAAGGCCAAAAGAACTAGAAGCAGCATTTTGCCTTTTATAAATCCCCCAGAAAACCATTTAGTAACCTTTGAGAGGAAGAACAAACAAACAAACAAACAATCAAAACACAAATTTGTACTATACATACAAACAGTATTTCATAAATGGGTAGTTAATGGCCTACTGCTGATGCTAGTAATGCTTTGGCTACACATCAGGCTACATTAATGTACACAAATCAACCCATTTCTCTTTAGCAATACAGCTACCAAGTACTATTTTATCCTGAAAAAATATGACTTTCTCTCATATTAATAATAATAACCTAATAATAGACTAATAATAATTGCCCGATCAGCCTTATAATCATCATCTCCTTCTGATGTTACCAAACATAAAATCACCAGAGGAATAAATCATTCTATATAGCAAGTGGGCCAATTGTGTGGGCATATACCAGGTTATTCAACAAAAAGAGGAGAAAATATATAGGCTACTGCACCCATCCATACTGTATGGTGACATATTATGGGCTAAAACATCCCATGAAGCCTCTGCCCCAAAAGGGATCAAACCATATTATAATAAACAATGTAAAGAATGGATATTAAATCTTTCCAACCATGTATAAAAAAACGTTGTCTTTCTTACCTTAAGCGTTTGTAAATGTGGTTTCTTGATAGACAGACATTGCTCCCATTCAGACGTCAGAATCGCAGTGGGCTCAGATTTCAGCCTATGCATCTCTTCTTAACAGACTCCACTTGTTTAAAACATTATTTTTCTCGTAGGGTGTTGCAGTGTTGCTGTATATCCATGAAGCATTTCAGTGCGGAATGAACTAAAGACAAGGTGCCCACCTCTGCGTTCAGACAGAAGGGACTGAAGGCAAGCAGCTGAAGTGACTGGAAAGCAACTTCAGCATGCTCTCCAGTTCATGAGAGAGGAGAAGGAAACGAATTGTGCTGCTCCAACACCCCCAGTCCATAGAGATGGTCGCTGAAGTTGGATTGAATAGTTCAGGCAAAAACAAAACAGCAATAGGCTACCCACTCGATAAACCGAAATATATCATGCGCGGGTTTACTCACCTCAAAAAATATTACATCTCGTCTCTTTTCGAATCATGTAATTCACAGGGCTACCTACCAGTGATGTCTGAGGTTCAGCCAGTCTTTACACCAAGGCAAAGAAAATGAGGGGAAAAAAACACACTGATATTCGGGGGAAAAAAAAGCAGAACAGCGACTGTCGCGAAAAATGTATCATTCAGTTTAGTCAGATGCGGGCAATATTCCACCAAATCAATAAACTACGTTCAAATAAACTACTGATAAAACAGTCATCAGGGATCCTGATAAGTGGGAAGATACCTGCCTGTGTCATTGGTATGCTGCTTTACAGCTGCATTGAGCTTCCCACACGACTTGTGGGAGGAGAGAATGCAGAGATGTAGAGAGAATGGGGGAGGAGGGGAGGGGGCGAAAAGAGATGCAGGGAGAGAGATGAGTGAGGAGAGGGGGTCTCATAGACCACACGGGGAACTTCAGGCCTTGAAATGTATATTTTAAGAAGTAGATACATAGTAATTTAAAAGATTTGTGTAATTGTGTTTCTTATCCTTATTATGATCATTACCCATATCGCATTGTGCTATATAGCCTAATGGTTGAATGTAATGTAAGGTAGGCCTACCTGACAATTCAAGAGGGCATGGCACCTGGCATTCTCTTTTATGATTGGAGTGTTTTTAAAATGGCACAGAACGTGAGCGGCATTCTAATGGGGACTCTTATTCAAGGTGGACTGCAGTCAAAGCAAAGCCAGCATTGCTCAATTAAGTAAAAAAAACAATACCTCTCAAATGTGTTTTGAGTAGTATGCATGGATTTGCCATTAGATGCTCACTGCCGTTCAGCCTCACTTTGGTTTTCAGACAACAGGTGCGCACTCCCTCACGTGACACCAAAAATAGACACCACTCAATGGTAGCCTAGACTTTACCTGTTTGTTCAAATAGACAATGTGAATAGCTCTAAATGTGTGAAACGCAAATAGCTCTTCCTACGTTTCAATGGCACAGTGACAAATCACTAAAAGCTTTTTTTGTAGAATATGAGGAGGAACAATAAAGACAGAAACAATTGGAAAATTCAGGATGACACAGTAATAGTGAAAGTATGCTATTGTAAAAAAAAAAAAAATGTAAACTCTTTTTTCCCATCTAAGTTAGTTTTGATATGAAGTTAGGTGGTACGGGTTGTTCAAGCGAGTGAACCCAAGTCAAGGGCAGGATGTTACTTTATGGTTGGAGATATTTCTCACACATGCAGAAATAAAAGGTAGCGCCCTCTTCTGGCTGAAAGCAATTTTTACCCACTTTATAAACTTGGTCAGAGAGGAAGAGGTGATGCAAGAATGGCTGACTCCGCCCAAAATCTGTCTGCACAGATTAAGGATAGGGGCTATGAGAGTGTAGAATTTGGTCAAGATAAAAGTGAATTGCTATTTTGATAGGTGAGACTTGTTTGATTGAATAGAAGTTTCATAATGCTTAGGTTGTTACGAGTGTATTGATATGTTTTCTACAAAACATAATTGCATAGAATATCGCCTCTTCCCACCTGCCTTTCACCTTTGTGGACATGTATTTCTATTGTGAGAGCGGTAAGTCGACCATCTTGTAAATATAATAGATCATATTTTGCCTGGTGCACAGCCCGCAGATGCCTCCTAAAATTATTTAGCTAAATCATTAAAAAAACATTGGGGGACAAAGCCATTGTTCGTTATTTTCTGCACAAAATAATTGAGCTAAGATGTCTCAATACAAATGGATGCTCTCATCAGCTCGCTCCCCAACGGCTCTGACCCGCCGGCAGGGCGAAGCCCCCGCCCCCGGCCCAAAAGGATTTTCTAAGGACAGGAAGGACCAGGCCCCACCAGGCAGCCCAGGGGTCTTATTTATAACGTTCAGTAAATGTCACACAACATTTCTGAGTGCACCATTTATGAAGAGTCTATTCACATACAAAAACATTGAGATTTATAAACTTGGCATATGCCAAGGAGAACAGCGACTGTCCTTATAAATCAGACTTGCCGTAAAACTGCACGCGTGAACAATCATTAAAACTCCGTCTGGAAAACACCTCCATTCACCTTTCCAACTCATAAATATTGTCAGTTTGACTGATAGGTGGGCCAGAGCATTGATGTTTTGCGTGGTTCTAGGTTGGATATTACCCACCCTACAGGAAACAATGGATAGATACATTCAACATATAAACTACCTCAGTCCAGATTCTTTTGACGGCTGGACATTTCCAGAACAGATGCATTAGTGTACCGACCTCACCCATGTTGACAGAAGTCTAAAAAGCTTTGATCCATCATTTTCTACGTGTGTGGTGTGATGTATGCCCTGTATAAGATCTTCATTGGAATAATCTTATATCTAACGCAATTGGATATTGATATTATATTTTTAGATATTGCGTCCCATTGTGCTGCAGTGATAAATAGGCTACACCCATGTCCTGCTCCCAACGTAACTTAGCAGGGGTTTTGCTGTTTGGGGAGGAGAGGCCCACCAGCTTGAATAGGGCAAAAACTGTTCCTTTCCCAATAGCAACATCCCTCAGTTTTTTGTCTAAATCACTTTTAGATCCCACATCAATACCCTTTGAGGAAATACACTTCAGGCAAAACTCTTAGATCAGCTCTTGGAATGGTATAATATTTCCTTCCCTTACAACCTGCCCCTGATGTTTTGGGATTGCCAGGTAATATTAGCCAGTGTCTTTCCACCACAAGGGGTTGTTCCATATTGGACTTGAAGGGAGGGATGCTCCATTGTTAGATAACGTTTTATGAAGTTCCCTTGCCACTTCACAAGATAATTCCAGTAGTGGGTTATTTTATTGCAGTGTGAGTTTTTTCATAATTAATGAGAAATTATCTAGTTTGATGGGCAATTTGTTGCATTTAAACTTACAACAGACAAAAGAGACTAAAAAGGGTACTTTTTCATAGGAGGGCAAAAGGGCAGGTGCTCCAGCACCTCTAGGGCTCTGTCTGTGCATGTGCCTGCAGTACAGTCTACACTCTTGATTGTTGACTGTAATGTAGGCTATGCTACAATTATACAACAACAAAAAATGTAAGTGCATAAGGCCATGATATCATTATGAAGCCAAATCCAAATATTGGATTGTCTATGGAGCCTATAGACTCAGTAACGTCAGCAATAGGCCTACATAATGCAAGTGTATTAGTAGACTACTCCAGATAGAGCCTTGTGTATATTTTACACTGTCAAGCAGTGGAAGGAAAGTAATTGCTTGCATACCAGTTGTTTTGCTCAAATCAACAGTATTTCATGCCTCTTTATTTATTTAACATCACATTCTCGAAGTCTCCCATTTTGAGGCATGGAATGTACTCTGTTATTTCAGACAGGGGCGTCATGCACCCGAAAATCTGAGGAGGACAGCGTACGTGAGGTTGGCTTTGGGGCTGCCATAGGGGGGCTACTCCCCCCGTCCATATTAAACTGCTAAGCGGCTAGTAGTATTACAGATAATTTAAAAACAAACAATATTTGTATTTTATTTTTTAATTTACAAGACAAATCTGAGGGGGGACGTGCCCTATGTGCATGAGTCATGACACCTTTGGTTGCAGAAACATTTGTTAATATCTTTCCTCTTCAACAGGGTATGAAGTAACAGCAGCAGGGCCTTGACGGAATGTGTGTAGTGCAGCTGTTGTGTTAAGGTAATTCTCTGTAGGTAGGCAGGTAGAACTAGGCTGCGTCAGAAAGTATTGTGTTCAGCAGAGTGACAGTATTTGCTATTGGAGTACAGGGGGTCACGTTCATTTTCTTCTACTTTTTCTCTTTCTCCAGCCTCTCTCTTTGACATGCTAAACAGATGTCTATTTATAACCCACACAGAGGGATAGGTGATGGGGACAGATATTAAATGACCATGCCCGGGAAGGGATGGAGGTTGTTATTTCAATCCTTTTAAAAATGTTATCTGAGGACACCAAGCTTGATTAGATATGCATATCATTAATAATATGTATAGGAATAAACGGAATGATGCTTGCAGGTACCCTTTACATGGGTCAGACTCATGCTTATGCAAAGTTTGGCATCAAAACATGGGTGGCCTGTGATGCACAATCCAGCTATGCTTGGAAGATGCAAGTCTACACAGGAAAGCCGACCAGTGGAGGCCCAGAGATGAACCAGGGGATGCTGGTTGTGCTTGATGTGACAGATGGACTGAGGGGTCACAATATCACATGTGACAATTTCTTCACCTCTGATGAACTCAGCCAGCAGCTCCTGAAGAGGAAGAGCACCATGGTTGGCACAGTTAGAAAGAACAAGCCTGAGCTCCACCCTGCACTCCTCACAACAAGGGGGCGAGAGGCCTTCTCATAAAAGTTTGCCTTCAACCCCACCACCACTCTAGTTTCTTATCTCCCAAAGAGGAACAAGAATGTGGTCCTCCTGAGCACACTGCACAAAGCGGTTGAGATCAGTGATCGTGAGGACAGGACGCCAGCCATCATCCTGGACTACAACCACAACAAAGGAGGTGTGGACAACCTGGACAAGGTGATTGGAGCGTACAGCTGCAGGAGGATGACTGCCCGCTGGCCCCTGGTAATATTGGAGTGGCAGGTAGCCTAGTGGTTAGAGCTTTGGGCCAGTAACCAAAAGGTTGCTGGTTTGAATCCCTGAGCTGGCAAGGTAAAAAAAAAAAAAATTGTTCTGCCCCTGAACAAGGCAGTTAACCCACTGTTCCCCGGTAGGCTGTCATTGTAAAATAAGAATTTGTTCTTAACTGACTTGCCAAAAGGTTTAAAAAAATAACATCATTGATGTGTACTAATACAATGTCTTTGTGATATGGAACAAATCTAATTTTCTTTGTCACATGTGCAGAAAACAACAGGTGTATTTAGCATCAGTGAAATGCTTACTTACTACAAGCCCTTATCCGAAAATACCAACAACACCAAAAAGTAAGAGATCAGAAAAAAATAATAATTAAAGAGCAGCAGTAAATAACAATAGCGGGGCTATTTACAGGGGGTACCGGTACAGAGTCAATGTGTCAATGTATGGGGGCACCGGTGTCGAGGTAGTTGAGGTAATTATGTAATTATGTACATAAAGTGGTTATGATAAGATGATAACAGAGAGTAGCAGCAGTGTGGGATCTAGACTTTGTGCTCTTATAGCTTGGGGCTAGAAGCCTCTTGGACCTAGATTGGTGCTCCGGTACCGCACCGTAGCAGAGAGAACAGCCTATGACTGGGGTGGCTGGAGTCTTGGGTGTAGGGTTTCTGGGATAATGGTGTTGATGTGAGCCATGACCAGCCTTTCCAAGCATTTCATGGCTACAGACGTGAGTGCTACTGATCGGTAGTCATTTAGGCAGGTTACCTTTGTGTTCTTGGGTACAGGGACTATGGTGGTTTGCCTGAAACATGTTGGTATTACAGACTCAGACAGGGAGAGGTTGAAAATATCAGTGAATAAGTTGGTCAGTGCATGCTCGGAGTACACGTCCTGGTAATCCATCTGCTGGTAATCCATCTGACTCTGCAGCCTTGTGAATGTTGACTTGTTTAAAGTTTTTACTTACATCGGCTACAGAGAGCGTGATCACACAGTCATCTGGAACAGCTGAAGCTTTCATGCATGTTTCAGTGTTACTTGCCCTGAAGCGAGCATAGAAGTTATTTAGCTCATCTGGTTGACTCGTGTCACTGGGAAGCTCTAGGCTGTGTTTCCCTTTGTA
Organism: Oncorhynchus keta; assembly: GCF_023373465.1. NCBI lineage: Eukaryota > Metazoa > Chordata > Actinopteri > Salmoniformes > Salmonidae > Oncorhynchus > Oncorhynchus keta. The sequence continues at coordinate 42,710,165 of NC_068424.1, forward strand.
GTCTGTAATAGTTTGCAAGCCCTGCCACATTCGATGAGCGTTGAAGCCGGTGTGTTAAGATTTGATCTTTGTCCTGGATTTACGCTTTGCCTATTTGATGGTTCGTCGGAGGGAATGGCGGGATTTCTTATAAGCTTCCCGGTTAGAGTCCCACTCCTTGAAAGCGGCAGCTCTACCCTTTATCTCAGTGCGATTGTTGTCTGTAATTCATTACTTCTGGTTGGGATATGTACGTACAGTCACTGTGGGGATATTATATTATTATATTATATTATGATGTCCTCAATGCACTTATTAATAAAGCCAGTGACTGATTTTGTGTCATCCTCAATGCCATCGGAAGAATCCCGGAACATATTGCAGTCTGTACCAGCCAAACAGTCATGTAGTTTAGCATCTGCTTCATCTGATCACTTTTTTATAGACCGAGTCACTGGTGCTTCCTGGTTAAATGTTTGCTCTATCAGGAGGATAGAGTTATGGTCAGATTTGCCAAATGGAGGGCGAGGGAGAGCTTTGTATGCATCTCTATGTGTGGAGTAAAGGTGGTCTAGAATTGTTTCCACCTCTGGTCGCACATTTAACATGCTGATGGAAATTCGGTAAAACTGATTGAATTGGATATAGGGGGCACTCTTAATTTTTGGATGAAAAACGTTCCCGTTTTAAACAAGATATTTTGTCACGAAAAGATGCTCGACTATGCATATAATTGCCAGCTTTGGAAAGAAAACACTCTGACGTTTCCAAAACTGCAAGGATATTGTCTGTGAGTGCCACAGAACTGATGTTACAGGCGAAATCCAGATAAAAAAATCATATCAGGAAGTGCCGCATTTTTTGAAACCGCCTCATGCCAATGACTCCTTATATGGCTGTGAAGGAGCGAGGAGTCAGCTTACGGTGTCCACGTTTTCCCCAAGGTGCCTACAGCATTGTGACGTCTTTTTAGGCATTTCCATTGGAGAATGGCTGTAAGAGACCATATAGGGCGAGTGGTCGCATGGTGTCTCCCGGAGAAAACCTTGCGTAAAATACTGAGGTAGACATTTTTCGATTCGTTTCTTATGAGAAACCAATTGCCTCGACGGATATATATGTTAAAAACACCTTGAGGATGGATCCTAAACAACGTTTGCCGTGTTTCTGTCGATATTATGGAGCAAATTTTGAAAAAAGTTTGGCGTTATAGTTGAAGTATTTTTCGGTCGATTTGTCAGCCAAGCAGGATGAACAAACGGGACGTTTCTCGCCTACAAAAATATTATTGTGGGAAAAAAGGAATATTTGCTATCTAACTGGGAGTCTCCTGAGTGAAAGCATCTGAAGTTCTTCAAAGGTAAATTATTTAATTTGGTTGTTTTTCTTATTTTTGTGAAAATGTTGCCTGCTGCCAGCAGAGCCTAGCATAGCATTATGCCATGATAAACTTACACAAATGCTTGTCTAGCGTTGGCTGTTACGCATATTTTGAAAATCTGAGATGACAGTGTTGTTAACAAAAGGCTAAGCTTGTGTTTGAATATTTATTTAATTTAATTTGCGATTTTCATGAATAGAAAAAGTTGCGTTATGCTAATACGTTATAGTTGAAGTATTGTTGGTCAATTTCTCAGACAAAACTGATGAACAAACGGGACGTTTTTCGCCTACAAAAATATTATTTTTGGAAAAAAGGAACATTTGCTATCTAACTAGGAGTCTCCTGAGTGAAAGCATCTGAAGTTCTTCAAAGGTAAATTATTTACTTTGGTTGCTTTTCTTATTTTTGTGAAAATGTTGCCTGCTGCCAGCAGAGCCTAGCATAGCATTATGCCATGATAAACTTACACAAATGCTTGTCTAGCGTTGGCTGTAACGCATATTTTGAAAATCTGAGATAGTGTGGAAATGATAGGCAATTAGCAAGACACCCCCAATAAAGGAGTGGTTCTGCAGGTGGTGACCACAGACCACTTCTCAGTTCCTATGCTTCCTGGCTGATGTTTTGGTCACTTTTGAAAGCTGGCGGTGCTTTCACTCTAGTGGTAGCATGAGATGGAGTCTACAACCCACACAAGTGGCTCAGGTAGTGCAGCTCATCTAGGATGGCACATTAATGCGAGCTAGGCAAAAAGGTTTGCTGTGTCTGTCAGCGTAGTGTCCAGAGCATGGAGGCGCTACCAGGAGACAGGCCAGTACATCAGGAGACGTGGAGGAGGCCGTAGGAGAGCACCAACCCAGCAGCAGGACCGCTACCTCCGCCTTTGTGCAAGGAGGAGCAGGAGGAGCACTGCCAGAGCCCTGCAAAATGACCTCCAGCAGGCCACAAATGTGCATTTGTCTGCTCAAACGGTCAAAAACAGACTCCATGAGGGTGGTATGAGGGCCCGGCGTCCACAGGTGGGGGCATTTTCCAGAGAACACCAAGATTGGCAAATTCGCCACTGGCGCCCTGTGCACTTCACAGATGAAAGCAGGTTCACACTGAGCACGTGACAGACGTGACAGTCTGGAGACGCCGTGGAGAACGTTCTGCTGCCTGCAACATCCAGCATGACCGGTTTGGTGGTGGGTCAGTCATGGTGTGGGGTGGCATTTCTTTGGTGGGCCGCACAGCCCTCCAAGTGCTCGCCTGAGGTAGCCTGACTGCCATTAGGTACCGAGATGAGATCCTCAGACCCCTTGTGAGACCCTATGCTGGTGCGGTTGGCCCTGGGTTCCTCCTAATGCAAAAGACAATGCTGGACCTCATGTGGCTGGAGTGTGTCAGCAGTTCCTGCAAGAGGAAGGCATTGATGCTATGGACTGGCCCGCCCGTTCCCCAGACCTGAATCCAATTGAGCACATCTGGGACATCATGTCTCACTCCATCCACCTAAGCCACGTTGCACCACAGACTGTCCAGGAGTTGGCGGATGCTTTAGTCCAGGTCTGGGAGGAGATCCCTCAGGAGACCATCCGCCACCTCATCAGGAGCATGCCCAGGTGTTGTAGGGAGGTAATACAGGCACGTGGAGGCCACACACACTACTGAGCCTCATTTTGACTTGTTTTAAGGACATTACATCGAAGTTGGATGAGCCTGTAGTTTGGTTTTCCACTTTAATTTTGAGTGTGACTCCAAATTCAAACCTCCATACATTTGATTTCCATTGATTATTTTTGTGTGATTTTGTTGTCAGCACATTCAACTATGTAAAGAAAAAAGTATTTAATAAGAATATTTCATTCATTCAGATCTAGGATGTGTTATTTTAGGTTTCCATTTATTTTTTTGAGCAGTATATATATATATACATATTTTGTATTTTTTTTATTTTATATTTAAGATATGTGTTGTGTATTTGATGTATTGATGCAGTGCTCAAACCTGCTAAAAATAAATGATAAATAAAAGAAGTAATAGTAAACTTGAGTTTAAAAAATGTAATCCTCATTAGTGGCAGAGATTAACATCAAAGACTACAAGATCAAAGACTTCAAAGACAACATTTAGGTCCTCCATCCCCCACTCATTCAAATGTAGGAACTGCCTTCTCCAGGCTGACCTCTCTGCTGTCTCTTGCTCCACACCCATCCCCGCCCAGCCATCTAGAGGTGTGAAGGTTAGTAGCTTTTAAGGGAAAGGGAAAGGGGGAAACCTAGTCAGTTGTCCAACTGAATGTATTCAAGTTAAATGTCTGAAATGTCTTCCGCATTTAACCAAACCCCTCTGAATCAGAGGTGCGGGGGGGTACGGAAGCTAGTGATCATTCATGTAAGACATTCCAGGGAGTGATTAAACTAAAATAAAGCATTACCATAGCATTTTGGTATTCTCTTTAGTTGTGTACTTGGAAATGTATCAATTCACCAATTCGTCCACTAGGGTACATTTGGGCAAACTCATGAGGGACACCTGGGAGACTTGACACAAAATATTATGTAGAGCTCTCATTCTTGAAAGTATCACTCTGAAACTTTGCACACCCACTACTGCCCTCTTGTTGACAACATCTAAATCACACCCATAATCCTAGGTCATTGTATGGCCTTTCTTTTACATTTCACAGTTGATGCAAATAAAAAATAAAATGCAAGTTTTTTTGTTTGTTTTATCTTTTACCATATCTAATTGATTTCACATTTCCACAAACTTCAAAGTGTTTTCTTTCACATAGTATCAAGAATATGCATATCCTTGCTTCAGGTCCTGAGCTACAGGTATTTAGATTTGGACATGTCATTTTAGGTAGTAATTGAAAAGGGTCTGATCCTTTTAAACAGCATGATCATTAGGTGCACCTTGTGCTGGGGACAATTAAAGGCCACTATAACATGTTCCGTTTTGTCACTCAGCACAATGCCACAGACGACTCAAGTTTTGAGGGAGCATTTGACGTGCTTTCCTTCAGGAACGTTCACCAGAGCTGTTGCCAGAGAATTGAATGTTAATTTCTCTCACATAAGCAGCCTCCAACATCGTTTTAGCGCTTTTGGCAGTACGTCTAACCCGGCTTCACTACCGCAGACCACATGTAACCATGCCAGCCCAGAACCTCGACATCCGAATAACCCAAACATACTCAATGAGTGAAATGTCTTGTGAGTATGCAGGCCTTGACATCATGCGTTTACATGTTGCGTTTATATTTTTGTTCAGTGTGTCTATATATAAATATATATACGGTGCCTTCTGAAAGTATCAGGACAGCTTGGCTTTTTCAAAATGTTGTTTTGTTACGACATTATTCTAAAATTAATTAAATAAACAAACCATCCTTAATCTACACACAATACCCCACAATTAAAATGAAAACAGGATAAAAACAAAAACAGAAATACCTTATTTACATAAGTATTCAGACCCTTTGCTATGAGACTTGAAATTGAGATTAGGTGCATCCTGTTTCCATTGATCATCCTTGAGATGTTTCTACAACTTGATTGGAGTCCACCAGTGGTAAATTCAATTGATTGGACATGATTTGGAAAGACACACACCTGTCTATATAAGGTCCTACAGTTGACAGTGCATGTCAGAGCAAAAACAAAGACATGAGTTCAAAGACATTTTACGTAGAGCTCTGAGACAGGATTGTGTTGAGGCACAGATCGGGGGAAGGGTACCAAAACATTTTTGAAGCATTGAAGGTCCCCAAGTATACAAATCGCCACCATCATTGTTAAATGGACAAAGTTTGGAATGACCAAGACACTTCCTAGAGCTGGCTGCCCGGCCAAACTGAGCAATCGGGGGAGAAGGGCCTTGGTCAGGGAGGTGACCAAGAACCCGATGGCAACTCTGACAGTGCTCTATAGTTCCTCTGTGGAGATGGGACAAACTTCCAGAAGGACAACCATCTCTGCAGCACTCCAACAATCAGGCCTTTACGGTAGCGTGGCAAGACAGAAGCCACTCCTCAGTAAAAGGCACATGACAGACTGCTTGGAGTTTGCCAATAAGGCACCTAACGACTCTCAGATACTGAGAAACAAGATTCTCTGGTCTGATGAAACCAAGATTGAACTCTTCAGCCTGAATGCCAAGCGTCACGTCTGAAGAACCTGGCAACATACCTACGGTGAAGCATGGTGGTGGCAGCATCATGCTGTGGAGATATTATTCAGCGGCAAGGACTGGCAGACTTGTCAGGATCGAGGCAAAGATGAGCGGAGAAAAGTACAGAGAGATCCTTGATGAAAACCTGTCCAGAGCGCGGACCTCAGGCTGGGGTGAGGTTCACCTTCTAACAGCACAACGACCATATGCATAGAACCAAGATACCGCAGGAGTGGCTTCAGGACAAGTCTCTAAATGTCCTTGAGTCGCCCAGCCAGAGCCCGGACTTGAACCCGACGAACATCTCTGTAGAGACCTGAAAATAGCTGTGCAGCAATGCTCCCCATCCTACCTGACAGAGCATGAGAGGATCTTCAGAGAAGAATGGGAGAAACTCCCCAAGTACAGGTGTGCCAAGCTTGTTGCGTCATACCCAAGACTTGAGGTTGTAATTGCTGCCAAAGGTGCTTCAACAGAATACTGAGTAAAGGGTCTAAATACTTATGTAAATATAATATTTCTGTTTTTATTTCACCCAGTAAAATTCTACTTGAGTAAAAGTCTAAAGGTATTTGGTTTAAAATATACTGAAGTATCAAAAGTAAATGGAATTGATAAAATAAATACTGTCAGACTTTTCTAGAATGTTAACAGTAAAACACTGTAGGATGCACAGTATAATACCATACATGTGTTTTACAGCATTCATGCTGTAGATTGCACTGCATTTTGGGAATACTGTTAACTTTAATTTGGAAGCCTCCTGTAAAAATTCCTCTAACATACTGTATTTTTTTAATAGCTTATGCCTACTGTAGATTCAAATGACCCATTTCAGATGCCAACGTCATGCTGGTAAGACACATGAAGCTGAGACTATTTTAGTAAACATCTTCTTGAAGCAGTTGTGAAGTGAATTAATATTTTCAGCAGCTGCTGGGTGGGTACATTGCCTTATTTATAAGTATATTTATTTCTAGCCAACGTTGAACTACTGCATGTTTCCTCGGCTAACCTAGCTCGATAGCTGCCTAGTTGAAATTGACAAAAGCCATTTCGGTCTGCTCTAAATTGCTCATAAATATCTAGCTGTGCAACCTAGAAAAACATCACACAGAGAATATTGTGATTATAGGCTGTATAGCAGTCTCTGAGTGCCATAGAGAATACACTGAGTGCAGATGTGTTTCCACCATTACTACAGAGAAAATGGCTTGTTTCTAGCAGTTCAAAAGATTACACATATATTTTTGGGGATTGACAGGCAACATTTTACACATAAAACATGTTGCCGTACCCGCGAGCCGCTAAAGCTGATGCCAATGACCAGTGCACCATGTTGTATCGAGGTGCCTGCCGACCTAAGGTGAGTGCCACTGGTCAGCTGTAGCCTAACACAGTGTCAGTGGTGGAAACTAGTAAACAACACATTTTTCCCCCCCCAGGGTTATACAGTATTTCAAGTAGGATAGCAGCCTACCTAGCATTGCAGTTTGGTAGGGACTGAAGTGCGTGTATATAGCTTGTCTTTGCATCAATTGATTTCATAAACAATATTGGATATATGCTGTAGATTCGAATCAACCCAAGATGATGAGTCTTGAAGATGGGACAAAGTGCATGCTAAGGTGGCCCAGAGGAAGCCAGCTGTTTGTTCTCAATCCCTATCTTGCCCCATTCTTCCAAGAGCTCACTGAGTTTGAATGAAGACCTCTTGTGAGGTAAGTACACACACACACACACCAGCTTGATATGTCTCTTGTACCCTGTATTTTTACCCACAGAGTAACAGCCCTGATGCTCTCTGTCTCTCATTCAATTCTTTATTTTTTTATGCTTGTCCTAGGGGTGAGAAGAGCTGACAAATCAGAATTGAGGTTTGTTAACGAGCCCCATGAGGAACACCTGTTACTGTTCTGACTTCTCTCTCCTGGATGCTCTCCAGCCCAAATGTACTGTTGTGTGTTTCACTGCCTCTGGACCCCCTTACCCCAAACAGAGTTCCCCCTAATCAAAGATTGGGTTGCATCACAGCCTGGTATGGCAATTCAACCAGCGCAGACCACAATGCACTTCAGAGGGTGGTTAGTGCAGCCGAACGCACTATTGGGTGTACACTGCCTGCCCTCCAGGACACCTACAACACCAGGTGTCGCAGGAAAGCCAAGAAGATCATCAGGGACCTCGGCCATGGCCTGTTCTCCCCTTTTCTGTTACTCAGATGCAGGTGGCACAGGAGCATTATGGAAAAAACTGGAAGACTGGCCAATAATTTCTACCCCCAGGCCATCAGCCTGCTGAATAGCCACCACTAACTTATTGTTTTATTTCCCTTGGTCCCTACACCCCCTCAATGGTCATTTAGTTCCACTGCTGCTCCCCATATGGTCAATGTCCACCCTAATGGACGTTTATTTATTAACCTCTTGAACCTCTGGGGGCAGTATTTCATTTTTGGATGAAAAATGTTCCCGTTTTAAACAAGATATTTTGTCACGAAAAGATACTCGACTATGCAAATAATTGAGCTTTGGAAAGAAAACACTCTGACGTTTGCAAAACTGCAAAGATATTGTCTGTGAGTGCCACAGAACTAATGCTACATGCGAAACCAAGATGAAATTTTAACACGGAAGTGAGCCAGATTTGAGGCGCTGTGTTCCAATGTCTCCTTATATGGCTGTGAATGCGCAAGCAGAGAGCCTACACTTTCTGTCGTTTCCCCAAGGTGTTTGCAGCATTGTGACGTATTTGTAGGCATATCATTGGAAAATTGACCATAAGAGACTACATTTACCACGTGTCCGCTCGGTGTCCTCCGTCGAAACTATTGCGTAATCTCCAGGTGCGTGCATGTTTCCATTTTGAACAGAGGAGAAACCAAACTGCCACGAGTGACTTATCATCGAATAGATATGTGAAAAACACCTTGAGGATTGATTCTAAACAACGTTTGCCATGTTTCTGTCGATATTATGGAGTTAATTTGGAAAAAAGTTCACGTTTTAATTACTGAATTTTCGGGGGGGTTTTCTCAGCCAAACGTGATGAACAAAACGGAGCGATTTCTCCTACACAAATAATCTTTTTGGAAAAACTCAACATTTGCTATCTAACTGAGAGTCTCCTCATTGAAAACATCCAAAGTTCTTCAAAGGTGAATGATTTTATTTAAATGCTTTTCTTGTTTTTGTAAAAATGTTACCTGCTGAATGCTAGGCTTAATGCTATGCTAGCTATTAATACTCTTACACAAATGCTTGTGTAGCTATGGTTGAAAAGCATTTTTTGAAAATCTGAGATGACAGTGTTGTTAACAAAAGGCTAAGCTTGTGAGCCAATATATTTATTTAATTTCATTTGCGATTTTCATGAATAGTTAACGTTGTGTTATGGTAATGAGCTTGAGGCTATAATTACGCTCCCGGATACGGGATTGCTCGTCGCGACAGGTTATTAATATCGACGATAAATGAGAACACTACAAAATACAAAACAACACAAGTGAAAACCGAAACAGTCCTATCTGGTGCAATGACACAAAGACCGAAGACAATCACCCACAAAATACCCACAATATATGGCTGCCTAAATATGGTTCCCAATCAGAGACAACGATAGACAGCTGCCTCTGATTGAGAACCAATCTAGGCAACCATAGACCTACAAACTAACTAGAAAGTAAAACAGCCCCATAAACATACAAAAAACCCTAGACCAGGCAAAACACATAAATCCCCCATGTCACACACTGACCTAACCAAAATAATAAAGAAAACAAAGATAACTAAGGCCAGGGCGTGACAAGGACATAAGAGTTGTATAGTTACCACTAGTGTTGGGGGATAGGATTATATCAATCATCAATGGCGACGACGTGACAATGTCAAAAACAATGTTTTGTTGAATTTATAGTTGACTCAAGAAATTCTGTTTTCAGAAACTTTTCACAATCACGGCTAATGATGTTAATAAAGTCCTAATATCGGTAACATCCGAATACTTGGCACACCCTTATTGAACATAGAGCAATTCCTAATATTAATTTCGGATATCATTTAAAAAAATAAGTTTATGTCCATCACAAAGGAACGTTTGAATACATTGTTGATAACTACAAGAGCACATTTTGACCATAACTTCTAAAGTCCCAAAATCATGTGTAACTGGCTTATTTTTTAAATGTATTTTATTAAAGTTATTGTTTTATGATGTTTTACAGGTGGAACTGGCAAATGGTGTTAAAATCCAGACAAACATTATCACTCGGCTGAGCAAAGAATCATCTAAGTGCATCTCTGAGCTCATGACATCTCTGTTTCCCAGAGAAGTGAGGGCCGTCTCTTCATTGACAGGAACAAATTTGAATGCATTCTGGGACCAAGAGGCAAAGAAACAGCTGGGCCCAACCAAAGTGTCCCAACCATTTGCCTTAAGTTGCTTAGTATTTGTTTACGATAAATACTGTAGAATAACATGTAGTATTTTGAAATATAAGACTTTCACTTCAAAATACAGCAGAACTACTACGACTGTAAATGGCCAAAAAGGGGTTTGTAGTTTACTTTATTATTTTATTTTATTATTTACTTATTACAAGAGTGTGAACCTGTGTGTGTAACCTGATCTCAGGTCTATCAGTTTGTGCCAAGACTGTTGATTAATTTGGAGTTAGGCAGGCTATTCTGTACTCAAAGCAAACCCTTGTTTCTTTTTCTCCCCAGCCTTTTTAATTAGGCAAAACCAGATGGAGGAGAATGATGTCTTTAAAATAATCGACGCTTAAGAAGTCAAAGATTTAGGTTTAAAACGTTGTTTTTTTTTACTCAAAGGGAGTAACTTGGAGGCTAAGGGGTATCTTTTTGATTTGTTAACTCAGTAAAACGTATTAAAATTGATATTTTTGTAAATATGATGTCCTCGTATCTGTCAACTTCTTAATGTACACCGAACAAACATTTTTCAAAAGTCTACTATAGTTATTGCTGTAGTATCACAATAAAATTGCTATCATATTACCATAAGATATACCATTAGTATATATTTGTATATTGGTGTAGTTGTGTATAATGTTAGTTATTGGTATAGTATCACTATAAGAAGATGTTATAGTATTCCTTTTAACTATAGTTATTATATAGTATGTCGGAATTTAGCATAAGAATACTATACTATATTTTTTAAAAGGTTTTCTATCATATTTTTATATAGTAATCTATTAGATCACTATAATATTGCTATAGTTATTCCAATTTGTTTACTATAGTATGTTCGAATTTACCACAATAATACTATACGTTCTTTTGTGATATTTGTATAATACTATTTTATAGTAATCCTATAGTGCTTTTTAATAAGGGCAGAGGGCAGGTATGTATTCCTGTCCAGCAGTAACACACCTGATTCAAATAATGCCAATAAGAGTCCTGAATTTAGACCAAAGGGTTGCCCACCCCTGTATTAAAGGAACATAACCAGCCGTGTTATATTACCCAACATCCCTTTCACTCAATACTGCTATTCATCCAGAAAAGCCGAGCGCCGTAGGGCACATTTTACGTACTTTGTGTTGAGAGAGAACAACAGTGGTGTCAGCAAAAAAACTAAGGTACTGAGGGGCTATAAATATGTGGTATGGGGTTAATATAACATGACTGGTCTTGGGTTCACCACATGTTTAGACACCGTCCAACTCAGAGCTAACCAGGGACCCTTGCTTCCTCACTTTATCACTTCAGTCTGAAGTGGGAAGTAACTCCTCAGTCTGCAATCGAAATAGTACCCTATTCCCTATGTAGTGCATTACTTTTGACCAAGTCCCATTGTGCACAGGTCAAAATTGGGTCCCATATCAGACACAGATAGAGAAGCAGAGAGTAAGCAAGGACAAGGTGATTACAGCCAGCCAGCTGTGTTAACAAATGCAGATCCCGAGGACATACAACATGGCTAATTCCTTGCTAGTGCCATGCACCTTGAACGTTTCCATGCAGTCTTAGGTGTTGTCACAAATGGTATCCTATTCCCTATATTGTGCACTACTTTTGACCAGAGCAGGAAAAGGTTACCATTTGGGATGCACGTTACTCACTCACAGTATTATAAGCTATTGCATATGCAGTACTGTAGTCAGCCCCAATGGGGACAACAACCATATTGAATAAAACAATTAGGCTAAAATGGTTTGTGGTAGGCATCTGCACCATTTGTAGTGTCTTAATTACTTGGAAAATTGGGCTCCAATTGGGATCATAACAGTGCATGTGTCCCCCTTAGAGCATGAAATAGAATAGAGGCTGCAGCAGAACATGCTGCCTTGTTCTCTGTTCTATTTACTGATAACTCCTCATCTCATCTCTGAATCTCACATACCACGCTACAATGCTACCACACACACATATGTGTCCTGCTTCTTTAGGGGACAACTTTGGTTATAAATTACCCATTTACCCTGTCTAGCCCTCATGTTAAATTTATCTGCCAAGATGAGCTGAGTTTTTCCTGATCCATTAGGGACGCAAAAAGACAATACAGACTCAAACTTTAATTGGTGTTTGACAATTCAGACTCGCAAAGCATGTGGCAAGGACTACAGACTATGACGGACTACAAAGGCAAATTCTCTAAGTGGTGCCCACCGAACCCTGCCTCCCAGATGAGCATGGCTAGGGTCGAGTTTCCTGAATTTCCACCTGACTGACGTGCCCAAAGTAAACTGCCTGTTACTCAGGCCCAGAAGCCAGGAAATGCATAATTGGTAGCATTGGATAGAAAAAAACTCTAAAGTTTCTAGAACTATTAAAACTTATTGTGACTAGGGGGCAGTATTTTCATTTTTGGAAAAAAAACATTCCCGTAGTAAACAGGATATTTTGTCAGGACAAGATGCTAGAATATGCATATAATTGACAGCTTAGGATAGAAAAAACTCTAAAGTTTCCAAAACTGTAAAATATTGTATGCGAGTATAACAGAACTGAAGTTACAGGAGAAAGCCTGAGAAAAATCAAATCCAGAAGTGCCTCCTGTTTTGAAAGCGGTGCGTTCCAATGAGTCCATATTGAGCAGTGAATGGGCTATCAACCTGATTACTCTTTCTCCGTATTCCCGAAGGTGTCTACAGCATTGTGACGTAGTTTTACGCATTTATGTTGAAGAATACCCGTAAGCGGCTACATTGCGCAAGTGGTCACCTGATGCTCCCAGAGAGATTCTCGCGTAAAATACAAAAGGTAGCCATTACTCCAATCGGTCCTACTGAAAAACTAATTGTCCCGATGGATATATTATTGTTAGAGGAAATTATGGTTGAAATGACTAATTATGTATACATTCCAATCAGAACTGACTAGTCCAAATGCTATAATGTACTGTACATGTGAATTTTCTCTCTTGCTCCCATTCCCAATTGTATATAATGTAGTCAGGAGTTTAGTAACAATGAAGGTCTGTTCCTTAGTTCATTCAGTTGTACACATCTCCAGGTGGCGGAAACGGCCCATCTCCAGATTGTCTAGAATGTTGATTTATACTGACTGGCCTTGACTTCGTGCTGATAACGCGAAGGCTCGAGAGCTAGAGGGCCCCTCTACTTGTAAATAGAACGTTTGGAAAACGCTGACGTCATTTTCAGTTTATAACCTGTGGAAATATGTGTATGCGTTTAGTACTCTCTTGAAATAAACGCTGTTACCTTGGCTTTTAAGACTGGTCTCGATCTACTTCATGCATAATTAATGAACTTACACCTCATTAATGAATTAGAACGAGTGCGAATCTGTTTTGGCTATAAAATACATAGGAATTTAGAATTCCTCTATCAATTATCGAATAGATATTTGAAAAACACCTTGAGGATTGATTATAAACAACGTTTGCCACGTTTCTGTTGATATTATGGAGCTAATTTGGAATATTTTTCACCGTTTTCGTGACTAATTACCGGGCGATTTCTCAGCCAAACGTGAAGAACAAACGGAGCTATTTCACCTACAAAAAAAACATTTTTGGAAAAAAGGAACATTTGCTATCTAACTGGGAGTCTCGTGAGAGAAAACATCCGAAGCTCATTAAAGGTAAACAATTTAATTAGATTGCTTTTCTGATTTCCGTGACCAAGTTACCTGCTGCTAGCTGGACAAAATGCTATGCTAGGCTATCGATAAACAAATGCTTGTCTAGCTTTGGCTGTAAAGCATATTTAGAAAATCTGAGATGACAGGGTGATCAACAAAAGGCTAAGCTGTGTCTCAATATATTTCATTTGTGATTTTCATGAATAGGAATATTTCCTAGGAATATGTATGTCCATGGCGTTATGCTAATTAGTGTCAGGCGATGAGTACGCTCCCTCATGCGGGATGGGGAGTCACTAGAGGTTAAAATAATGTCTGAGACTATAACAGAACTGATATGGCAGGCGAAAAGAAAATCCAACCAGAAATATATATTTTTCAGCTCCCAGGCTCTTATTATGGAAACGTATTGTTTCTATGTACCTCCGTCACCCAGATTGCAATTCCTATGGCTTCCACTAGATGTCAACAGTCCATTCCAGATTTCAGGCCTCTTTTTTGAAAAAGTAAAATCCAAATCAGTCTTTCGGTGCGCTTACGAATTTCCCTTTCCTATTGAACATACAACTTTCCGGGTGAAATATTTTAGTTTATTTACATTTTAGAGTACCCGAGGATTAAATAGAAATGTCTTTTGACTTGTTTGGACGAAGTTTCCGGTAGCTTTTTGGACTCCTTTCGGATTACTGAAATCAATTGCGCCAACTAAATGGACTTTTTGGGATATAAAGAAGGATTTTATCGAACAAAATGACCAATCATGTTGTAGCTGGGACCGTTGGGATTGCAAACTGAGGAAGATCTTCAAAGGTAAGTGATTTATTTAATCGCGATTTTGTGAAGCCTGTGCTGGTTGAAAAATATGTTGATGTGGGGCGCGGTCCTTGGACAGTGCAGTTAGATTAACAAGAAGTTACACTTTTAAATGATATAAGACACTTGTATGTTCATGAATGTTTAATATTACACATATTATTTTGAATTGTACGCCCTCCAAGTTATAAGAAAGGCTCATCCTTTGTTTTTTGCCTTTATACAGATTACAACTTCTCATTTCCAACTAATTGAAAATGACATTTAATTTAAAGTATCACCCTTCCTTAAACAAGCCACACAAAGCTGGTTACAATTTCATTTTTCTCCTCTAGAAAAGATATGGGAAAAAAAGAAAAAAAATATGCTGAAACTCAAATATACAGATTAATAAAAAAACATAAGTAAGGTAAGGTAAGTGGAAAAGGGAGAAAGTAGGGAACATTTATTGACAAATATTAAAAGATACAAATTGGCTGAAAGGAACTGGCATAATAAGAAAAATATACCAGTTTCATTTGAGGTCAACAATGTTGACAGCTGCGATAGTTAGAGAGCTAGTTAGTGTTAGGCAACTGTGCTGGTTAGGGTTAGGGTTAGGCAACTGTGCTGCTGGAAACAATTTCATTATGCTTTTTTGCCAACGTTTACTGACACCATATTCCACGGGTGTTGAGCGTTCACAAGTTTGTCAGGTATTCTGCACTCTGACGATCTCAGACGAGAGTACTCTGAAATTGGAGTAGATATCCGGAGTGAATTTAGCAGCTGTTTATTGACAGTTGTTGCAGTGACATCATAAGCATTCTTTTTGAAATAGTTACTTGCATAGTGGAGTCTTTTGTTTAGACATGTAGCTAGATAGCTAAACAATGAATCCTAATCCCAACTCATAATGTTATTTTTCAAAAGATTTTAATTTAACCTTAATTTAACAGGGAGTCACAGAGATTAAAATATATATTTTACAATAGAGCCCTGTATACATTACAATATTATTCAGCACACAATAAACCAAAATAAACATATTTAATAAAAGCAATCACATTCAACTAAATATTTGTAATTTTAAACTGCCTGAGTGGCACCAGCACATCTAACTGTAGTGAACTCTGCAGATTGTTCCACAAATTAGGGACAACAAGAACTAAATGCAGATTTGTGTAGGAAAACGAGATAATAGCCGGTCTTGGCTTTCCCAGTAGTCTGTGAAAAATGGCATGTGAACGGCAGAGCACGGCTGCTGCTTGACAAAGTGGCATATCACAGGCTCCCAGTGAAAGAGGTGATAGACAAAATAGCTCTAGTGTGGAGCGTGACCACTCTGGAAAGACACCGCCCTCCCAATTGCTCAATGCCAACTGGATTTGAGATTTCTTGAATTTGTGGGTTAATTAGTGTTATTTGTGCTATGCAAAGTGTTAATGTATTGTCTATTTTTGTCTGCTTTCCTCCTTTACAGCTTCAATTATCTGGAGCCTGGTGTTGTTGCGCCAAGGAGCTTTCACTTGGATGGAATCAGGTTTCTGTAATGAAGATGCAGGGAGTCAGGTGCAGTCGGTGTGTTTAATACGACCAAACATAGTGACAACACGAACAAGAGTAGCGTCTGAACATGAACACATAAACATTACTGCCTGACGAGTGCTAGATAAAGGGGGAGTAATCAGGGAAGATGCCTAATGATGAGCTGCAGGTGTGTGTAATGATGCTTGCAAGGTGTGCCAGGACCGGTGGTTAGTAGACCTGCGACGTGGAGTGCCAAAGGGTTGTAGCGAGAGTAGACGTGACAGTTTCAGCTGTTATGCAATGTTGACGTCCTTCCTCCCAGAGATGTGTAAGCATCCCCCAGACTGGTTTACAAACCATCCCCCGAAATGG
The DNA here is from genome assembly GCF_023373465.1 of Oncorhynchus keta. Taxonomy (NCBI): domain Eukaryota; kingdom Metazoa; phylum Chordata; class Actinopteri; order Salmoniformes; family Salmonidae; genus Oncorhynchus; species Oncorhynchus keta. The sequence continues at coordinate 42,726,458 of NC_068424.1, forward strand.
GATTATAAATTGGTCCATTTTTACATCAGCATCACTATATTTCCTCCAACGACAGTGTTTGATATGCTATTTTGAAGCTCCGAGTCTGTACTTTTATCCAATATAAAAACTATTTCAATTTTTGGACACAAGACTGAAAAGAGATGGTGGGTCACATTTACAGACAGACATCACAAAGTTCTTTACATTGTGAGAAACCATTTTTTAAGTATGTTATGTTCCTGGATGATCTAAAACAAAAAATAATAGAAATGTTTCTACAACAGAAAATCTCAAAAGTCACGAAACTGACATGTAGCAGTAGGATTAGCCTGCTTTGTCAGTACTTGTTAGCATGAATTACTCAAGTGGGGTGTCATGACGTTGGCCTGGGGGTAGGTTTATGACAGTCATAAATACTCTCCCCCCTTTTTCCTCTCTCTACCCTACTGATGTTACATTTGCAAACCCTTTGGTTAACATAGAGATTCTGGGAACATCAGAAGTTGGGGGGAAATTAACTATATTCTGGTAATCCGACCAATTGAACATATGCAGTGGTACTTAATGAATATGATGTCAGTTCGGTTGTCATCTGAGACATTCTCATCAATTATAAGATGACGAACTCTACAGTGTAAAGTCTACACATCAGAGTTATCGGATTCACATGGAATTGTTGTTCAATTTAAATGTTTGAATATGAAATTATTCATGATGGGATTAAACGTGATTTTAGCTTCTAAAAGGTGAGAATTGGGTTTTCATGAGTGAATTAGGCCCGACTCAGTGGCCCGCCCACGTGAAGAGACATAGGTTGTAAACTATGAAACACACCCCTTTTCTCCCTTCGTATATAAAGCCTTGATGACAATATAACCTCCTGTTCCGAGGATGTGAGGACGACGGTTCGATGTCAGAATGGTTCCGATAATAACTACAGAACGAATGCAACATGTGAGCTTTGGTTGCGAATGGAATGAACTTTGACCTCTTATTCACTACAGAAGTGATACTTCCTAGCCGTTGAGATAGCAAGGAACAGACAGAGTATCCCGTCTATCACACAACGGCGTTACTACAACGTATTGACCACCAGAGACATTCTTCAAAGGAAAAAGGACTCGGTTTGGCAACACGGCCTTCCATCTACCACCAACCTACCGAAGAGCAGCTCAGAGTAAATATTTATTGCATTTTCCTTTTCCAAATGGGAGGTAATTTAGAATGCATAATATACTGTATTTACAATAGCACAGCTCCGCCCTTTATTCCTCAGTCTTCCCGCTCTTTCACTCAAACCCAGCCCCTTTTCTCTTGTGTAACAACCAATCATATCTGTTCCGCCTGCTAGGCACGTTTTTCTTTATGACGTAATTTGTAATCAAGTTATGATTAATTCTGTGTATGTGTAATTCTGTGTGATTAGTTAGGTATTTAGTAAATACATAATTAAACCCAATTTTGTATTGCTGATTCAACTTGTTAGCCAGGGTTTGTGAAGACCAAGAATGTACAACTTTCAGATGAGACTCAATTAAGGTGACGATTAATATTGACTGCTATTGATGTAAATTATTACTAGGTCTTTAAGAGTTTATTCGAAAAATAACAGCTCTATTAATATTATTTAGTGGTGCCCCGACTCTCTAGTTAATTACATTTACATCATTAGCTCAATCAGGTAATATTAATTACGGAGAAATTATTTTATAGAATAGCATGTCATATCACTTAATCCGGCATAGCCAAATACACGACAGGGGTGGAAGGTCTAAGCTAATGAAGAGCTTGGGAGTACAGTATATCTCACTCTAAACCTCTCACATACACATTTATTTTCAGACTATTGAAAGAACGTCATATCACATTTAATTGAATGACGTTGCAAAGATTGAGGATTTAGTTTTCTATTGACTGGGATAAAATCATTCACGTGAATGAAATGTTTCAGTATAGAACAGTAGATAGAATATCAGTTACTATTGGGGGTAAGAGCAATAGGCTAACTATTTATATAGCTGATAATTGATCAATCAGATCAAGGATGAACTCACTTTAACTAGCTGTTGTTGCCAGTGTTTATAGAAAAAATACTTTGTTGGCAATGCCCCTGAGGATGTTTATTGTTCGACTACTGTAATATCTGTTTAAGAATTGTTTTTGCTTTCCATGGAACAAAGAGCCTCCAAGTGTGCCCTAACCCCACATTGCTCTCTGATTGCTTAGATCCCTGTGAATACCACCACGGTTATATTATAGATATGCCATCATGGCTGACATTTCGTTCTCTACTGTGATCATTATGACGTTCATAGGGATTACATTTGGTTGCTGCTCTCCAATAACAATTGTGGTTAATGATTTCAAACATGATTGGATTTCATTTGATAGCCTGGTGCCTGCATGTTCAATTTGGTTCCCAAATGATTGGCCATGCAATCAGCGGATGTAGTAGCAATGCAGGACTTGTAGTAGATATCAACTCAATTCCAAACCAACAGCTAGCCGCTCACCCTATCCCCTCTCCTTTCTAGTTAAATTCAAGGGGGTCCCAATGTTGTTGGGGTGGTATCACACTTCATAATTAATTAAGACTTTGTGCTCTGTTAGTATGAATAGGTGTTGTTGTGGGTTGCATATGTTATTATTTACATATTTTTTATTTCACCTTTATTTAACTAGGCAAGTCAGGTAAGAACAAATTCTTATTTACAATGATGGCCTACACCAGCCAAACCCGGACGACGCTGGGCCAATTGCACGCCGCCCTATGGGACTCGGTTGTGATACAGCCTGGATAGTGATGACTTGCTGAAACAAAGTGAAAAAAATTTAACATAGTAAAATACCTTCAAAGTATTTTCTGTTACATTTATTGGTGAACTACAAGAAGCAAGCTACTGTTTTTCCATCTTCACCTTATTCTAAACAATTCTACCCATTTTGCCATGGGGCAAAGATAATAATCTGCAGCTTTAATAGCTACTCTCATGGTATTCTACACAATTTGGCATGAGTCTGAGAGAAAATGCTTCTGTTTTATACATTTCCTCCAATTCTACACATTTTGCCATGGGGCTGAGAGAAAATGTTGCATTTTTAAAGATAATTAAAGCTCCAAATATAGGTAGGTATAGCTGTCTTGTTTGCAAAATGAACAAATTAAATATGCAGTGGCATGGTGTATATAGCCATAGAACACAGTGACATTCCCCAATGCAGTAATATTTGTGATTTATTGGGGGTGTTGATTTCAGTTCGTTATTTTTGGCAAATCATCCCGTTAGAATAAATGTCATTCCAGATCATCTGTTGTTTCATATTTCATCAAATCCGACTAACCCAGTGCACAACTTACTATTAATTATATCTGATGGTGCTTGCATTTTTAGGTAAAAAATACAAATAATGTCCTGTTTGGAAAACTGACAAATAAAGAGCTATATATATATATATATATATATATATATATATATATATATATATATATATATATATACAGTGGGGCAAAAAAGCATTTAGTCAGCACCAATTGTGCAAGTTCTCCCACTTAAAAAAGAGGAGAGAGGCCTGTAATTTTCATCATAGGTACACTTCAACTATGACAGACAAAATGAGAAAAAAGATCCAGAAAAATCACATTGTAAGATTTTTTTATGAATTTATTTGCAAATTATGGTGGGAAATAAGTATTTGGTCAATAACAAAAGTTTCTCAATACTTTGTTATATACCCTTTGTTGGCAATGACAGACATCAAACGTTTTCTGTAAGTCTTCACAAGGTTTTCACACACTGTTGCTGGTATTTTGGCCCATTCCTCCATGCAGATCTCCTCTAGAGCAGTGATGTTTTGGGGCTGTTGCTGGGCAACACAGACTTTCAACTCCCTCCAGAGATTTTCTATGGGGTTGAGATCTGGAGACTGGCAAGGCCACTCAGGACCTTGACATGCTTCTTACGAAGCCACTTTTTTGTTGCCTGGGCGGTGTGTTTGGGATCAATGTCATGCTGAAAGACCCAGCCACGTTTCATCTTCAATGCCCTTGCTGATGGAAGGAGGTTTTCACTCAAAATCTCACGATACATGGCCCCATTCATTCTTTCCTTTACACGGATCAGTCGTCCTGGTCCCTCTGCAGAAGAACAACCCCAAAGCATGATGTTTCCACCTCCATGCTTCACAGTAGGTATGGTGTTCTTTGGATGCAACTCAGCATTCTTTGTCCTTCAAACACGACGAGTTGAGTTTTTACCAAAAAGTTATATTTTGGCTTCATCTGACCATATGACATTCTCCCAATCTTCTTCTGGATTATCCAAATGCTCTCCAGTAAACTTCAGACGGGCCTGGACATGTACTGGCTTAAGCAGGGGGATATGTATGGCACTGCAGGATTTGAGTCCCTGGCGGCGTAGTGTGTTACTGATGGTAGGCGTTGTTACCTACCGTGTGGTTCTGGGATTTTTGCTCACCGTTCTTGTGATCATTTTGACCCCACGGGGTGAGATCTTGCTTGGAGCTCAAGATGGAGGGAGATTATCAGTGGTCTTGTATGTCTTCTATTTCCTAATAATTGCTCTCACAGTTGATTTCTTAAAACCAAGCTGCTTACCTATTGCAGATGCAGTCTTCCCAGCCTGGTGCAGGTCTACAATTTTGTTTCTGGTGTCCTTTGACAGCTCTTTGGTCTTGGCCATGGTGGAGTTTGGAGTGTGACTGTTTGAGGTTGTGGACAGGTGTCTTTTATACTGATAACAAGTTCAAACAGGTGCCATTAATACAGTTAACGAGTGGAGGACAGAGGAGCCTCTTAAAGAAGGAGTTACAGGTATGTGAGAGCCAGAAATCTTGCTTGTTTGTAGGTGACAATACTTATTTTCCACCATAATTTGCAAATAAATTCATAAAAAAATCCTACAATGTGATTTTCTGGATTTTTTTCCTTAATTTTGTCTGTCATAGTTTAAGTGTACCTATGATGAAAATTACAGGCCTCTCTCATCTTTTAAAGTGGGAGAACTTGCACAATTGGTGGCTGACAAAATACTTTTTTGCCCCACCGTGTATGTATATATATATGTATATACTTACATATATATGTGTGTGTGTGTGTATACAGGATATAATTTTTTTTTTTTGCTCAATCTGATTGTGTGGATCATCTGTGCCTAAACCCACCCAGGCCCACTTTTGCCTACACCCCTGAATGCTTGTTATGCACTTTTAATTTGGACCTGAAGTCAGGTATATGGTCGAAAGTGCAACCTTCTCTTGTGGCATGCACTAATGACGTGAAAGGGAAAAAGATAACAGATGAGAGGCCGGTGCGCATCTCTCTGTCTCCACTTGAGTGTCCCTGCTAATAACCATTGTGACAGTTTAACTCGACAGCACAATTACGCCGAACTGGTGATACACCTTTGGGTGGCTGACACATGCCAAAGTGCTTCCTATCCCCTATGCAATAAGTGACACTGATGCTGTATGATGTACTGCGTCGTCTCTCTCTGCCTATTAGGTGTGTGGGACCGGGTGTGTGTCATGGATGTGTCCATAATACTACCCGGTGGCAGTAGACCATTACCAATGTACACTCTACTCACCCCTGCAGGGACATACTTCAAAAGTTTCTCAGGACACAGACATATGTTACAGAGGAGGAACAACTAGAAGAATCCAATTAGACTTCGTTTATTGACAGCACCTGTAAGTATATATTATCGAGTGTGAGTAACACTAAACGTAAAATAACCACAGAAGTCAAACTCATTAAATTGATTATATGTGATTTGCCAACACTAATCAAGAGAATAAGGTTATAGCCTGATCACAGAACACTGCCTACACAATTAAGGAAATGTTGTTGTTCAACTATTTTCTTTTGGCAAACTTTTTTGGCTATAGAGACTCAACTTGCTGGCATATGGAAATCCAAAATTCAACATGATTTAAAGCAACATTTCAAGGATTCTGCATGTTTCAATCCCATTCTGCTTTCATTTTGCCTTGTAACTGGAATTGACTTTACTGCTGTGTAATGCAAAAAAATGTACCTGCCATGAGCAGACTGTAGGTCTGTAATAACCATCAGGCTGTTCTGATAGAAACATGCAGCTGAGTTAATAAAGTAGAATCAATATGTCCTGCTTAGATTCTATTCACATTTATAACAATCACAGCTCCATGTGAGGATAAATCCCTGTGTGTACCTTTAGGTTGGACAGACATTTTAAAACGCCAAACCTATTTCGTTATGTGCTATTTTGGAGCACAATGACTCAAAAAACGGATGGTAGGGAAGCAGCTGCTCCATGCAGTTCTCCTTAATGTACAGTTACAGTGCTGCCTCTGACAGGCATATCAGATAAGGCAACCCAGACACACCTGTGCTTACATTCTAAGGGACATCCACACCAAGGACTATAACTATAACGATAAATTATACTTACCTATAAACATTGGCGAGCATCCATACCAGTAGACCTATTAAACAGACCATTCAGTGCTTCAGGGTGTGTTCATTGTCATAGTGACAATCCAAATAATAATTCAATGTACCGGTACATGTAGACATAATGAAAAATAATTTAGAAACTCATATTTAAATGTAGCAATTGAACAACAAACGCTTAACAACAAACGCTGTTTATTTTACATTATGTAATTTCTTGCCTCGTTGCTCAAGTGGTTTACATTTTTCTAATGATTGTCAATTCGTTTAGATCTCCTTTTTTTTAGCCGTGCTTATCTCTGCCTGTCCTGTGCAACCCGTTTCAATGCATCAGTGCAAAAATGTTATCATCATTGGCCAAAGTGATCACACCAATACATTCTCTTTAAACTTTCCCAGAGAGTTCATTTTGCCTTGGCCTAATTGACACTGAGTAAATTAGCAAGAGCAAGCCTGCCTCTTTCCACAAAAAGGCTGTTGGGCCTAGTATTAAAAAGGATAATAAATACATGTAAATATAGCTTTTGCAGCCTATAGCCTAACTATGCAAGACTGAGTCTGTGATTGTCTTGAAGTCAGAGCCAGAGCCTAAAGGAATATTTTGGAATTATTTTGGCATAGGTAGCCCACGAGTGGTCTTTCAATCACCCGGAGTGAATGTGCTTTTCAGATCAGTTCAGAGCACAGAGCCTCACGTGTGTATATTTGTTGATAAACTTTGTTAGTTAGCGAGTTATTAGCCTTGTTATAGATACGTATAGGGCAGCATGGGCAGCGGTGTAAAGTACTTTAACCTGTTAAGTCGACCCTCTACTTTTTCTAACATTCTGTTAAAAATTGCGCAACATTTCAGCGCCCTGCTACTCAGGCCAGGAATATAGTATATGCATATGATTAGTATGTGTGGATAGAAAACACTCAGACGTTTATAAAACTGGTTAAATCACGGCTGTGTCTATAACAGAACGTGCGTTTCATCGAAAAGTGCAGGAATATCTGATCACTGAAAATGGAAATAAATATCCATCCGCGACTTCAAGGAATTGTTCAAAGTGAACCGAATTAAATGAGGCCGAGGTTGCAGTGCCTAAAGCTTCCACACATTGTCTAGAGTCTTGTCATTTGATTCGCAATTGATTCTTGGTCTAACCGAATCAAGGGAATCGATTCCCTCCGGTCTCCGACCGGATGTTTTGGTCGAGCTCTCTCCAAGACATTTTTTCGAAACAGACTCCTATAGAATTGACATCGCCTCCTGGTGAATTTTATCGCTTATTAACGTGTACTAATACCTAAAGTTGCATTACAAAAGTATTTCGAAGTGTTTTGTGAAAGTTTATCGTCGAATTTTTGATTTTTTTCCCCCCCCCAATTAAATCGGTCCATATATAGCCTAGATATCGATCTATGAAGACTGTGTGATAAACGGAAAAAATAGCGTTTCATAACGTAACGTCATTTTTTAAAATTCAAAAAGTCGACGATAAACTTTCACAAAACACTTCGAAATACTTTTGTAATGCAACTTTAGGTATTAGTACACGTTAATAAGCGATAAAATTCATCAGGAGGCGATGTCAATTCTATAGGTGTCTGTTTCGAAAAAATGTCTTGGAGAGAGCTCGACCAAAACATCCGGTCGGAGACCGGCAACAGTTTTACAGTGTACTTTTAAGTAGTAAAAGTATAAATGATTTCAAATTCCTTATATTAAGCAAACCAGGTGGAATCAATTAATGGATAGCCAGGGGCACACTCCAACATTCAGACATAATTTACAAATGAAGCATGTGTGTTTAGTGAGTCTGCCATATCAGAGGCAGTAGAGATCACCAGGGATGTTCGGTGTATGAATTTGACTATTTTCCTGTCCTGCTAAGCATTCAAGCATTCAAAATGTAAGGAGTACTTTCTTAGCAAATGTAGTGAAGTAAAAGTAACCAAAAATATAAATACTAAAGTACAGATACCCCCCAAAAAACTACCTCTTAGCGTCATCTGAGACATCTGCGTCCCACCCAGCCACCAGGAAATGTAAATGCGCTACGCCAAATGCTAATAGCACTCGTTAAAACTGAAACGTTCATTAAAACATACATGCAGGGTACTGAATTAAAGCTACACTCGTTGTGAATCTAGCCAACAAGTCAGATTTTTAAAATGCTTTTCGGCGAAAGCATGAGAAGCTATTATCTGATAGCATGCAACACCCCGAAATACCTGAAGGGGACCTAAACAAAATAATTAGCGTTGCCGGCGCTACACAAAACGCAGAAATAAAATATAAAACAATCATTACCTTTGACAAGCTTCTTTGTTGGCACTCCTATATGTCCCATAAACATCACTATTGGGTCTTTTTTTTAATTAAAATCGGTCCATATATACCCAAAATATCCATCTATGAAAACTGTGTGATCTAGAAAAAAACACCGTTTCAAAACGCAACATCATTTTTAAAATTAAAAAAGTTGCCTCTAAACTTTCACAAAACACTTCAAAATGCTTTTGTAATCCAACTTTAGGTATTAGTAAACGTTAATAATCTATCAAATTGATCACGGGGCGATGTGTATTCAATAGGATAGGATAAAGTAATCCTTCTCACCCCCCCCCCCCCTTAAAAGATTTGGATGCACTATTGTAAAGTGGCTGTTCCACTGGATGTCATAAGGTGAATGCACCAATTTATAAGTCGCTCTGGATAAGAGCGTCTGCTAAATGACTTAAATGTAATGTAAATGTAAATAGCTCCACGTCTTCAAATCATGGTCGGAAATCTCTCTTCCAAAACATCCTGTCGTAGACCGGATGGTATGGGGTCTCTCTTCTTCGTTTGACCAAGGAACAACCTCCAGGCAATTGCCAAGATTGGCGACATCGTGTGGAAGCTGTAGGACATGTAATCTCTTTTTGGTGATCAGTTTTCCTTGGGCTTTTCGATGAAACACACGTTCTATTATAGTCACAGCCGTGATTTAACCAGTTTTATAAACGTCAGAGTGTTTTCTATCCACACATACTAATCATATGCATATACTATATTCCTGGCATGAGTAGCTGTCACGTTCTGACCTTTATTTTCTGTGTTTTGTGTTTAGTTAGTATGGTCAGGGCGTGAGTTGGGTGGGTAGTCTATGTTTGTTTGTCTAGGTTTTGGGAATTTCTATGTTTCGGCCTAGTATGGTTCTCAATCAGAGGCAGGTGTCATTAGTTGTCTCTGATTGAGAATCATACTTAGGTGGCCTGGGTTTCACTGTGTGTTTGTGGGTGATTGTTTCCTGTCTCTGTGTATGCACCAGATAGGACTGTAATTTGAGTTTTCACGTTTTCTTGTTTTGTTAGTTTGTTCATGTGTACCTTAAAGCATTAAAGAAGTGCCATGGAAAATTACCACGCCGCGTATTGGTCCTCTGATCCGTTTCGCCTCTCCTCTTCGGAGGAAGAGGAGGAAACTCGTTACAGAATCACCCACCACAATCGGACCAAGCGGCGTGGTAAAGGACAGCGACGACAGCAGCAGCAGCATCAACAACAGAGGCCACCATCACAGGACTCCTGGACATGGGAGCAGATATTGAACGGAGAGGGACCCTGGGCACGGGCTGGGGAAAATCGCAGCCCCAAAGCAGAGCTGGAGGCAGCGAAAGCTGATCGGCGGCAATATGAGGAGCCAGCACGGCAGTGCGACAGGTACGAGAGGCAGCCCCAAATTTTTTTTTGGGGGGGGCACACGAGGGGTGGTACTAAGCCAGGTAGCAGACCTGAGCTCACTCCTCGTGCTTATTATGAGCAGCGCATTACTGGTCAGGCACCGTGTTATGCGGTTGAGCGCACGGTGTCGCCAGTGCGTGTCCATAGCCCGGTGCGCTATAGGGCAGCCCCCGAGAGTGCCATGCGAGTGTGGGCATTGAGCCAGGGCGTATGGTGCCTGCTCAGCGGGTCTGGTCGCCGGTACGCAGTCTGGGTCCAGGTTATCCTGCGCCGGCTCTGCGTGCTGTGTCTCCGGGCGCTGGGAGGGTGCAGTGCGTCCTCTGCCTGCGCTCCGCTCGTACCGGCAACTGTGGGAGTGGAGCCTAGGGGAGAGGTGCGTGTAGTAAGCACTAGATCTCCCGTGCTTACCCACAGCCCGGTTCAACCTGTGCCTGCACTTTTGAGGGTCCGGGCTCGAGTAGTTGTCCAGCCTGGGGAAGTGGTGCCAAGGTTGCGCACCAGAGCTCCAGTGCTCCCCCACAGCCCGGTCTTTCAGGCTCCTCCTAACACCAAGCCTCCTGAAAGTCTCCCCAGCCTGGTAGTTCCTGTGGCAGCCCCACGCACCAGGCTGTCTCTCAGTCTCCTCCTGCAGGTGCTCCCGCCTGTCCGGCGCCGCTGCCGGAGCGCGTTCCGCCTGTCCGGCGCCGCTGCCGGAGCCTCCCGCCTGTCCGGGCGCCGCTGCCGGAGCCTCCCGCCTGTCCGGCGCCGCTGCCGGAGCCTCCCGCCTGTCCGGAGCCTCCCGCCTGTCCGGCGCCGCTGCCGGAGCCTCCCGCCTGTCCGGCGCCACTGCCGGAGCCTCCCGCCTGTCCGGCGCCGCTGCCGGAGCCTCCCGCCTGTCCGGCGCCGCTGCTGGAGCGTCCCGCCTGTCCGGCGCCGCTGCCTCCTGTAGCAGCTCCACGCACCAGGCTGTCTCTCTTTCTCCTCTCTGCAGGTGCTCCCGCCTGTCCGGCGCCGCTGCCGGAGCCTCCCGCCTGTCCGGCGCCGCTGCCGGAGCCTCCCGCCTGTCCGGCGCCGCTGCCGGAGCCTCCCGCCTGTCCGGCGCCGCTGCCGGAGCCTCCCGCCTGTCCGGAGCCTCCCGCCTGTCCGGCGCCGCTGCCGGAGCCTCTCGCCTGTCCGGCGCCGCTGCCGGAGCCTCCCGCCTGTCCGGCGCTGCTGCCGGAGCCTCCCGCCTGTCCGGCGCTGCTGCCGGAGCGTCCCGCCTGTCTGGCGCCGCTGCCGGAGCGTCCCTCCTGTCCGGCGCCGCTGCCGGAGCCTCCCTCCTGTCCGGCGCCGCTGCCGGAGCCTCCCGCCTGTCCGGCGCCGCTGCCAGAGCGTCCCGCCTGTCCGGCGCCGCTGCCGGAGCCCCTCAGCCCAGAGGCGCCAGAGCCCCTCAGCCCAGAGGCGCCAGAGCCCCTGTCCCTCTGTCCAGAGCCCCTGTCCCTCTGTCCAGAGCCCCTGTCCCTCTGTCCAGAGCCCTGCCCCTCTGTCCCGAGCTGCCCCTCTGTCCAGTGGGGTCATTGAGAGGGGTTGCCATGGTGAGAAAGCCACGGAGGCGGAAAATAAGGCGGACAAAGACAGGGGTGAAGTGGGGTCCGCGTCCCGCGCCAGAACCGCCACCGCGGACAGACGCCCACCCAGACCCTCCCCTATAGGTCAAGGTTTTGCGGCCGGAGTCCGCACCTTTGGGGGTACTGTCACGTTCTGACCTTTATTTTCTGTGTTTTGTGTTTAGTTAGTATGGTCAGGGCGTGAGTTGGGTGGGTAGTCTATGTTTGTTTGTCTAGGTTTTGGGAATTTCTATGTTTTTCGGCCTAGTATGGTTCTCAATCAGAGGCAGGTGTCATTAGTTGTCTCTGATTGAGAATCATACTTAGGTGGCCTGGGTTTCACTGTGTGTTTGTGGGTGATTGTTTCCTGTCTCTGTGTATGCACCAGATAGGACTGTAATTTGAGTTTTCACGTTTTCTTGTTTTGTTAGTTTGTTCATGTGTACCTTAAAGCATTAAAGAAGTGCCATGGAAAATTACCACGCCGCGTATTGGTCCTCTGATCCGTTTCGCCTCTCCTCTTCGGAGGAAGAGGAGGAAACTAAGTAGCAGGACGCTGAAATGTTGCGCGATTTTTAACAGAATGTTCGAAAAAGTAAGCCATAGGCTTAAGAGGTTATTAAGTATTAGGATACCTGAGGATTGATTAGAAACGTTGTCTGACATGTTTGGGCGAACTTTATTGGTAACCTTTGAGATTGCTTTGTCTGCATGTTGAACGACTGGAACGGGTGCATTACTGAATCAAACGTGCCCGCTAAACTGACTTTTTTTGTGATATAAAGGACTTTATCGAACAAAACAACCATTTGTTGTGTAGTTGGGACCCTTGGGATTGCAAACAGAGGAAACAGAAAGATCTTCAAAGGAAGGTGGTTTATTTTATCGCAATTTCTGACTTTTGTGACAACTCTGCTGGTTTGGAAAATGTTTTTAATGATTTAGAAGCGAGGCGCTGTCTTCAGATAATCGCATGGTATGCTTTCGCCGTAAAGCCTTTTTGAAATCTGACTAAGCGGCTGGATTAACCCATTGACACCTCTCCACCTCTAACCCATTGACACCTCTCCACCTCTAACCCATTGACACCTCTCCACCTCTAGAGGTGGTTTCAGGAGGAGAAGTGGAGGGGTGTCAAGGGGTTAGAGGTGGTTTCAGGAGGAGAAGTGGAGGGGTGTCAAGGGGTTAGAGGTGGTTTCAGGAGGAGAAGTGGAGAGGTGTCAAGGGGTTAGAGATGGTTTCAGGAGGAGACGTGGAGAAGTGGAGGGGTGTCAAGGGGTTAACAAGAAGTTAAATTTTTTAAATGATGTATGACACTTGTATTTTCATGAATGTTTAATATTACGATTTTTGTATATTGAATTTGGCGCTTCACCGGATGTTGTGGAGATGGTGCGCTAGCGTCCCACCTAGCCTTTTAAGCAGTCCATGACTCCGCCATAATAAGCCAGTAGGTCCCAATCATAAGAATTCAAAAACACAAATAAGTATTTCCCAATTGAATTTACAACTATTATTTCCCATAGCAAAAAACATTTCATGTTTAGCACACAAAGTAACCGGTGACCCAAAGTTTATTGTGGAACTGACAGCACTTTAACTACTTTGCAGATATGAAACAAACAGACAATCATAATATTAGTAAAAAATATCAAACTTACAGTTTATGCTACAAAACTACCCAAGAGGTTTTAAAAGTAGGTGTCACGTTCTGACCTTTATTTTCTGTGTTTTTGTATTTAGTTAGTATGGTCAGGGCGTGAGTTGGGTGGGCAGTCTATGTTTGTTTTTCTAGGTTTTGGGAATTTCTATGTTTCGGCCTAGTATGGTTCTCAATCAGAGGCAGGTGTCATTAGTTGTCTCTGATTGAGAATCATACTTAGGTGGCCTGGGTTTCACTGTGTGTTTGTGGGTGATTGTTTCCTGTCTCTGTGTGTGCACCAGATAGGACTGTTTTTTGAGTTTTCACATTTCTTGTTTTGTTAGTTTGTTCATGTGTACCTTAAAGCATTAAAAAGTACCATGGAAAATTACCACGCCAGCGTATTGGTCCTCTGATCCGTTTCGCCTCTCCTCTTCGGAAGAAGAGGAGGAAACTCATTACAGTAGGTTATATTTGACTCAATGTTTCATAACGTACACGAAGGCATTGTTGGCAGAATAGATGGATGCAGTTCAATGCATGATGAATTTAATTCACCAATACATTTGTTGCTAGTCCCAAAAATATAGCTATGAGGTTGTAAATCACAGCTGTCCTGGTACATTGTTTGCAGCCTCCATTCGAGATGCCCTTTTTCAGTTTCAATGACTCAATATTCTGGGCAAAAACGGACGAATGTAACTAAGGCTGGGAATATCGAAACAATCAAACTGGCAAGGGCAATAGTCACAGGTCAGTCACAACAAAGCTAATAGGCTAGTACATATATATTTATGTAGCAAGATAAAAACACATGTCCTAATGTTAGTTAGCTAGCTAGTGTCATGACTCTCCTCTTCAGATTTGAAGGATCAGGTTACATTGGGTCCACTCTACAGTGCCCTCTCTCTCCTACAGAGGGGAAGAGGGGTGAAGTTGGCAGTTTTATGACGGTCATGAATACCTGCAGGGAAAGCCTAGAATCTTGCTAATCCAACTGCGTTGTCAGATTTAAAAAAGGATTTACTGCGAAATAATACGATGCGATTATCTGAGGATAGAGCCCCATAAAAAACAACTACTTCAACCAGCACAGGCGTAACAAAATCAAACTGCAATAAAATAAATTGTTTACCTTTGACGATCTTCCTCTGTTTGCAATCCCAATGCTCATTGTTACACAATGAATGGTCTTTTGTTTGATAAAATACATTTTTATAGCCTAACACGAAACATTTTGTGAACCGCTTGTGTCGTGAATTCCGTCTCATTCCATTTTCGATGACACATTCGATGTAAATACACACACGAAACGTGACTTTTCCAGTCGTGTTTGGTTTCATTGCAATCAACTGGTTTGTTTGTAACACAACCAAACCTGATGGGTCATTTCGCAAGACGTATTGACTGAAAGAAACTGATTTGAAGACTGTAATGACATCATTGTGCACCAATGATATGACCGCTGTTTCGTTGATTGACAGTATTTTAACCCAATGACCACTGATCGTCTTGAAATCTAGCTGGGTAGATAGCCAATGAGCTGAGGTAAACGGCAATATGTAATGTTTATGTGTTGGAAGACCAACCCATGTAGTAAACTCTGGGGTAAAGAGGGTCATTGAAGTTTCATACCGGAAGGAGCAATGCATGTTACGCACAGCGTTGTTTTGGTAAAGCGCAGATTCAGCTGTTTATATATTAATCAGTATGGCGACCAAGTCAAGGAAAGCTAAATCTAAGTCTAGATATAGAGATGTACACACAATTTTAAAAGAAATTGATCAGGAAAATGAGACAGAGATTGTTGGAGGACGATTCATTTTGCATTTCCCAAATGGAGGAATATTTTTTGAACGGAGAGGACATCGTTTTGGACTTGTAAGTTTTTCTCATGCCAATGCCGTTGTTTGAAATTAATAATATAAAATATGATTTGGGAAATGAAATAGCCTCTTTGACACCAAAGGCATATCTGCTATCTGTATAGATAGTAGCAGACTGCCTTTAGCTAATATGCAAGCTCTGGTGAGTGCAAACAGTTCTGCTGCTTGAGCAGAAAGGAGGAAGGGTAATTTAGCACTTTCCAGTGTGGTTGAGGCAGTACTGACCACATATGCAACCAATGGTTCTCCTTCTTTAGAACGCTGAGCCATCTACAAACAGTTCCAAATCAGCATTTTGCAAAGGGACATCAGTTAAATATGACCTTAGTTTAGATACAAGCTCCACCAGAGCAACACAGTTGTGCGGCTCTCCATCGTCCTCAGTAGGCAACAAAGTAGCAGGATTTAACACAGTGCACCTCTTCACGGTCACATGAGACATTGTCAGAAGAACATTCTGATAATGGAGCAGCCGAGATGGTGTTAGATGGGCCGTCTCTACCTGTGAAATAAGAACATGTACAGCATGAGGCACGTGTACAGTGAGTTCACACATGGCAAAAAAAAGTCTGCACAAGTCAAAAGCTTCAGTAGCAGCAGCCACAGCTCTCAAACAACAAACCCGATCTCTTGCCACACTGTCCAGCTGTTTGGAATAATACCCAACAGGTCGCTGCTTTCCTCCATGATCCCATTTTTCCTCACAAACAAAGAAGTTCAAAGGTCTAGAATAGTCAGGGAGTACCAAACAGGGAGAAGTAGTCATGAGTTGTTTTAGTCTGGTCAGAGCAGTCAGTCCCTCCGGTGTCCACTTAATTTTGTCATTCATAGCCATAAATAAGATCAGAAAGCGGGTGCACCACCTCAGCATAGTCAGGTAATCACGCCATACCAGTCAATGACATCATGTGTTGTTTAGTAACCGGCTGTGGGACGGAGAGAATAGCTTGTATCCTCTCTGTACACAGCTGCCTGCCATAGGGAGCGATGTCATGACCTAGATACTTGACTGTCTGTGAAACCAACTCTAACTTCTTTGAAACTTTGTGGCCATTCTCAACGAGAAATATCAACAACAGAGCACGAGTATCAGTTTCACAAGCTTCCATTGAGCTGGTGCACAACAACAAATCATCCACACACTGAATCAGAGTGCTGCCCTCAGGGGGTATAAAATCCTCCAGATTTTGTGCTAAAGCTGCTGAAAAATAATATGGGGGGATTCCACGTACCCCACTGTCCATGTACATCTCTTATTGAGAATTGTGAAGGTGTACCAGAACTGAGATTCTGGTGCCACAGGAATACTGAAAAACGCATTAGCCAAATCAATCATAGAGAACCACTCTGCTGTGGGTGGTACCGCCCCCAACAGAGTAGTAACATTAGGAACCACAGAGGCACGGGAAAAAACTGCATTGTTGGCCTTAAGTCCTGGGCAAATCTCCAGTCACCTAAAGGTTTTCCAACAGGCAAGTTAGGGGTGTTACAGGGTGATTCTGGACAGGGAATTAAAGCACCATTAGCTAACATAGATGCATGAACATGGGTAATACCTGCTATTACCTCCCTACTGAGTGGATACTGTGCTCTAAATGGGCGCCTGGTATCTTTAGGAGTGACTACCATTTACTCAGTTCCCTTCATTCTCCCAAACTCATACTTGTCCCTTGTCCATACGCATTCAGGGACCCCTCTCAGGAGGGGTGAGTCTTCACTCAACAACATGATATTGGTAACAACTTGTGTGCTAGGTGAATAAGTTGACCCATCAGGGCAGATCTCCAAGTCAATATCATCAACCAAGCATTTCATCCACATACCAGTATTCTACTCTGATTCGCCAGAGACAGATGTGGTGCACTATCCTCAAACAGGGAGAGCTCTTTCTGTGGAAGGGTTGGAATAACCCCTAAACCACAGAGATCACTGCTACAGTATAAACATTCACACAGTACTGATTCATCCTGTAATGTAGCACACAGCCATTGTTTCAAATGGGAGGTGCAATGTAAGGCTGCTTCAGACATGAAACTGCCCTCAGGGCCCCAATGGGTTTTAATCATTGAGAAAACAAGCAATATTGGGCATCATTATCAACATCCCATGCGTAATACCAGTCACAAAACTCAGACATTTTAACATCAATTGTTCCCCCTCTTCAGGAATAGCGGTTAAACCGGTTTGGCCACATGTTATGTTTACACAGGACGTCCCTGCCCATCAGATTGCCAGACAGTGGTCAGAGTAGAGAAATTGATGTTGACACTTATCCTCACAAAAGGAGACAGGCAGAGGCATAGTTACATGCTCTCTGAATGGGAGGGAAGCCACTACAGTTGACTGTTTCACTAGACATGGGAGGTTTTGTCATCAGCTTGCAGTTAATGACAGACATGGGAGCCCCAGTATCAACAATAAATATTATTGACTCACCATTGACGCAAGCCTCCATGGTGGGCTCTACTCTGGAAAGGGTGTGACTCTTTAAAAACAAATGCTCTGGTTGCTCTGACAATTCTACCTCATTTGTCCCTGTCTCTTCAGCATGTCAGTATTCTTCCTCCTGTTCTTGTCCTGGATTGTACAGGGTCGTCTGTGCAAGTGGACCCATCTCCCATTGCCCAGATTGGCCTCTGTACTGTGGGCCCCCCTTGTGGTCCTCACAGTGGCAGAGGGCCCCCCTGTGGGGGTGGCCCTGGCCATTGGTTGGGTGGCGGCTGCCATGGCTGTTGAGCAAGGGGATACCACAGTCCTTGTCCTCCGGGTGGATCTCCTCCTTGAAAGTCCCCCCTTGGGGCTCCTCTGCCTCTTGGTCCACCCCTGCCTCTAACCAGTCCAGAGAGCAGTTTTTCCACCGCTGCTGCTAGGGGAGATTAATACTGGAGGGGAGGCACAGGAGTGAGCTGTGGAGTTGGGGGAGGAGACACAGCAGAGTGCAGAGCTAGGGTGTCCACTGGGTTGTTTGGATCAGGCGGAGGCCAGCGAGGGAGGATGACAGCTGTAGCTACATGCACCGGCAGCACTGGGTAGAGATTGTGAGGAGAAGAATAGGGAGGAGCGCTGTTTTTAAATTTAAAACTCTATCTATATGAACAGGGTAACCCATAACACTATCAAAATGATTGCCCAATTAGTGGTCTCAAAATGGAGTGTTGTCTTCCCACTGGAATATCACCTGCTGCGATTACTGTGGTACAGATTATTTTATGTCTATCCAAATGTGCAAAACTACCTACTGAGAACCTGTATCTATGTAATTGCGTAAAACACGATCCTCAAAAATCCAATCTTGCCTAATCTTGCATATATTCTAACCTCCACCTCCAGTGCCAGGAATAACAAAACACAATAATATATACCAATAGTAACCCAAGGCATACCTGTTACTTTGTTTATCAAAACATTACAAGTTTTAATTTGAACTTCACCAAGCCAGATGCCCTGGCAAGGCGTCACCTGCACTCTAATTCCTCGTTCAATATTTTAACCTCACCAGTCCTACTGTGATCAACCCAGTACCACGGATCTGGACTTTTGGTAGCCCGCAACTGGTTAATTAACAATCATGTCCAAGGATACCTCATTTAAGAACACTCTTGTCAACTCAACTCAGTCCTGCTAGTTACCCCAGCTGTGGCCATCTTAAGGAAGACCTCGCTCTGAGCGTACCCAGGGGCTTTTTGTCACGACTTCCGCTGAAGTTGGCTCCCCTGCCTGTTCGGGCGGTGCTCGGCGGTCGTCGTCACCATCCTACTAGCCGCCACCAATCCCTTTTTCGTTTGTCTGTTTGTTTTGTCTTATTACTTTCACCTGTGTTTCTGTTGTTTGGTTTAATGAGCATCCCTATTTTTAGTAGGTAGACCCGCCCTTGTTTTGTGCGGGATTGTCTTTATTTTATGTGTGTGCGTTTTAGGTAGAGTTGGATTTATTTTCTTAACTTGGCACCCTGTGTTTTTTGGGTTGTTACTCTGTTGTTCGTGCTCTGTATTGTTGGGCTTATCATTTTGTGTGCCGAAGTTAAGAGCACTTTTCCCCAGTGGAAATGTCTGCGTCTGATTCCTTCACCCACCTAGTCCCGTGTGACACTTTGGTTATTGTTTTTATTTTATCATCACTTATTGATAGTACTGGGAGAGGTGAGCTTGGACAATCTATGTTCAGGATCTGGCATCCACCAGTGCACTCTTCCTCTCAGATCATTAGCCGGGACCAGCAGCTCAATGATGAGTGTGGTATTCCCTGGGATCCCAATTTCTGATCCCCTGTGCACAGTATACCCTGATCTTCAGGGGCGGTCAACAGATAAAGTTGCAGAAATTGTCGTGGAAATTCAAGTCAATATTGAGGAGAGACAAGGTCAATCAACAATTAGGATATTACTGTATCCTAATTGTTGACTGTATATAATGTAGTGGTTAGTGGTTAGAGCGTTGGACTAGTAACCGGAAGGTTGCGAGTTCAAACCCCCGAGCTGACAAGGTACAAATCTGTTGTTCTGCCCCTGAACAGGCAGTTAACCCACTGTTCCCAGGCCGTCATTGAAAATAAGAATGTGTTCTTAACTGACTTGCCTGGTTAAATAAAGGTAAAATTAAAAAAAAAATAAATACGCCCTCTTATTCTACATAACAAACAGGTGTTTGGAATGGGTCACAAGGTTAAACTTGATATATGAAAAAGGAGTATCCCGCAGCGAGATAGCATTTGCTATGAAAACTGTTCTTATTGTTCAGACTTTGGCCCCTAAGACGAGGATCCAATCTCATTCCTGGTACTTTATAGCACAAAAACACCAACTCATTCCATGGCATAAATCAATTGTCAACTCCAGATACTCCCATCACAAGTAAAACCACTTCTTGACTACACGCCTGGACAAGTTCACTGAGGGGAGTGAGCCTCTAGGTCATACACTATTCCAGGATAGGTGCAACATCAGAGATGACATACAATAATTCCAGATACTACCCCACACATCTTTTCTCAGACCTTATCTCCCCAAAGGCCAAAGGAGGGAGTGACTAGCACACAGACATTGTGGAGACAAGTAATTGGTTCCCCATTAATCAGTTCATTCCTTGACATGGTTTAAAATAGGTAAAGAGACAAGAAGACAATGTTCCCTCCTGTCCTTTTCTGATACTCTGCATAGCACCAGGGACATGTGATAGACAAGCTTAACTTCTCCCCTCCCTGGGCCCCAGGTGACTGAGGCCAAGCTGAGGGAGGAAGTGCAACTGCCAACACCAGAGTCCAAAGAGATACATTTTAATAACAAGAGTTCAACCGTTCAATCATATTATGCAGATAAGACATCTTAATTATCTATGTTACCTAACTAATTCTGATTATTCTGCCACAAGATACTCTTTCAGTAGGATTCCTGTTTTGAAGACCTTGAAAGGGCTGTCCCGACTGCAAGAAGAGAGGCTGGCCAAGAAAGGGAAAGGGGGATACATAGTCAGTTGTACAACTGAATGCATTCAACTGAAATGAGTCTTCCACATTTAACCCTGAATCAGAGGTGCGAGAGGCAGCCTTAATTGTCATCCACGGCATCGGCAGCTGGGGAAGAGTGGGTTTAACAGACATATTTCTTACCTTGTCAGCTCTGGATTTGATCCAGCAACCTTACGGTTACTGGACTAACGGTATTTCCTATATTGATCTATTTCTGTGACATGGTGAGGTTTGACCCAGGTGCAGAGAAGAGACCGAACGAGGAATCAGTGGATAAGCATAATACTTCACTGAGATACGGTGGCCGCAGTATCACAGTACACTTGAAAAACTACGTTTCAAAAACGAATTCAGGAAACCAACGCACATGGTAAACAATTAAACTTCTTGAGGCTAGGGTGCAGTGTTCAGATGTTTGGATGAATGAGGTGCCCAAAGTAAACTAAAGCCCTAAAGCCAACACCTCATTTGGCCGCCTTTCGTTCCAGTACTCTGCTGCCTGTGACTGGAACGAATTGCAAAAATCGCTGAAGTTGGAGACTTTTATCTCCCTCACCAACTTCAAACATCAGCTATCCGAGCAGCTAACCGATCGCTGCAGCTGTACATAGTCTATTGGTAAATAGCTCACCCTTTTTCACCTACCTCATTCCCATACTGTTTTTATACTGTTTTTATTTATTTACTTTTCTGCTCTTTTGCACACCAATATCTCTACCTGTACATGCCCATCTGATCATTTATCACCAGTGTTAATCTGCAAAATTGTATTATTCGCCTACCTCCTCATGCCTTTTGCACACATTGTATATAGACTGCCCATTTTTTCTACTGTGTTATTGACTTGCTAAATTGTTTACTCCATGTGTAACTCTGTGTTGTCTGTTCACACTGCTATGCTTTATCTTGGCCAGGTCGCAGTTGCAAAATGAGAACTTGTTCTCAACTAGCCTACCTGGTTAAATAAAGGTGAAATAAAAATAAAAAATAAAACTGCCTGCTACTCAGGCCCAGAAGCTAGGATATACATATAATAGTATTGATATAAAACACTCTGAAGTTTCCAAAAAATAAAATAATGTCCTTGAGTATAACAGAACTGATATGGCAGGGGAAAACCCAAGGACAATACATCCAGATTTTTTTTTTAGCTCACCACTGACTACAATGGCTTGGAATGGAAATATAAAAGGAAGTCCTCCCAGATTGCAGTTCCTAGGGCTTCCACTAGATGTCAACAGTCTTTAGAAAGAGTTTTAGGCTTGTTTTTTGAAAAATGAGCTAGAATTTGTAGTTTTTATAAGTGGCTCCCATTTTGGCTGTAGTGTTTGCAACGCGTTCCGGTGAGTGCACAAACTTCGTCTTTTATCTCCGGTGACCTCCGTCTTAAATTTGATAGTTTATTTACATAATAGGGTACCTGAGGATCGATTAGGAACGTTGTTTGACTTATTTAGAAGAAGTTTATTGGTAACTTAACCTCGCTGGGATAGGGGTGACGATTGGCGTTCCTCTTGGCCAATAGCCAGGGAAAATGTAGAGCGCCAAATTCAAATAAAATACTATAAAAATCTAACTTTCATTGAATCACACATGTAAGATACCAAAATAAAGCTACACTCGTTGTGAATCCAGCCAACATGTCAAATTTCAAAAAGGCTTTCTGCGAAAGCATAAGATGCTATTATCTGATGATAGCACAACGTTTACAAAATAGCCTCCAATACCCTACACAACAAATTAGATGCAGTCTATCACAGTGCATTCCATTTTGTCACCAAAGCCCCATATACTACCCACCATTGCGACCTGTATGCTCTCGTTGGCTGGCCCTCGCTTCATACTCGTCGCCAAACCCACTGGCTCTATGTCATCTACAAGACCCTGCTAGGTAAAGTCCCCCCTTATCTCAGCTCGCTGGTCACCATAGCATCTCCCACCTGTAGCACACGCTCCAGCAGGTATATCTCTCTAGTCACCCCCAAAACCAATTCTTTCTTTGGTCGCCTCTCCTTCCAGTTCTCTGCTGCCAATGACTGGAACGAACTACAAAAATCTATGAAACTGGAAACACTTATCTCCCTCACTAGCTTTAAGCACCAACTGTCAGAGCAGCTCACAGATTACTGCACCTGTACACAGCCCACCTATAATTTAGCCCAATCAACTACCTCTTTCCCTACTGTATTTAATTAATTAATTTATTTTGCTCCTTTGCACCCCATTATTTTTTATTTCTACTTTGCAAATCTACCATTCCAGTGTTTTACTTGCTATATTGTATATACTTTGCCACCATGGCCTTTTTTAACCTTTACCTCCCTTATCTCACCTCATTTGCTCACATCGTATATAGACTTGTTTATTGACTGTATGTTTGTTTTACTCCATATGTAACTCTGTGTCGTTGTATGTGTCGAACTGCTTTGCTTTATCTTGGCCAGCTCGCAATTGTAAATGAGAACTTGTTCTCAACTTGCCTACCTGGTTAAATAAAGGTGAAAAAACTGTAAACAAAGAGAGAAAGCGTATTTCAACCCTGCAGGCTCTACACAAAATGCACAAATAAAATATAAATCATACCTTACCTTTGACGTGCTTCTTTTGTTGGCACTCCAATATGTCCCATAATCATCACAAATGGTCCTTTTGTTCAAATAATTCCGTAGATATATATCCAAAATGTCAATTTATTTGGCGAGAAAAACACAGCTTTCAAATTGCGCAACATCACTACAAAATATCTCAAAAATTACCTGTAAACTTTGCCAAAACATTTCAAACTACTTTTGTAATACAAATGTAGGTATTTTTAACTTCTTCGATATAGGGGGCGCTCTTTTAATTTTTGGATAAAAAAACATTCCCGTTTTAAACAAGATATTTTGTCATGAAAAGATGCTCGACTATGCATATAATTGACAACTTTGGAAAGAAAACACTCTGACGTTTCCAAAACTGCAAAGATATTATCTGTGAGTGCCACAGAACTGATGCTACAGGCGAAACCAAGATGAAATTTCAAACAGGAAATGCCCCAGATTTTGAAGGCGCTGTGTTCCAATGTCTCCTTATATGGCTGTGAATGCGCCAGGAATGAGCCTACACTTTCTGTCGTTTCCCCAAGGTGTCTGCAGCATTGTGACATATTTGTAGGCATATCATTGGAAGATTGACCATAAGAGACTACATTTACCAGGTGCCCGCTTGGTGTCCTCCGTCGAAATTATTGCGTAATCTCCAGCTGCGTGTATTTTTCCATTTGCTTCAGAGGAGAAACCCAACTGCCACGAATGATTTATCATCGAATAGATATGTGAAAAACACTTGAGGATTGATTCTAAACAACGTTTGCCATGTTTCTGTCGATATTATGGAGTTAATTTGGAAAAAAGTTCGGCGTTGTAATGACTGAAATTTCTGTTTTTTTTCTTAGCCAAACGTGATGAACAAAATGGAGCGATTTCTCC
Source organism: Oncorhynchus keta (assembly GCF_023373465.1). Classification (NCBI taxonomy): domain Eukaryota; kingdom Metazoa; phylum Chordata; class Actinopteri; order Salmoniformes; family Salmonidae; genus Oncorhynchus; species Oncorhynchus keta. The sequence continues at coordinate 42,750,634 of NC_068424.1, forward strand.
TACACAAATAATCTTTTTGGAATAACTAAACATTTGCTATCTAACTGAGAGTCTCCTCATTGAAAACATCTGATGTTATTAGTAATTCACCATAATTTGCAAATATATTCATTAAAAATCCTACAATGTGATTTTCGGGATTTTTTTCCTCATTTTGTCTATCATAGTTAAAGTGTACCTATGATGAAAGTTACAGGCCTCTCTCATCTTTTTCAGTGGGAGAACTTGCACAATTGGTGGCTGACTAAATACTTTTTTGCCCCACTGTATGTATTACTAAGTATGTTTACATAACACTTTCCACAACTACACTGTACTGTACTGTTCCTTGGTCTGGGTGATATTTTGATATAATACTGAAATGATGTTTCCCTTACACTGTGCTTTTGTTATTTTGGAAGAGAACAGTTTAGTAAATAATTCTAAAACCATTCCAAAAGTACAATGACTATTTGCTAGATAAAACTCATACAAGTTTTATTGTTGCCCACACAAACTTCCCTTATATGATGTATATGTTTGGTTCTAAGTAGGTTTCCACACTTCCCTGGAAACACCAAGTCGGACAACAGGGAAAGCTCTGGTCATTCCCAGCTCAAAGGTGTGCTTACTACACCTTGTGTTGTGTGGCAACGTCTCCTAGAAGTTGTTGCGCTCAGCTGTTGTTAGTGCTGGCACTTCAGGGAGTCTTGGGTCATGTGATCTCAGGATCATTCTCCTGAGTAGCGGCAGGTAGCCTAGTGGTTAGAACGTTGGGCCAGTAACCGAAAGGTTGCTGGATTGAATCTTCGACCTGACAAGTTACAAATATGTTGTTCTGCCCTTGAACAAGGCAGTTAACCCACTCTTCCCTGGTAGGTTGACCTGACTATTTTGTATATATATATATATATTTTTTTAAAGTAGCCCCAATTGAGAGCCCATTCTTCGCAACACTGCTCTCTGAAGTTATGGGGTGTTGTCCTTTGCAGTTTTCAATGTGTAGACACTTCAACTTTGGGAGTTGTTATTGTAAAGTCTCCTTTAGCTGAAAGATAGAATAATATTTGGTGAGTATTTTGATCATGTAATTAACTATCACACCTGATTAAACTAATTGCATTCTAAACCGAATACCATGATTAGTTGATTATTGGAGTCATGTGTTACATGGGGCTGGGGCAAAAATGTTTCACGATCAAGACTTTGAGGACTGTAGTTGATCAATCCTGACCTAGATCAGAGAGAATTAGCTAGTTTTAGAATGTGTTGTACAATAGCTGACTAAAGACAGGGCATTCAGATCAAGACCACGAGATGTGCAGTTGAGAAATTTTCCCTGATAATGTTGCCCCTTTACTTTTCCTTGATGACACAATGAAACAAAGTTGCCACTTGTTGTAGCAAATGAGTGTCATTAAATACATGCACCAGAAACAGGGTACAGATTTTGACTTGTCAGAAATGTCATCAAGCCAGGCTAGCTATGTACAGAAAAATAGCTAGCTGCTAAGCTGAACACAATGTTAGGGCACTGTTCTTTGAATGGCTAAATGGATCTGTCTCGTCGCAAGACTTTGGCAAAAGTTGACATGTTGAATCTTGAATACTCCAGCCAACATCATGAGATGTTCTTAGACTAGACCTTTAAGCTCAAACTGTCGCATTGTGTCTCATCTTGTGTTTCTGAGCTGGGCATTGTGGTTATTCTGTGCCAGTACACTTGTGTGAACTGTTGTCAGCTAGCTAGCCAATATCAGCATGGTTTTCAGACCAGACATCATAAATGTAACACAAGATCAAGTAATGTTATACACATAAGACTAACTAGTGAAGCGACATCTTATTTTCAAATTAAACAAACCAATGTCCCAGTCTACTCACAAGCTACTTGCTAATATTAGCTAGTTATCTAATACGAACTATTGAACACATAGCTGAAAAAAACAAATAGCAACATTTCACTTTATCTATCAAGATATGTTATCAAGCTAGCTATGTCTTACCTTTTCATAACACATTCTAATTCTGGGTCAGTTATGAATCCCTTCAACTCCCTTGGTTCTCTCCTCTGTCTCTGCTGCTAAAGCCACTTTCTACCACTCTAAATTCCAAGCATCTGCCTCTAACCCTAGGAAGCTCTTTGCCACCTTCTCCTCCCTCCTGAATCCCCCCCCTCCTCCCTCTCTGCAGATGACTTCGTCAACCATTTTGAAAAGAAGGTCGACGACATCCGATCCTCGTTTGCTAAGTCAAACGACACCGCTGGTTCTGCTCACACTGCCCTACCCTGTGCTCTGACCTCTTTCTCCCCTCTCTATCCAGATGAAATCTTGCGTCTTGTGACGGCCGGCCGCCCAACAACCTGCCCGCTTGACCCTATCCCTCCTCTCTTCTCCAGACCATTTCCGGAGACCTTCTCCCTTACCTCACCTCGCTCATCAACTCATCCCTGACCACTGGCTACGTCCCTTCCGTCTTCAAGAGAGCGAGAGTTGCACCCCTTCTGAAAAAACCTACACTCGATCCCTCCGATGTCAACAACTACAGACCAGTATCCCTTCTTTCTTTTCTCTCCAAAACTCTTGAACGTGCCGTCCTTGGCCAGCTCTCCCGCTATCTCTCTCAGAATGACCTTATTGATCCAAATCAGTCAGGTTTCAAGACTAGTCATTCAACTGAGACTGCTCTTCTCTGTATCACGGAGGCGCTCCGCACTGCTAAAGCTAACTCTCTCTCCTCTGCTCTCATCCTTCTAGACCTATCGGCTGCCTTCGATACTGTGAACCATCAGATCCTCCTCTCCACCCTCTCCGAGTTGGGCATCTCCGGCGCGGCCCACGCTTGGATTGCGTCCTACCTGACAGGTCGCTCCTACCAGGTGGCGTGGCGAGAATCTGTCTCCTCACCACGCGCTCTCACCACTGGTGTCCCCCAGGGCTCTGTTCTAGGCCCTCTCCTATTCTCGCTATACACCAAGTCACTTGGCTCTGTCATAACCTCACATGGTCTCTCCTATCATTGCTATGCAGACGACACACAATTAATATTCTCCTTTCCCCCTTCTGATGACCAGGTGGCGAATCGCATCTCTGCATGTCTGGCAGACATATCAGTGTGGATGACGGATCACCACCTCAAGCTGAACCTCGGCAAGACGGAGCTGCTCTTCCTCCCGGGGAAGGACTGTCCGTTCCATGATCTCGCCATCACGGTTGACAACTCCATTGTGTCCTCCTCCCAGAGCGCTAAGAACCTTGGCGTGATCCTGGACAACACCCTGTCGTTCTCAACTAACATCAAGGCGGTGGCCCGTTCCTGTAGGTTCATGCTCTACAACATCCGCAGAGTACGACCCTGCCTCACACAGGAAGCGGCGCAGGTCCTAATCCAGGCACTTGTCATCTCCCGTCTGGATTACTGCAACTCGCTGTTGGCTGGGCTCCCTGCCTGTGCCATTAAACCCCTACAACTCATCCAGAACACCGCAGCCCGTCTGGTGTTCAACCTTCCCAAGTTCTCTCACGTCACCCCGCTCCTCCGCTCTCTCCACTGGCTTCCAGTTGAAGCTCGCATCCGCTACAAGACCATGGTGCTTGCCTACGGAGCTGTGAGGGGAACGGCACCTCAGTACCTCCAGGCTCTGATCACTGGTCCTTCTGTAGCTCAGTTGGTAGAGCATGGCGCTTGTAACGCCAGGGTAGTGGGTTCGATTCCCGGGACCACCCATACGTAGAATGTATGCACACATGACTGTAAGTCGCTTTGGATAAAAGCGTCTGCTAAATGGCATATATTATTATTATTATTATCAGGCCCTACACCCAAACAAGGGCACTGCGTTCATCCACCTCTGGCCTGCTCGCCTCCCTACCACTGAGGAAGTACAGTTCCCGCTCAGCCCAGTCAAAACTGTTCACTGCTCTGGCCCCCCAATGGTGGAACAAACTCCCTCACGACGCCAAGACAGCGGAGTCAATCACCACCTTCCGGAGACACCTGAAACCCCACCTCTTTAAGGAATACCTAGGATAGGATAAAGTAATCCTTCTCACCCCCCCCCCCTTAAAAGATTTAGATGCACTATTGTAAAGTGGCTGTTCCACTGGATGTCATAAGGTGAATGCACCAATTTGTAAGTCGCTCTGGATAAGAGCGTCTGCTAAATGACTTAAATGTAATGTAAATGTAAACGCACATCCAAGGCTTACTCTTGTCTTGGCCCAGGCTCTATCGCTTTCCCCTTTTGCCTGTCTGCTCTCCAAGTGTCTCTGTTCCTCTGGCTTAGATGGAGGAGTAGTTGCAGCTTGGTCAGAAAATGAATACCAGTGAATACAGCGGTTCTCTGGCAGGCTTTGGACACATTATTGTTACTGTTGCATGACATTGGATAACCCCTGGTGAATTATTGGAGCTTTTGAACATTACAAAAAAAATATAAAAAGTTACATATTGCAGCTTTAACAGAAGGTTTGATTCGCTTGCTAATCGATTAGCATTCACACAACAATTTATTTTACGCATGACAAACATCATCATCATATCACGCAAGGCTAAGCACATCAGCAATCAACATTAACAGCTGAAAGCAACTGGCCAGCTCAGCTAGCAAGCTGACTATAATGTTACCTGTATGCAACTGTCTAGATAGCTATATAGCTAAAAATAGCTAGCATGAAAACAACCTTTTGATACAGTTGAGACAACATGTAACTATGTCGGCATTTTAACTGTAGATTCTTTACTGTGTATGGATTATTATGATTCACGGCAGACTGAAACACTCAAAATAATCCTTCCCACTCGGATTCAACCAGTCCAGACTGCTTTTGCCACAAAAGACAGAGCTGTGTCGATACCAGCAGCCTGTATTAAGGACAACACTGTTATTGAAAGTTGATCCTGTGAAGTAGTGAAGTTAGTCATGTGCCCAGATTTATGAAACGGGTCACAATTGGCTAAACGATTTGATGCCTCTCAACAAGCCCTGAACTTGAACAGCATCCAGATAGACCCAGGGCAGTACAAGGAAAGAGCAGTAATTCGCATCAAAAGTTTTTTAAAGTTACATTTGCATTATATGACATGTATTCTGGTAGTGTCGCCTAACACTCCTATGCTTCCCTGATATCAGACCTAGTGTCCTAGGACATTGATGTGACATTGAACAGAAATAACTCCATGCACACTGTTATTAAAGACCTCCTCCAGCTATTGTTTTACTTTTACTGTTGAAAAGCAATGTCCCAATATATAAAAACAGGAAACTACACACACTAAAGGGTAAAAAAATGTTTTTTTAGCTAAATATAATTTTTTATACACAACCGCAAACTTCAAGGTATAGGGCATTCAAGGAGTTGGTCTGATTGGAATCTGTCATGTCATTGGCCTCCCCTTGCTTGAAGAACTATAGAGGAGCAATAGAGAACAAAAGATGAAAGTGCCCCACCCCACCATGCTATGTCATGACTAACCTGGACCACCTATTTTGATGTGCCTTTTGTTAAGTAAATCAGGTGTCACTGTAGCTACATGTCTTAACAGAGGACTCAACTCTAATTTTGACAAAGTATTTTCAATTCAAGTTAAAGTGTACTGTTAGCTAACTAACGTTAGCTGGCTGGCTCGCAAACTAATGTTAATGCATGCGTTGGGAATCATTGTTTATGAAGATAGCTATCTAGCTCCATTTCTTAACAAAAGACTCTCGTCTTAGTGTGCAAGAGTGCAGAATAACTGATGCATTTTTTAACGCTCAACACCCATTGAATATGTCTGGTGTCAGTAAACATCAGCAACAAAGCTTAATTCAATTGTTGCCAGCAGCAAAAGTCACCAACGCTCTGGATAACATGACCAGCTCTGCTAGGGCGAGTAACATGGTCAGAGTGGGGTGTTCTCTCATTATGTGTCTGGAAGTAGCTAGCCAATGTTAACCAGTTAGCTTGGGTGCTTGATTGTAGTTGTGAGGTCAGAGCTTTCAGAACAACCCTACTTATTGGCCAGAGCGTCCAGTGTGTACTCTAAACGCAAAACGCTCTGAATATACTAAGCTGTTCATTTGCTATGTCATCTTTAGTCTCATCAGGAAAACATTTTCTTTTTTTCTGCCGGGTCCTCTGTTCACTGTGAAATGTAGGAGTTACACCATGGAGGCTTCTGCCAGAAGAGTGTCCCATTGATTATGCAGAGCCTGTATTTCTTCCTGTAGTGCCTTAATGTGAGCTGCTTCAGTGTCCAGAGAAATATTTCCTGACTGAAGAATTAGGCTTCTATTCTCAGTACACTGCAACAATTATACCCAGAAAGTGAGCAGGAAGATTGCTTTGAAAGACATGAAGTAGCTTTTCAGACCTTTTGCCTCAGATTTGACTTCGTTGGCCAGGCTGCAGGTAGCAAGAAGCATGTCTAAGGAATTAATGAAATACAGTAAATGAGTTACCACTGGTCGGACCGCAGCAATACTCGCACACCATTGCATGTCTGAAAGGCGGATAAGACAGCAGCCAGTCTTTTCCTTGAGAATGGCCCATCACTCTGGGCTGGGCGTTTCACACAGCCCAAAAAAGTTTGATACTTCTTGGCACGACTGAGCTGCATGTACACCCACAAGATTAAGAGTATGGGAGACACAAGGTGAGTATGTGGCAGGTTGATTTTTCTTCAGTATGTGTGCTTGAACGCTCTTCACTTTCCCTGACATATTTGCAACATTATCATAGCCTTGACCACAGCAATCTGTTATGTCAATAACACACCCTTCCAATGCACTCAAAATCATTTCAGAATATTCACAGCGTGTCTTTTGAGCAAAGTCTTAAAATTCAACAAAACACTCAATTATTTCACATTCACCCGTTCCCTGAACTTTATATTTGTGTACATGTCTCACCAATAATACATTTTACTCAGAATGGGAAATGTCTGGAGTTGCGTCACATATAACCGTATAATAAATTGCATCTTCTCTTTCATAAAGTATTGTTTTCAAAACCCTTTGTCCACATATTCCTATGAACTCGTTTTGGCTCTCAAGGCTGAGGTAATGAGTCAGTCATGCTCCTTCCTTTTTGTCCCTGACAAAAAGTCAGGGACAAAAAGCGCTCACATAATAGCGGGTCAAAATTTGACAACAGTTCAAGGAAGCCTAGGTAATGTCCATTATGCACATCATCAAGATTGAGTGACTTCCCCCAGAATGGCAGATTCCTAGATGCTAAGTACAGTGTCAAATCCAAAATGCTTTGTGAAGTGGTCGGTTTTTATACATTTCTTACTGGATTTGTTTCTGCAGCTGACTGTCTATACCTGTAGCTGTTGTTACGGTATGCTGCAGATTTTTCCATTTCCAGTGACAGTTCTTGTGAGACACACCATCCTCGTGCTCTGGTAGTTTGTCATACATTCTCCACCATTTCACTGATCCTATAGCCATCCTTACTATTCAGATAACTGGATGATGGTTTACAGTGGCTTGCGAAAGTATTCACCCCCCTTGGCATTTTTCCTATTTTATTACCTTACAACCTTGAATTATTTTGGGGGGGTCTGTATCATTTGATTTACACAACATGCCTACCACTTTGAAGATGCAAAATATTTTTTCTTATGAAACAAACAAGAAATAAGACAAAAAAAAAGGAAAACCTGAGTTAGCATAACTATTCAACCTCCCCAAATTCAATACTTTGTAGAGCCACCTTTTGCAGCAATAACAGCTGCAAGTCTCTTGGGGTATGTCTCTATAAGCTTGGCACATTTAACCACTGGGATTTTTGCCCATTCTTCAAGGCAAAACTGCTCCAACTCCTTCAAGTTGGATGGGTTCCGCTGGAGTACAGTAATCTTTAAATCATACCACAGATTCTCAATTGGATTAAGGTCTGAGCTTTGACTAGGCCATTCCAAGACATGTAAATGTTTCCCCTTAAGCCACTCAAGTGTTGCTTTAGCAGTATGCTTAGGGTCACTGTCCTGCTGGAAGGTGATCCTCTGTCCCAGTCTCAAATCTCTGGAAGACTGAAACAGGTTTCCCTCAAAAATGTCCCTGTATTTAGCGCCATCCTTCATTCCTTAAATTCTGACCAGTTTCCCAGTCCCTGCCGAAGAAAAACATCCCTGCTGCATGATGCCACCACTATGGTTCACTGTGGGGATGGTATTCTCAGGGTGATGAGAGGTGTTGGGTTTGCGCCAGACATAATGTTTTCCATGATAGCCAAAAAGCTAAATTTTAGCTTCTTCCATATGTTTGGGGTGTCTCCCATATGCCTTTTGCGAACACCAAACATGTTTGCTTATTATTTTTTTCTTTAAGCGATGTGTCATGCCCTGAGAACCAAGGGCTCTCTATGGTGTTGTAGGTCAGGGCGTGACTAGTCAATGCATTTTTATGTTGGTGCTCTTAGTATGGTTCCCAATTAGAAGCAGCTGATATTTGTTGTCTCTAATTGGGGATCATACTTAAGGTGTCCCTGTTCCCACCTGCATTTGTGGGATATTGTTTTGTTGAGTGCTGATGTGCGTGCTGTTACTTCATGGTCATTGTTTGTTTATTGTTTTGTTTACGTGTCACTAATAAAAGATGTGGAACTCGAATCACGCTGCGCCTTGGTCCGTCTATCATAGCAACCATGGCAGAATATCCCACTAATCAAGGACCAAGCAGACCAAGAAATCCGGGGAGGATGCGAGACCCTTCCTTGGGGAGAATCGCAGAGAGAATACGTCTAATATAACAACCATGACATAATGGCTTTTTTTCTGGCCACTCTTCCGGAAAGCCCAGCTCTGTGGAGTTGTACGGCTTAAAGTGGTACCGATGGACAGAGACTCCAATCTCCGCTGTGGAGCTTTGCAGCTCCTTTAGGGTTATCTTTGGTCTCTTTGTTGCCTCTGATTAATACCCTCCTTGCCTGGTCTGTGAGTTTTGGTGGGCGGCCCTCTCTTGCCAGGTTTGTTGTGCTCCGTGGGATGTGACTTCTGAAGGTAATTGGTTGCACCAGATCTTGTTTAGGGGCTTCATATGCACCCACAGATGTTCAGTTTTTATTTTATTTTTATTGATAGCAAGATATCTGGCTAGCTATATTGGCTTGCTAGGCTACTCAGTTCGGCAGGCCGTCTGCATATGCTTACCACTCAAAAACTTCTCGTAGTGAGTCTCTCTCTTTCCTTTTCTGGAAACCTGATTATTTGAGGGGGGCATAGTGGTTATATCTTGTGAATGCTCAGGCTATATGCTGTTTTTTCTCTCTCCTCGTGGAGAATGGACCAAACCATGTGCATTATGTTGCTTGAGGGGTTAAAAGGAGATGGTTGGGTAGAGGTGCCTGATCTGATTATGGTAATACGTTTTAGTTTTCATCACAGATTGTTTTTGTCGAACATTTTTCAAATGATCAACAAAAAATTCTCTAAACATTTAGTGGCCCCTACCCATGAATCATTCATGTTTCCCCCCTCTTAACCTCTCTGGGATAGGTGGGACGGCGTCCCATAATGCCCTTGCCTGGCCACTGTGACTGACCCAAATTTAAGTAAATTTAAGTAAATCTTTGACTATGTACAGACTCAGTGAGGATTGCTATTGAGAAAGGCCGCTGAAGACAGACCTGGCTGTCAAGAGGAGACAGGCTCCAATGCTCGTCGGATGTGGCAGGGCTTGTAAACTATTACAGACTACAAAGGGAAGCACAGCTGAGAGCTGCCCAGTGACACATGCCTACCAGATGAGCTGAATAACTTCTATGCTCACTTCGAAGCAAGTAACACTGAAACATGCATGAGTAATCCAGACGGATTACCAGGACGTGTACTCAGAGCATGCGCTGATCAACTGGCAAGTGTCTTCACTGACATTTTCAAACTCTCCCTGTCTGAGTCTGTAAAACCAACATGTTTCAAGCAGACCACCATAGTCCCTGTGCCCAAGAATATTAAGGTAACCTGCCTAAATGATTACCGACCCATAGCACTTTCGTCTGTAGCCATGAAATGCTTTGAAAGGCTGGTCATGACTCACATGTACACCATTATCCCAGAAACCCTAGACTGACTCCAATTTGCATTCCGCCCCAACAGATCCACAGATTTTTCCAATCTCTATTGACCTTTCCCACCTGGACAAAAGGAACACCTATAAGGGCTTCCCGGGTGGCTCAGCGGTTAAGGGCGCTGTACAGCAGCGCCAGCTATGCCAACAGAGACTCTGGGTTCGCGCCCAGACTCTGTCCCGACCGGGAGGTCCGTGGGTCGACGCACGGTAGGGCCGGTAGGGAAATCCTTGTCTCATCGCGCACCAGCGACTCCTGTGGCGGGCCAGGCGCAGTGCGCACTAACCAAGGTTGCCAGGTGCACTGTGTTTCCCCCGACACATTGGTGCGGCTGGCTTCCGGGTTGGATGGCATTGTGTTAAGAAGCAGTGTGGCTTGGTTGGGTTGTGTATCGGAGGACGCATGACTTTCAACCTTTGTCTCTCCCGAGCCTGTATGGGAGTTGTAGCGATGAGACAAGATAGTAGCTACTAAACAATTGGATACCACGAAATTGGGGAGAAAAAGGGATAAAAAAAAAATAATAATAAAAAAATAAAAATGAACACCTATTTGATAATGATATTCATTGACTACAGTTCAGTGTTCACAACACCATAGTACCCTCAAAGCTCATCACTAAGCTAACCCTGGGTCTAAACACCTCCCTCTGAAACTGGATCCTGGACTTCCTGATGGACCGCCCCCAGGTGGTAAGGGTAGGTAACAACACATCCGCCACATCCGCAACACATCCGCCACGCTGATCCTCAGGGGGATCAGCATGGGGGCCCCTCATGGTGCCTGCTCAGTCCCTTCCTGTACTCCCTGTTCACTCATGACTGCACTGCCAGGCACAACTCCAACATCAACATTAAGTTAGCTGATTACACAATAGTGTCAACAATGATACAGCCTATCGGGAGTAGGTCAGAGACCTTACCATGTGGTGCAAGGACAACAACCTCTCCCTCAACGTGATCAAGACAAAGGAGATGATTACAGGACTACAGGACAAGGAGAGCCGAGCATGCCCCCATTCTCATCGACGGGGTTGTAGATGAGCAGGATGGGAGCTTCAAGTTCCTTGGCGTCCACATGACCAACAAACTAACATGATCCAAGCACACCAAGACAGTCATCCGGAGTCTGAAAAGATTTGGTATGGGTCCTCAGATCCTCAAAAGATTTTACAGCTGCTCCATCTAGAGCATCCTGACGGGTTGCATCACTGCCTGGTATGGCAACTGCTCAGCCTCTGACCGCAAGGCACTACAGAGGGTACTGCGTACATCACTGGGGCCAAGCTTCCTGCCAACCAGAACCTCTATACCAGGCGGTGTCAGAGGAAGGCCCTAAAAATTGTCAAAGACAGCCACCCTAGTCATAGCCTGTTCTCTCTTCTACCACATGGTAAGCAGTACCGGAGCACCAAGTCAAGGACCAAGATGCTTCTAAACAGTTCTACCCCCAAGACATAAGACTCCTGAACATCTAATCAAATGGCTACCCAGACTATTTGCACATTGACCTTGCACCGGTACCCCCTGTATATAGCCACACTATTGTTATTTACTGCTGCTCTTTAATAATTTGTTTTTCTTATCTCTTACTTTTTTAGCTATTTTCTTGAAGCTGCATTGTTTGTTAAGGGCCTGTATTGTATGTCAGCATTTCACTGTCTACACCTGTTGTATTCGGCGCATGTGACAAATAAGATTTGATTTGAGAGGGAAACTGAGCTGCACTTCCTAACCTCCTGCCAAATGGATGACCATATTAGAGATACATATTTCCCTCAGATTACACAAAGATTTTGACAACAAATCCAATTTTGATAAAATCCCATAACTATTTGGGTGAAATACCACAGTTTGCAATCACAGAAGCAAAGGTTTAATTGAAGGCTTTCAATATATATTCTATCTCTTGGTGATGTCATTCAGAAACACAATGTCAAATTTCACTGTTATGTGGATGACACACAACTGCATATTTTGATAAACATGGTGAAGCCCCCAAATATCCTACACTGGAAGCCTGTGTTTCAGACATAAAGACGTGGATGGCGGCAAATGTTTTACTTTTAAACTTGTACAAAACAAAGATGATAGGTCTAGGTCCCAAGAGAGAAGGAGACCTGCTGTTTGATCAGACAATTAATCTTGATGGTTGAACAGTTATCTCAAATAAAACTGTGACTGACCTCAGCGTTACTCCGGACCCTGATCTCTCTTTTGATGAACATCTGAAGAATATTTAAAGGGCAGCTTTTTTTCCCATCTTCGTATTATTGCGTCGTGTCATGCCAGGCTTTTTTCGCTATAATCGACTTGATTGGTTTGAGTCACTGACATTATCTTTCTGTACGGTTTTGCGCCCCCTCTGGCTCGTGCGGTGGAGGAGATATTTGTGGGATATACTCAGCCTTGTTTCAGGGTAGTAAGTTGGTGGTCTGTTGATATCCTTCTAGTGGTGTGGGGGCTGTGTTTTGGCAAATTGGGTCGGGTTATATCCTGCCTGGTTTGCCCTATCCAGAGATATCTTTGAACAGGGCCACAGTGTCCCAACAACCCCACCCCCCTGTCTCGGTATCTATGCTGCAATAGTCTGTGCCAGGGGGCTAGGGTCAGTCTGTCCTATCGGGTGAAATTCTCCTGTCTTATCTGGTGTCCTGTGTGAACTTAAGTATGCTCCCTCTTATTCTCTCGCTCTCTCTTGCATTCTCTCTCTCAGAGGATGAGGACCTGAGCCATAGAACCATGCCCCAGGACTACCTGGCCTGATGACTCCAGCACACCTGGTCATGCTGCTGATCCAGTTTCTGCTGTTATGCCTGTGGCTATGGAATCCTGACCTGTTCACCGGACGTGCTAAATTGTCCCAACCTGTTTTTTTATCCTCTCTCTCACTATGAAAAGCCAACTGACATATACTCCTGAGGTGCTGACCTGTTGTACCCTCAACAACCACTGTGATTATTATTTGACCCTGCGGGTCATCTATAAACATTTGAATATCTTGAAGAACCATCTGGCATAAATGGCCATGTACTCTTACCTCCACCCGGCACAGCCAGAAGAGGACTGGCCACCCCTCAGAGCCTGGTTCCTATCGAGATTTCTTCCTATATTCCTGCGTTTCTAGGGAGTTTTTCCAAGCCACCGTGCTTCTACATCTTCATTGCTTGCTGTTTGAGGTTTTAGGCTGGGTTTCTATTTCAGCACTTTTACCGGACATCTGCTGATGTAAAAAGTGCTTTATAAATACATTTGATTTGATTTGCCCGGTACAGTTGAAACCGGGAATCATCCTTGAACATAACACTTCTCCAGCGTGCCAGTGGCCGCCGAAGGTGAGTATTTACCCACTGAAGTAGGTTACAACGTCAAAGTGCAGTCAGGTGAATACCCTGGTGAGGTAGACGAGCATGCAAATGAGCTTCCCTGAGACGGTTTCTGAAAGATTTTTTGGTTGTGCAAACCCACAGTTTCCTCATGTCCTGTGTGGCTGGTCTCAGACAATCCCACAGGTGAAGAAACAGAATTCGGAGGTCCTGGGCTGTTGTGGTTAAGCTTGGTCTTCGGTTGTGAGGCCGGTTGGACGTTCTGCTAAATCCCCTAAAACGATGTTGGAGGCGGCTTTTCAGTTCTCTGGCAACAGCTCTTGAGTCAGCATGCCAATTACACGATCCCACAAAACTTGGAATCTGTGGCATCGTGTTGTGTGACAAAACTGCACATTTTAGACTGGCCTTTTATTATCCCCAGCACCTTTGTAATGATCATGCTGTTTAATCAGCATCTTGATATGACACACCTTTCAGGTGGGGGGATTATCTTGGCAAAGGAGAAATGTTTACGAACAGGGATGTAAACAAATTTGTGCACAACATTTGAGAGAAATAAGCTTTTTGTGCGTATGGAAAATGTAATTGAATTGAATAAAACATGGGACCAACACTTTACATGTTGCGTTTATATTTTTGTTCAGTATTTTTTTGTTTTTTGAACTGTAACCTTTAACAAATTAACCTGTTGCGACCAGCAATCCCGAGCGTAATTATAGCCTCAAGCTCATTACCATAACGCAACGTTAACTATTCATGAAAATCGCAAATGAAATGAAATAAATATATTGGCTCACAAGCTTAGCCTTTTGTTAACAACACTGCTAGCATAGCATTATGTTTAATATAATAATAATAATATTTTCACAAAAAACAAGAAAAGCATTCAAATACAATAATTTACCTTTGAAGAACTTCAGATGTTTTCAATGAGGAGACTCAGTTAGATAGGAAATGTTCAGTTTTTCCCAAAATATTATTTGTGTAGGAGAAATCGCTCCGTTTTGTTCATCACGTTTGGCTGAGAAAACCCCTGACAATTCAGTCGTTAAAACTCTAACTTTTTTCCAAATTAACTCCATAATATCGACAGAAACATGGAAAACGTTGTTTAGAATCAATCCTCAAGGTGTTTTTCACATATCTATTCGATGATAAGTCACTCGTGGCAGTTTGGTTTCTCCTCTGTTCAAAATGGAAACATGCACGCACCTGGAGATTACGCAATAGTTTCAACGGAGGACACCGAGCGGACACCTGGTAAATGTAGTCTCTTATGGTCAATTTTCCAATGATATGCCTACAAATACTTCATAATGCTGCAAACACCTTGGGGAAACGACAGAAAGTGTAGGCTCTCTCCTTGCGTATTCACAGCCATATAAGGAGACATTGGAACACAGCGCCTCAAAAATCTGGCTCACTTCCTGTATGAAATGTAATCTTGGTTTCGCCTGTAGCATTAGTTCTGTGGCACTCACAGACAATATCTTTGCAGTTTTGGAAACGTCATAGTGTTTTCTTTCCAAAGCTGTCAATTATATGCATAGTCGAGCATCTTTTCGTGACAAAATATCTTGTTTAGAACGGGAACGTTTTTCATCCAAAAATGGAATACTGCCCCCCCAGAGGTTCAAGAGGTTAAGCTTTAAACCGTTCAGGCTTTACTAACTATACATTATTTAACTTGATCAACTATAACTGTATAATTTGCAAAAATGTGCATAACATAACTCACTTACAGTAACTCTTAAACCGTTGAAGTTAGAGACACCAAACCAACTTTCAAATGTTCAACCTATCCTATCTTTCCATCTGTCTATTCTTTTCCATTTTAGCTACCTGACCAAATGTCTAATATCCAGACTATCCTAACATCAAATTCTTTAAAACCTTTAACTATTCGTATTTCAATCAAATAACCCATCAACAGTAACTTCTGAAACGTTCAAGATGGAGACAAGAAACCAACGTCCATCAATCAATCAATCAATCAATCAATCAATCAATCAATCACTAATATATGTATTATTTGCCATTTTAAGCTACAAGACCAACTTTCAAATGTGCAGGCTGTCCTAACTGAATTTAAAATCAGCAAAAAAAGAAACGTCCCTTTTGCAGGACCCTGTCTTTCAAAGACAATGTTTTAAAATTAATATAACCTCACAGATCTTCATTGTAGGGTTTAACCTGTTTGGGGTAGGGGGCAGCATTTTCACTTTTCTCCTACTCTGTCCCAGATCCTAATATATGCATATTATTATCATTATTATTATTATTATTATTATTATATTATTATTATTTGGATAGAAAACACTCTGAAGTTTCTAAAACTGTTTGAATCATGTCTGTGAGTATAACAGAACTTATTTAGCAGGCGAATCCCGAGAACAAACCATTCATATTTTTTGGGGCGCCCCAATCTACTTATCTAGTTTTTATTAGTGTGCTTGCTGAATGCAAGACAGATTTCTTACATACTTCTTCTTGTTATTTGATTTATTTATCCCACTTGAGAGCTGATAAACGATTTAAGTTATTGCAGTTTTTAATGAATGCTTAAACACTAACAATGATTCTTGAAGCCCTATCTCTGAAACCATTAACCTTTGTAGCCAATGCATTTACCATGTTTGCCAAACTGAATGCACTTTCTCTGCTTTACACTCAGTTTGTAATTTTATAACACACTTATAGCAAAACTGTAAACATTGGTCTCTACATTGCTACACTTTTCGCCAATTGCCTTTCCAAATTGACACACGTGGAAAGACTTTTAGATAGAGTTCACTTACAAATCAGAGGTTGGTTTGGTTTGGACAACAATGGAGGCCAATATTGGACAGATAGTAAGAGGGGTGAGAACTAGAGGAGGGAGAGAAGGGCGAAGACGAGGTGAAGAAGTAAGAGGAGGATTAGGAGAAGGAAGATGTGAAGTTGGACAGGGAGAGGAAGGGGAGTCAGAAACACAATAACTAATGAAATCAGACCGACTGTGGTTGACCATATTGTCAAGCATGAGAGAGGCTGGGCAACGGGTTCAACCAAATCTGAGCTGCTATACATTTGCAGGTATAATACCTGCAAAAGTATAGCAACTCAGATTTGGTTGAACCCGTTGCCCAGCCTCTCTCATGCTTGACAATATGGTATATTTCTAAATGAGAACTGGTATGTAGCTGTAAGTGCTGTAGTCTTATGGTAGAGTAATATAAAATGTTAAATATTAATATTAAATGTAAAATGTAAATGTAAATGTAATATGTACTGTACTTTCATAATGAGAAGGATCTATCACTAAAACCATTCAAATGTTTTTACAGAACTGCAAGAAAACCGCTATCTGGTGGAAGAGGTTGACTGAACACCCCAGAGCAGGAGACCCACATTGTAGATATGGTCATTGAAAATAACTGCATCAGACTCAGAGAACTGCAGGACCACATAATGGCAGATAACACCATATTCCAAAATGTCAACAGAGTGAGCCTCTCTGCACTATGTTGTCTACTGAAACACAATAGAATTAGGATGAGGCAGTTGAACAGAGTCCCTTTCGAAAGAAACTCAGACCGTGTAAAACAACTGAGATATGAATATGTAAGCTATACTATCCTATCATTGGTACTGGATATGAAAGTGTTTGGGTGCTATACCATACTGACTGATCCCTGTCTTTTCGCACTGATCTGCATTGTTTTGTCTTGTCTCTTTCAGAGAGTCATTGAGCTAGAAGCTAGAAGCTAATATATGTGGACAAGGCAGGTTTCAACTTTGCAAAAACAAGGGGCCGTGGCAGAAATATAATCGTGCCATCATCAACGGGACAATGTGGTGGCAACATAACAATGTGTGCAGTTATTAGTCAAAACGACGTCCTCCACCATCATGCAATCCTAGGCCCATACTGCACACATTATCACATTTCTGGACACCCTCCACAACGGACTAATCCCTAATGACCAGGGGCCAGAGCAGCCCAGATATGTTATTATCTGGGACAATCTTAGTTTCCACCAGGCTGAGTTGTTCCGCAATTGGTTCACAGGTCACCCATTTTTCAACGCACTCAATCTCTCCCCATACACTCCATTCTTGAATCCTATTGAATAATTATTATCTGCATGGCGTTGGAAGGTATATAATCGCCAGCCCTTCTACAGGCAATGGAGGAGGCTTGTGGAGACATCGATCAGGGGTCATGCCAGGCCAGGATACGGCACTCCAGGCGCTACTTTCCACGCTGCCTAGCTCAAGACATCGCATGGGATGTGGATGAAGTCTTATGGCCAGACCCACAAAGAAGGCGAGTGTTAGCACAAATGTTGTTTTCTTCTGCTGCACTTTTGTTGTTTGAGGAGTGTTAGAACATTTTGAGAAAAAAATCCCCCTTATTTGTATTGATAGTGTGTTATTTTTTGGAAAACACATCCATACTTTACACATTTGAATACCTGCGTGTATGTGTGTTTACTACATGTATGACAAGCCTTTATTGCAAACTGCTATGCCCTTGTCATGACCTGACCCTTTTTGGGTATAGCTAATGGCTTCCCCCTCTCTCTCTCTTCTACACCCAGGTTCTGTTATCTCAGGTCATACATTCCTGGAGGAGACTCTCTCCCCCTGGCCATGCAGAAAGAGACACATAGAGAGAACAAAAATGGGGATTTGATACAAAATGTCAACTTGTGGGAATGGTCCGTGGACACTTAAGGGATGTGTATGACGAGTGTGTTTCATTTTGTTACCTCAGAGATGACAGGAAACACACATGACCATATCTCTGAATATGATTATGTACATTTCTTTGCATCTAATTATTGTATGAAATGACTGAGTAACGATGAAACTATGTAAGGTGACGTTAAACCTTTAATGAGAGAGAATTGTAATTCCCTTTAAAGTTTAACCAAGTCATTGGCCCGCCCCGTGAACATAGACATGATCTGGCGTCATGGAACCGACCTTGTCTACTGTTACGAATAAAAAACCCTCCTGAGGAAATCCTCTTCAGACCATGCATACCTTGACGGACACCGAGGGGCACAGGTTGAGTTTAGAACACAAAAACCTTAGTGTCCCCTAAGGTTACAATGGTTGTTGAATTCCTTACCATACCATGTGGATTATTGGCTGGTTCAACTCTGAGACTATCGATCCCGACAGAATAAGAGCAAATATTAGATACTAATTACTAGTTGCAGCTAGACATTAGGTCAACCTAGGATGCGAAGACCGACAACCGCCAAAATATCTATTCTATGAGAACATTTCTGAATGGTACTCTGAAGTACCCATTCTAACCACAAAATACTTGATCTTCAGGGAGGCAGAGAGAGAGAGAGAGAGACGATGATGAACTGACTCTCCAACAGAAGGACGGACGATTCCAACAGAGATCACGACGACAGACTGGGTGTAAATATATTGATTGCAATTATTCCTGAATGAGTGAGCGTTTATGTGCACAGGATTAGCATTTCAATTAATATAATTATCAACTGTGTATTGACTCCTTTTGTCTTCCCGGCCTTTTTTAGTCCACACCCACTTCCCATTGTCCACCAAGCTGTCATATCGGCTGAGCCCACTAGGGAACCTCCCCTATCATTTCCTTGTAACAATATCTACTGTGTTGTTTGTTTATGCATTTCAGTGATTGTTTCGTTAGTTAGTAAATACATTTTGTATGGATGATTCATAGTAAAGGCTGGGTTCGTGCAGATAACCAACAATTTATATTAGGAAAATTATAATTTTGTAATCTGAAGATTTTCCTTGGTGCCCCGACTTCCTAGTTAATTACATTTACATGATTAGTTGAATCACGTAATAAAAATTACAGATAATTGATTTGATAAAATAACAGTCTTCATTTTAATGATGCCAAAGACATGACACCCTGCACACAAGTGTTTTTCATTTGTACTATCAGTGTGTAGTTGGTGCTTTGTGTGCTTATTCAAATGACGTTTTGTGTTCTGTATTGACGCAAAAACACAATTTTTTTAATGAGTTTGAAGAGTTTTGCAAGAATTGTATAATATTTTTCTGGTTTGGTGTAAGGTTTTGTGATAGTGTGTAAAGTAGCAAAAATAGCCTATAGTTTCAAAGATAGTGCCTAACCAATCAGAAAAGAAAAAAAACTTCCAAATCTGCAGACTTCCGCTACTTAGATTGCTTGAGAAAATATTTTTGATAGCGTTAATACTTTTTGCACTACAATAATATTTAAATGAGCTCCCAATGCATTTTAATGGCAAAAAAGTGCCTTAGATGTCACACCCTGATCAGTTCCACCTGTCTTTGTGATTGTCTCCACCCACCTCCAGGTGTTACCCGCCTTCCCCATTATTCCCAGGGTATTTATTATTGATTTTTTTCTGTTTGTCTGTAGCCAGTTTACCAGTTTGTTTTCTGAGTTCCTATTTTTCCTACTCTGTTTTTAATAATCCTCCCGGTTTTGACCTTGTAACGGCGTTTGTTTGTTGAAGGAGAGTCGGACCAAAATGCAGCGTGGTGGTTACTCATGTTCTTTAATGAATAATCACAATATATGAAATAACTAAATAAATACAAAAACAACAAACAGAACGTGAAAACCTAATACAGCCTGTCTGGTGAACAACTACACAGAGACAGGAACAATCACCCACGAAAACACAGTGAAACCCCGGCTACCTAAATATGGTTCCCAATCAGAGATAACGAGAATCACCTGACTCTGATTGAGAACCGCCTCAGGCAGCCAAACCTATGCTACACCCCTACTCAGCCGCAATCCCAATGCCTACAAAACCCCAATACGAAACACAACATTTAAACCCATGTCACACCCTGGCCTGACCAAATATATAACGAAAACACAAAATACTATGACCAAGGCGTGACAGACCTCTTGCCTGCCCACGAGGCTGGAATGGGCTATAAGACCATTGCCAAGCAGTTTGGTGAGAAGGTGACAATAGTTGGTGCGATTATTCGCAAATTGAAGAACCACAAAATAACTGTAAATCTCCCTCTCTCTAGGAGACAGAATACGTCTCCTTCCTGAGCAGTATGACGGCTGCATGGTCCCATGGTGTTTATCCTTGCATACTATTGGTTGTACAGATGAATGTGGTACCTTCAGGCGTTTGGAAATTGTCCCCAAGGATAAATCAGACTTGTGGAGGTCTACAATTTGTTTCTGAGGTTTTGGCTGATTTCTTTTGATTTTCCCATGATGTCAAGCAAAGAGGCACTGTGTTTGAAGTTAGGCCTTGAAATACGTCCACAAGTACACCTCCAATTGACTCAAATTATGTAATTTACCCTATAAAAAGCTTCTAAAGCCATGCCATCATTTTCTGGAATTTTTAAGCTGTTTAAAGGCACAGTCAACTTAATATATATACATTTCTGACCCAGTGAATTATAAGTGAAATCTCTCTGTAAACAATTGTTGGAAAAATGACTTGTGTTATGCACAAAGTAGATGTCCTAACCGACTTGCCAAAACTATAGTTTGTTAACAGGTAATTTGTGGAGTGGTTGAAAAATTAGTTTTAATGACTCCAACATAAGTGTATGTAAACTTCCGACTTCAACTGTACATGCAGAGCAGTGGAGGCTGCTGAGGGGAGGACGGCTCATAATAATGGCTGGAATGGAATCAATGGAATGGTATCAAACACAAATATGTGATTTGCATGTGGTTGATACCACTCCATTGACTCCCTTCCAGACATTATTATGAGCCGTCCTCCCCTTGGCAGCCTCCACTGATAAAGACTGATGAAGAGACCCAGAATCAATTGACGTGGGATTCAAATTCAATTTCATCCAATTGTTCTCACCGGTGCTCCATGCACCATATTGAATTAGAATCAGTTTTACATACGTATAGCAGTTGGCCCTACTTTAATCCTTAGAGGAAACTGGACAATTTAGGAAACGTGATGACACTAAATGCACTCGCTGATAGCTTCAAGTTGCTTAGAAATTAATGAATTACCCAGGGCCGTGCAGTTTCTTAACATATAGATTCATTTTGGTGTCTTATTGATGCCGGCTGGGCTCCAGTGAACCTGAAAGATCAGGCATAGAGTTGAGGATTAGAGGGCATTGGCACGGCCTGAGCTAATGTGTCCATATGGTGGGAGGCATGTCTGCATGAATATGCAGCACATCAACGTCAGGGTTCCAGCAGGTTCACAGCAAGACCATTACGGCCGTAGTAGACATTTAACACTGATTACACAGTCCATTTCTTCTCACTGAATGGAGGCACTCTTGTATGCCAGCTCAGGGTCACAAGATACCCTCGAGGCAGCAATAACCTTTGTCTGCTTTGAACAAGTATTACGCTGGAAAGTTGAATGCATCTGAATGAGTTGAAGTCCGTACAGCACACTCTATGCTTGTAACTGTATCTGTCATGTTGATGACTATGAGATAAGCCATATTTTTTGGGGATGTTGTTGGTGTTGGTGGAAAAAGACAATGCTCATCCTCATAATCTTTTTGTGTGTTTATTTTCAAAGGATGATGATAAGAACTTTATAACAATATGGAAGACAATTAAACTTATTCTACAAGAACCAATATCACTCCCTAAAAACACAACCCTTGGAAAGCTTTTCAGAATTCACCAATAAATTGGTCTACATGGAAAACTAAAGGCGTAGAAACCGTAAATGACTTGGTGACAGGAAATAGGTTTATTTCCATGACAGAGTAATACAGAAGCAATTTTGGACTGACCAATGTTGATCGTTTCAAATACACTGAACAAAAATATAAGCGCACCAAGTAAATTATTTCCCGCCAATATCCAGCAACTTCACACAGCCATTGAAGAGAAGAGAGACAACATTTCACAGGCCACAATCAACAGCCTGATCAATTCTTTGTGTGTCACGCTGCATGAGGCAAATGGTGGCAACAGCAAACAATGACTGGTTTTCTGATCCAAGCCCCTACCTTTTTTAAGGTATCTGTGACCAACAGATTTTAAAACTATTTTTAAACCTTTATTTAGCCGATGCATATCTCTATTGTGAAGTCCATAGATTAGGGCCTAATTAATTTATTTGAATTGACTGATTTCCTTATATGAACTGTAACTCAGTAAATTCTTTGAAATTGTTGCATATTGCATTTATTTTGGTTCCATATACATGGCACTTAAAAGTTCATTTACATTTTAAACCAGTTATGCTGACATGCTCATAACTGTAATTTTGATAATTTTCTGGGAAACTGCAATGCCAATCATGCTGTTGATTTATCTGTATAAATTATTAATTAAAAAGTGACTGTTGACTGCTAGCACTGTTGAAATGCACAAAAAACTTCCCACTGAGATAGGATCAACCTACCCACATGTGTCACTGAGAGATAACTAAGCTTGTCTGCTTTTAAGGGCACGGATTAAATGTGTAAACCTCAAATTGCACAATACGATTTTAACAAGCACGGACTTCCTTAAAGAAGTATGTAAGCATGTGTCTTAGCACTGTGGGGCTGAGGGAAGGGCTGACTGAGCTTAGTTTACATATTATGTGAACCGCACATCAGACATGGGTGGTTGACATGAATGTAATACGCTTCACCTAGTGTTACTAATCTAAAGATACACGAATTACATTACCTAACTACTATCTAACCACATTACTAGGAGCAGCGGCTCAGAATTTTTTGTCCTTATTGCATCATGTCGGAGGTGGAATTATACCATTATACCTAAAGCGGACATTGCCATTGTTCACTTGTTCGAACACTGGGATTTGAGATGTAATCTACACATTGATTAGGCTGATAGAAATCCTCATTATTTCATTTAATGATTTTTAATTTGAGTATCATTATTTCTACATAGCCTACACTTTCTCGTTCAGAACTTCTGGGATGGTGTAGCTTCGTGACAATGATCACAAGAGCTGTTTACTGACTTGATAGCTCCAACGCAGTTGCACCTCCGACACTACCAAAACATCAGCTATGCAGGTGTCGCTATCGCTGGTTAACGCTTGATATGATTAAATCAAGGCGAAGAAAATAAGTTATATGGCTATGGCTTGTAGCCTGCATTCATGGACTGATTATCCATGTGTTTACTCTGGCATTGTGTAAAATGAAATGTGAGCCCATGCGTCACCAATATGTTTTTCCTCCTTCCCTGCTTTGCTGTGCCAAATGAATATCCAAATAAATCAGGCCCCTGGTTACCTGGTGGCACAGCCATTTGGAGGGACCAAGAGCTCACTTCACTCCATCACTTTGCAGTCATTTCCCAGTGTGACCTGGTCACGACACCTGAATAGATTTCTCTGCGTTTTTCTTCAACTTGATTAATTTTGAACTCGATATGAATAGATTAATTTGCTCCCCCAACACATATTTTTTTAATATTTTTTTTTATTTCACCTTTATTTAACCAGGTAGGCTATTTGAGAACAAGTTCTCATTTGCAACTGCGAACCGGCCAAGATAAAGCATAGCAGTGTGAACAGACAACAACACAGAGTTACACACGGAGTAAACAATAAACAAGTCAATAACAGTAAAAAAAACATCTATATACATTGTGTGCAAAAGGCATGAGGAGTTAGGCAATAAATAGGCCATAGGAGTGAATAATTACAATTTAGCAGATTAACACTGGAGTGATAAATGGTCAGATGGTCATGTGCAGGAAGAGATACTGGTGTCCAAAAGAGCATCAAATAAAATAAATATAAACAGTATGGGGAAGAGGTAGGTAAAATTGGGTGGGCTATTTACCGATAGACTATGTACAGCTGCAGCGATCGGTTAGCTGCTCAGATAGCAGATGTTTGAAGTTGGTGAGGGAGATAAAAGTCTACAACTTCCGCTATTTTTGCAATTCGTTCCAGTCACAGTCAGCAGAGAACTGGAACGAAAGGCGGCCAAATGAGGTGTTGGCTTTAGGGATGATCAGTGAGATACACCTGCTGGAGCGCGTGCTACGGGTGGTTGTTGCCATCGTGACCAGTGAACTGAGATAAGGCGGAGCTTTACCTAGCATAGACTTGTAGATGACCTGGAGCCAGTGGGTCTGGCGGCGAACATGTAGCGAGGGCCAGCCGACTAGAGCATACAGGTCGCAATGGTGGGTGGTATAAGGCGCTTTAGTAACAAAAAGGATGGCACTGTGATAAACTGCATCCAGTTTGCTGAGTAGAGTATTGGAAGATATTTTGTAGATGACATCGCCGAAGTCGTGGATCGGTAGGATAGACAGTTTTACTTGGGTAAGTTTGGCAGCGTGAGTGAAGGAGGCTTTGTTGCGAAATAGAAAGCCAACTATAGATTTGATTTTGGATTAGAGATGTTTGATATGAGTCTGGAAGGAGAGTTTGCAGTCTAGCCAGACACCTAGGTCAAATCAAATCAAATCAAATGTATTTATATATCCCTTCGTACATCAGCTGATATCTCAAAGTGCTGTAAAGAAACCCAGCCTAAAACCCCAAACAGCAAGCAATGCAGGTGTAGAAGCACGGTGGCTAGGAAAAACTCCCTAGAAAGGCCAAAACCTAGGAAGAAACCTAGAGAGGAATCAGGCTATGTGGGGTGGCCAGTCCTCTTCTGGCTGTGCCGGGTGGAGATTACAACAGAACATGGCCAAGATGTTCAAATGTTCATAAATGACCAGCATGGTCGAATAATAATAAGGCAGAACAGTTGAAACTGGAGCAGCAGCACGGCCAGGTGGACTGGAGACATCAAGGAGTCATCATGTCAGGTAGTCCTGAGGCATGGTCCTAGGGCTCAGGTCCTCTGAGAGAGAGAAAGAAAGAGAGAATTAGAGAGAGCACACTTAAATTCACACAGGACACCGAATAGGACAGGAGAAGTACTCCAGATATAACAAACTGACCCTAGCCCCCCGACACAAACTACTGCAGCATAAATACTGGAGGCTTAGACAGGAGGGGCCAGGAGACACTGTGGCCCCATCCGAGGACACCCAAACAGGAAAGATATAACCTCACCCACTTTGCCAAAGCACAGCCCCCAAACCACTAGAGGGATATCTTCAACCACCAACTTACCATCCTGAGACAAGCCTGAGTATAGCCTACAAAGATCTCCGGGGGGCACCGCCAACCCAGACAGGATAATCACATCAGTGACTCAACCCACTCAGGTGACGCACCCCTCCCAGGGACATTAAAGCCTGTGACTCAGCCCCTGTAATAGGGTTAGAGGCAGAGAATCCCAGTGGAAAGAGGGGAACCGGCCGGACAGAGACAGCAAGGGCGATTCGTTGCTCCAGAGCCTTTCCGTTCACCTTCCCACTCCTGGGCCAGACTACACTCAATCATATGACCCACTGAAGAGATGAGTCTTCAGTAAAGACTTAAAGGTTAAAGGTAGGTACATATAGATGTCCACATCTTCTAGGTCGGAACCATCCAGGGTGGTGATGCTAGTCGGGCATGCAGGTGCAGGCTGCGAATGGTTGAAAAGCATGCATTTGGTTTTACTAGCGTTTAAGAGCAGTTGGAGGCCAGGGAAGGAGTGTTGTATGGCATTGAAGCTCGTTTGGAGGTTAGATAGCACAGTGTCCAAGGGAGGGCCAGAAGTATACAGAATGGTGTCGTCTGCGTAGAGGTGGATCAGGGAATCGCCCGCAGCAAGAGCAACATCATTGATATATACAGAGAAAAGAGTCGGCCCAAGAATTTAACCCTGTGGTACCCCCATAGAAACTGCCAGAAGACTGGACAACATGCCCTCCGATTTGACACACAACTCTGTCTGCAAAGTAGTTGGTGAACCAGGCAAGGCAGTCATTAGAAGACCGAGGCTATTGAGTCTGCCGATAAGAATATGGTGATTGACAGAGTCGAAAGCCATGGTCAGGTCGAAGAAGACGGTTGCACAGTACTGTCTTTTATCGATGGTGGTTATGATATCGTTTAGTACCTTGAGCGTGGCCGAGGTGCACCCGTGACCGGCTCGGAAACCGGATTGCACAGCGGAGAAGGTACGGTCGGATTCGAGATGGTCAGTGAT
This sequence comes from Oncorhynchus keta, assembly GCF_023373465.1. Taxonomy (NCBI): domain Eukaryota; kingdom Metazoa; phylum Chordata; class Actinopteri; order Salmoniformes; family Salmonidae; genus Oncorhynchus; species Oncorhynchus keta. The sequence continues at coordinate 42,777,034 of NC_068424.1, forward strand.
CTGTTTGTTAACTTGGCTTTCGAAGCCCTTAGATAGGCAGGGCAAGATGGATATAGGTCTGTAACAGTTTGGTACAGGGTGTCTCCCCCTTTGAAGACGGGGATGACCGCGGCAGATTTCCAATCCTTGGGGATCTCAGATGATACGAAGGAGAGGTTGAACAGGTTGGTAATAGGGGTTGCTTCTTCCTTCATTGCTTTCCTCAAAATAGCTATTCCATGGTTCTCCAGTGTATCTGGCAGATGGTCCCTCGAAGGTATTGACAAAAATAAACGTTTTGTTTCTCTGATGAAGGACGTTCTACAATGTGAGCAATTTTTGTCTTCGTGTTGCGTTCTTAAGCAATTTTGGCATTCATCACAAAAGAAATGAGAGACAGCTGTCAGGGCTGTATTACCCAACACCTTTTTGAAGAGATATTTAGATTTTGGAACCAAGTTGGGGACAAGCAAATTCAGCAAGGCAAGTAGGTCTATCGGGGCAGTTCCAGTCATGATGACACAGAACAAAGAGCATTATTGCCATAAGCCATTGCCCCTTTGTTACTGATGCCCCAGGGTAAATCCTTGCAACGTATATTTAGACATGTGTTTAAGCCAGAAGGAAATGTATAATACATCTGCAAAGGTAGAACAGATTGCTATGGCCTGAGAGTTGTGTGTCCTGTGTGAATTTGTGTTTGCGCACCTGACACTAACCATCTCAGGAGCATCATCACGGTCTAAATCATCAGAGCCAGGTTGGCTGTGGTGTGCCAGGGGGTCATAAATTAGGAATACATGGAGAAAACCAACACAGAACATTATCTAACTAAAATATTGTATAGAATGTATAACACTGACTTCACAAGGGTGAGGCTAAGAAACTGAATGTCTGTCTGTCTGTGTGTGTGTGTGTGTGTGTGTGTGTGTGTGTGTGTGTGTGTGTGTGTGTGTGTGTGTGTGTGTGTGTGTGTGTGTGTGTGTGTGTGTGTGTGTGTGTGTGTGTGTGTGTGTGTGTGTGTGTGTGTGATCAACATGTATGTGTACATGTGGGTACTTGATGTCCCCACATGTACAAAAACCGGACAAATTGGACCTCATGGGGACATTTAGCAAGTCCCCATGAAGGATTTGCTATTTTTGGCTCAGGGGTTTAGCTTAAGGAAAAACGTACATTTGGGCATAGGGTTAGAATTGGGGTTACTATTAGGTTTAGGCATTGCGGGTTAAGCTTAGGGTTAGGAATTAGGGCCAGGTGAATTGTAGCCTTAACATTTAGGTTATTGGGGTTAAGGTTATGGTTAGGTTTAAGATAAGGGTATGGTTAAAGTCAAGGTTAGGGATATGTTCAGGGCGAGGGAACATGTTTTTTGGGGTCAAGTTTAGGTCTTAAGTCCCCACAAGGATAGAAAAACAAACATGTTTGTGTGTGTGTGTGTTTGTGTACCTGACACTTACCATCTCAGGGGCATAATCATAGTCTAAATCATCAGAGCCAGGTTGATTGGGGTGTGTCAGTGGGTTCTAAATTAGGAATACATGTATAAAACAAACAGAACATTATGTAACTGAAATATTTGATAGAATACATAACACTGACTTCAAAAAGGTGAGGCTAAGAAACTGAATATCTTTGTGTGTGTGTGTGTGCGTGTGTTTGTGGACCTGACACTAACCATCTCAGGGGCATCATCACGGTCTAAATTATCAGAGCCAGATTGATTGGGGTGTGTTAGAGAGTCCTGAAAAATGAACATAGAAAACCAACACAGAACAATATATATTTAAAATATTAGCTAGAATTACATGCCACTGACTTCACAAGGGTGAGGCTAAAAACCTGAATGTGTGTGTGTGTGTCCGTGTGTTTGTGTGTGGGTACCTGACATGACTAAATCCTCATTAAGCTCTAAATAATCAGAGACATGTTTGATTACCTCTCTGTGAAAATGCAGAGCGACAAAATCAAGTAAATTACTATAAAAATCGAACTTTCGTTAAATCACACATGCAAGATAGCAAATTAAAGCTACACTTGTCAGATTTCAAAAAGGCTTTTCGGCAAAAGCAAACGATGCTATTATCTGAGGATAGCACCATAGTAAACATAGAGAAAGCATATTTCAACCCTGCAGGCGCAACACAAAATACAGAACAAAAAATATAATTCATGCCTTACCTTTGACAAGCTTCTTTTGTTGGCACTCCAATATGTCCCATAAACATCACAAATCGTCCTTTTGTTTGATTAATTCGTCAATATTTATCCAAAATGTCCATTTATTTGGCGTGTTTGATCCAGAAAAACACAGGTTCCAACTTCTTCAACGTGACTACAAAATATCTGAAACGTTACCTGTAAACTTTGCCCAAACATTTCAAACTACTTCTGTAATACAACTTTAGGTATTTTTTAAAAGTAAATAATCAATAAATTGAAGACGGGATGACCTGTGTTCAATACAGGAAGAAAACAAACTGAAGCATGCTTTCTGGTCATGCACCTCTATCTAAGAGTACACTTCAAGTGACCCTCGTTCAAGATGGCCGTGCTTCTTCATTACCCAAATAAATAACCTCAACCAATTTCTAAAGACTGTTGACATCCAGTAGAAGCGATAGGAACTGCAACAAGGTCCCTTGTCCCAATGAAAACCTGTTGAAAAGAGAGTGACCTCAACAACAACAAAAAACTGAATGGTTTGTCCTCGGGGTTTCGCCTGCTAAATAAGTTCTGTTTTTCTCACAGACATGATTCAAACAGTTTTAGAAACTTCAGAGTGTTTTCAATCCAAATCCACTAATAACATGCATATCTGATATTCTGGGGATGAGTAGCAGGCAGTTGAATTGGGGCATGCATTTCATCCGGATGTCACCAAGAAGTTAAGGTTTGTAAGTAGCTAGCTAGAAACTAGATGCTGAATACAAACACTGACAATGTACCATCTAGCTAGCAGGTTAACTTACGACTGTATCTAGCTAGCAGATATATAGCTAGTGTATGCATACCAATAACCGCATAACATAAGCAATTGAACACCCTAACAGTAATATAGTTGTAGCTACATTAAAAAATTAATCTAGTTTTCTAGAGCTCGCAACTGGCTAAGGCGATATAACAACAACAATACCTTAATATACCTGCTGGACCTGGTCTGTCGGGGAAAAGGGAAGTTTTCATATTATCACTCGGACTGAAGGAGTTTCTTACAAGGGTAAGCAAATTAGCTAATTGTTGAAAACTGCTTGCATCATGTCAACTGCTAATGAAACTGACTCCATAGCTAACTATAAAAAAATTAGCAAAAATCTATTCACTTGTGGATTTTTTTGAAGAAGGCACATCAGAAATTGTTCCAGTGGAAAATATTGAAGAGTTTGATGGGACGTGCGACAATTTGAAATAATAAATTGTTTATTGGCAGCACACGGGGAAGAGATATCCCGCTTATGTTATGGCTCTGTATGGTAAGCTAACTAGATAGCTACCCAGCTAATGACATACTATAATGTAGCTAGCCAACAAGATATATATAAAAAAAATAAAGTAATACAGCCAAGACATTGGCTATAACAACTAATTATAGCTAGCTAAGGAGATAGGTATATCCCTTAAATGTACTAGTATGTGTAGGTAGCATGCTAACTGCTGGCTAGTTAGCTAACTAGCTGCTGGTAAGAATGAAAGCTAGCTAACACATACTAACTGGGCTGATTGCCAGGCCGTTGTTGTAAATAATAATGTGTTCTTAACTGACTTGCCTGGTAAAATAAAGGTAAAACAAAAATAAAAGATATAGCTAACTAGTAAGCTAAGTTGAAAACACAGCCTGTGATATTATGGGGTGAGGGGGGTATGCAACATGGTGAGTGATGTGAGCCGCTCCTAGATATCGCCTAGCTAATAATGTTAGTTTTTACTTTGTAGAAGATCGCAGGAGACTAGTAGAAATGTTTTTAAAAAAGGACCAGGTCAGAATGTGCAAGAGAAGAAAGGGGGAGGAATGAGGGAGAAAAGAAAGAACCCGCATTATGTGGAAGAAGCGGGAAAATACTACTCAAAAGGTATGCTTAGTTGTGGAATTGACTAGCTACATGTATATATTTGAGCAAAACCTATCATTTCCTGACTGTAGCTATGTCACTAGAATGTATCCTAGAGCAAGAAGAGGGCAGAGTCTGAAAAATAGAACCATCCGACAGAACTAATGGCCAGTGTATCATGTCAAGTAAGTTTCTAACACTTTGTAGCTTTAGTTTTGCAATTTAAGTTGATGCATTAAAAGGTGAATTTAATCTTATCTCACATATGTAATGTACTAGTACATTTTGAAAAAATAGTTATGCGGTTAATTATTAATTAAGTCTGAAACACCTCCAATCATTGAGACTAAAATAGTGTAAATTGGTGGATTTTGTCTCCTATTCATGTCTAAATGTGTAAGTTGTACAAAGAATCTTTGTCCTTCCAGGCCAGACCTCAAAGGGACACAGAGAGTGACGAGGACATCACCTTAGTGTCAAAACAGGAAATGCAACTGCAGCTAACCACTGCAAACTTTCAAATAAGGGTGCTCAAAAGAGAAAATGCAGCACTCAGACAATCTATCTGTGATTGAAGTTAAGTTTTCCTGTTTGTGGATGCTCCCACTGAATATTCTCACCCTGCATGCAAGTACAGGTTTAGTTGTGTTAATAACCATAGATACTGTGATTAGGTTCAGTTGTAGGTGTATCTGTGAGTAGGTGCAGTTGTATAGTGTCTACTAATCTATTAGTTGAATGTATATTGCATGCAAGTGTAATGATAGCACATTATGTTCTATATTTTCAGAGTTGCCAGGTTTGCTCCAGGAGGTGAAAAACCAAGAGGGAGAGAATGAGACACATAACTTCAAAGGTTGTCTGTGTGTTTGGTTTAAGCATGATGACCAGAATATGAGGAGTAGAGATTGAGAATAAGAAATATGATTAGAAGTTGGAAGGAGGTGGTTGAATGAATCTGTATTCACTTTCTCTAACTGTCTGTCATATTGTGTGTTCCCAGACATTATGGCTGGTGGATCCACACCCATCTTTCAAAACTCACAATGGTGAGAGAGGAAACACAGTTTCTAATGTTGTGTGTGTTTGGTTTAAGCATGATGATCAGAATATGAGGAGTAGAGATTGAGAGTAAGAAAAATGATTGGAAGTTATGAGGTGGTTGAATGAATCTTTATTCACTTTCTCTAACTGTCTGTCATATTGTGTGTTCCCAGACATCATGGCTGGTGGATCCACACCCATCTCCAAAACTCACAGTGCTGAGAGAGGAAACACAGTTTCTAACGGTGTGTGTGTTATAGATTGTTGTTGGTTGATGACCAGAATATGAAGAGTATAGATAGAGAATAGGAGGGATGATTAGAATTTGTAAGGAGGTGGTTGAATGAATCTGTATTACATCTTTTTAACAGTCTGTCATACCGTGTGTTCCCAGACATCATGGCTGGTGGATCCACACCCTGCCACCAACCCGAAAAGCAGCACTCCAAGACATAGCCGTCACAACCCTACCAGACAGCATGGTAGGGTGACAAACCTTGAGCTGTAAATCAGGTGTTCACCACTATTCACAATTTGAGTACAAAAGCAGGTGTATTGACATTTTAACAACACAGCAAGCAGAAAAATACTTTATGCATGTGCAGTTTTGCTAAATTTAACGTAAATGTTTAATGCATATTGTAGTACAATGATAATTTGTCTTAGAAGTGTTTTAATTTATAGAGTGCCAAATAGGATTATGTAAAACATATTCACAAAACTATTTCTCGTTAATTACTAAAACTGACTAACGGAGTTAGCAAGCAAACAACTTGAGTCATGGCAGAAAGGACTACGAGAATTGCTTTATAACTCAAACACATTTACTTAAAGGGGTGGTTCATTGAAAAATACTTTTAACCTCAAAACATTTGCCTAGGCATTAGCCTTTACCATAGAGAGTTTTTAGGTAAGTTGCATCAGTATTTAGACAATATTATTTCAAAATGTGACATTTACGATTTTATCTAAAATGTATGAAAAACTATATGTATTTATCCTCATTTTATGGACAAAATGTTGTCTCGTCATTGAATTGCCCAAAAACAATCTGTTTTGCTTTAAAACATGTTACAAAAATCAACCTGCTAGAGCTAACATTTTTTTTCAGTTTGTGTCATCTGGTTGATACTCTTCCTCTTGGTTCAAAGATTTGTGAGTAAATTCTGACTTTGACCCAAGTCGCGGCTCGGCGCGGATTAATCAAAAATTACTTTCTGGATTTGAATAAAAAAAATTACAGATATCATTGGGAAATATCAGGCTAGGTAAATATTTTAGCGAAGTAATCTTATCGCAATTTAAACTACAAGGGCTATTGCAGTGATTGGAGGCACCGGTGGTGTCTTTCGACGGTATTTATGATAAACTTTGACATTAAATGGGGTTTCTATGGGAGAGGGAGAAGAATTCGCTGATGAGCTAAACTAAATACTGATCCGAACAACCTAAAAACTGTCTCTGGTGAAGGCTAATGCATAGGAAAATGTTCTAGTGAGATTAAACGTATTGTTGATGAAAACATTAAACAAAGCAATACAACAGTTTACATTTCAAGACAATATTTTATGAACAAAGCATTTATCTAAACATGAATCTGAAGGGTAAGCAGAAAAGATATCATTGACTAAGTCCAAAACTCAAATCTAATATACTGTACTTAGAAAGGGGGGAGTAACAAAGCTAGGAAGACAGAGAGAGAAAAAAGGAGTGTAACGGCTTTCTTCCGCTGAAGGAGAGGAGGACCAAAATGCAGCGTGGATAGTGTTCAACATTTTTAAATAAACTATGAACGTTAAGACGGAGAATAGTATGTTCAATATCCTTAGATAAATAACGAGTGCGTGCCCTCATCCACATGCACCACAAGACTACAGTTCAAATGAGAGCCACCCTGAAAAACTACAATTTCTAGCTCATTTTTCAAAATACAAGCCTGAAACCCTTTCTAAAGACTGTTGACATCTAGTGGATGCCATAGGAACTGCAATCTGGGAGGTATTCCTTTGATTTTCCCATAGACAGGCATTTTAAATGGTGGTCACTTCAACAAACAAAACAAATCCAGATGGATTATCCTACGGTTTTCACCTGCCATATCAGTTCTCTTATACTCACAGACATGATGCTAACAGTTTTAGAAACTTCAGAGTGTTTTCTATGCAATACCACACATTATATGCATATCATAGCTTCTGGTCCTGAGTAACAGGAACTTTGGGCACGTCAGTCATCCAAACTACCGAATACTGCCCCCTAGCCCTAAGAAGTTAAATTTTAACATCATGCTGTGTGTGACTGCTGTCTTTCCATTGGCCCTATGCAGTGGGGTAGTGGTGCCTGGAGAAGTGGGTATACTCTAATTTTGCCAAAAAGTTTCCAAACGGCCCACCCAGTGTAGGAAAGGCACCCTGTGTGAAAAATCCTACATTTTCCTATAGATCATGTTTTATCCAGAGGACAGCTATATTCTGTAATCTGGCTGCCATTTAAAAAACATATCTTTCAGTTTCACTTACTTTGCTAGCAAATGCAGCTAGCTAGCTCAGCCTACTGAAACATCCTGCTCAAACAGAGGGATGCTAGGTTAGCTATCTGACTATGACTATCCACACTCCTATGTGAATATACTCTGCTCAAAAAAATAAAGGGAACACTTAAACAACAAAATGTAACTCCAAGTCAATCACACTTCTGTGAAATCAAACTGTCCGCATAGGAAGCAACACTGATTGACAATACATTTCACATGCTGTTGTGCAAATGGAATAGACAACAGGTGGAAATTATAGGCAATTAGCAGGACACCCCCAATAAAGGAGTGGTTCTGCAGGGGGTGACCACAGACCACTTCTCAGTTCCTATGCTTCCTGGCTGATTTTTTGGTCACTTTTGAATGCTGGCGGTGCTTTCACTCTAGTGGTAGCATGAGACGGAGTCTACAACCCACACATGTTGCTCAGGTAGTGCAGCTCATCCAGGATGGCACATCATTGCGAGCTATGGCAAGAAGGTTTGCTGTCAGCATAGTGTCCAGAGCATGGAGGCGCTACCAGGAGACAGGCCAGTACATCAGGAGACGTGGAGGAAGCCGTAGGAGGGCATCAACCCAGAAGCAGGACCGCTACCTCCGCCTTTGTGCAAGGAGGAGCAAGAGGAGCACTGGCAGAGCCCTGCAAAATGACCTCCAGCAGGCCACAAATGTACATGTGTCTGCTCAAGAGGTTAGAAACAGACTCCATGAGGGTGGTAATGAGGGCATTTGCCAGAGAACACCAATATTGGCAAATTCGCCACTGGTGCCCTGTACTCTTCACAGATGAAAGCAGGTTCACACTGAGCACGTGACAAACGTGACAGAGTCTGGAGATGCCGTGGAGAACATTCTGCTGCCTGCAACATCCTCCAGCATGACCGGTTTGGCGGTGGTCACTCATGGTGTGGGGTGGCATTTCATGTGCTTTGCAATTGTGTAGGCTACTTTGCGCATTATTTCTCCCATTACGAAAAAAGATTGCAGTCAGAGTGTAGTATAACTACAGTATGTTGAAAATAAAGTGCAGTAATTTTGTAGTGCAACTGCAGTTAGAGTATGCTGCAATTACTGCACTTTTATTGCAGTTTCAGAACTGCAATCTTTTTTTGCAAGGGTCTATTGTACTACAGGGTAGCCTAGTGGTTAGAGTGTTGAACTAGTAACCAGAAGGTTGCAAGTTCAAACCCCTGAGCTGACAAGGTACAAATCTGTCATTCTGCCCCTGAACAGACAGTTAACCCACTGCCTGTTCAGAATTTGTTTTTAACTGACTTGCCTGGTTAAATAAAGGTAAAATTAAAAATTAAATAATTGATAAGGTGTGTGCCTCCTATACACTACTTTGATATGCAACAGTAGGGATTGAGACGTGAGTATAAGCAATACTCACTGAAAAAAATTGGGTATACTGCTTAAACCTGCATATAACCTCAACTGCACCACTGGCCCTTTGTGTTTTACAAAAAAGGCACTGTCCTGCATGAATGTGCTAGTATTGCAGTTGATGTCCTCTGAATCATGAACGTGCCACACACTGAAGGCCTATAGGTTTCCCACTGCGCAAACATGTCTATAATAGATATATAGAGGTTGTTAAGAAATTCATGTTTCAAGAAAGGGGTGTATATATTTGGCCTGGCAAAGTGGTTTTATGCGCTGACTGACTGGAAGCTGATCTTATGAGTTTTTTACTCATAAGACTTTCATAAGAAAGTCCTCACTGTCTGAGACACTGACACACACACACATTCATGCTACACACACATCACATGCTGCTACCAGACTTGCCACCTAATCCCACCTTCCCCAAAACATGTGTAAATATTGGACGACAAATGGTGCCTTCCTGTATTACACTTATGCTACATTTATTCTATTCTACTGAGCCATTTACTTTATGTTTGTATTCTTATATTTATTTATTTGTTGTTGCATTGTCAAAAAGGAACAAGCAAGTAAGGATTTCGTTGGACGGTGTATCAGTGGAGGCTGCTGAGGGGAGGAAGGCTCATAGTAATTGCTGGAATGGCATCAAACACATGGAAACTATGCATTTGATGTATTTCGTACCATTCCACTAATTCCGCTCCAGCCATCACCGTGAGCCCATTCTCCCCAATTAAGGTGCCACCGACCTCCTGTGATGTATATCCAGTACATACAACTAATAACTTGAAGCTTAAAGCTATAGTCTGAATTTGGTTTATGTGTCTTTCTGACCATTGAATGCAGATCAAGATGGAGCACCTATATATCAATAGGTGGTGAAGGTATCAATTTGTCTAAACATTCAAAAAACATGGTTTGCTGTCAAGTACAGGCACACGTAGAGAAAACATTTATTGTAGTTACACAAGAGTGGAGGGAGATAATGTGTGCATTGTGTGTTTAGTGTTTATGTGTACTCAAAGTTGCTTTAAAGTACACCGTCTTCCTGAAACAATACACAATGGGAGATAGTCATAGTGGTCTAATTTCAAAGCGATCTCCTATGTAGGCATTTATAGAAACTTGTCTTATGAAGGACATTCAACCATCAGCATTTTTTTTATTCCTTTTGCTCTATTCATTGGATGACTAAGCTGAGAGTACTGGTGGGTGGGTTATTATTTTGTATTAGCTTTCATGTCTTGATCCTCTCCCTCTTCCATTGTATTTATTGCAGCTGTGATACGAACTGTTGCCCTGTGGTGCCATACCTTCATGGATTTGAAAAGGAAAAGTATGGGGAAACCTTTTCCTTGAAACCCAGGAGTTACGTCTTTGCATACTTAGTTTCCTAAGTACAGTTATAAGGAGTATTATACTCATCACTCTCTATTTCCAAGCTGGGGGGAGGGTGTCTGGCCCTAGTTAGCATTCTATGTTCTATTGTTCAGTCCCATGCTCTTTTAGAGGCTACAGTAACAGGTGAAGAAAATATATATGGAGAAAACAAATCTGTGATGCAGTACTCAGTCAGGACTTTAGTGGGTTTCATCAGACTGAGATGTAAGAATACCTAGAACAAAGGCCAAGAGCCCTAGATTATTAACCACATCAAAATGACACCAATGAGAAATGTATATTGCCATTCATTTTAATACATGACTATAAATCCATATGACTACGCCACAGTAATGAGCTTAGAAGGCATGAAATAAACAACCCAAATGTCACATTCTTATAAATGTCTATGTAAACAATATGACTTCATAAAAATGATAACCCTCTACTCTCTGCATGATACTTTAACAAATCCTAGACCATTCACTTTCTCTAAAACTTCAATACCACTTACGATTCCTTTTCATTTGGGAGTGAACTGGTAATAGTTTGAAGCTGTCTAAGGAAATAAAGGAAGAATGTCCTACGAACATTTTTACCATCTGTTTTGTGAGGCAAATTCACAAATGCAGCTTTTACTCTGGCTTTATTTTTTGCCATTGGGCTCCCTTTATCTGTTGTGTGTAGCATGGTGCTTACACCTCCAGGGTTGTGGGCTCGATTCCGAGGGCCACCGATAGGTACAATGAATGCACTTTGGATAAAAGTGTCTGCTAAATGGCATGTATAATTGTGTTTCAGGCAAGCAGTGGAGGCTCCTCAGAGGAGGAAGTGAATTTCAGATTTTTTAAATAGTGAAATATTTAAAAAGTTATGTTTTTAGATAAAACTATACTACATATATTCACGTCACCAAATCATTTATTAAAACACACTGTTCTTCAGTAAAGGTCGACGATAACCTCAGCAGCACTCTCTAGGATAGCACCATGTTGTAGCCGGAGGACAGCTAGATTCTGTCCTCCACTGGGTAGGTTTTGTATTGACTTCAATACACAATTTAGGAGGCTTACGGTTGTCATCCTCTTCCATAAACTTGCACAGTAATTATGACAGCTTGCGGAGGATGTCCTCCAACCTATCTGAACTCTTGCATGAACTGACATGTTGTCCACTCAATCAAAGGATCAGAGGATGAAAGAATAAGCTACGGCTAGCTAGCACTGCAGTGCATAAAATGTGGTGACTAGTTGACTCAGAGAGAGAAAGACGAGAGTTAAACAGTTTTGAAAAAATATATTTCTTCCAAAATTAAGGAAAAGCGAGAGAGAGAATGAGAGACAGAGCTATATTTCATAGTATATATTTTTTATTTCACTTTCACTTACTTACTTAGCTATAAAATGCAGCTAGCTAGATTAGCCTACTCAAACACCTGGTCCAAAAAAGAGAGGGATGCTATGCTAGCTAGCTGGTTAAGGATATGCAACACTGGAATTCTTCCAAGTCAAGGTAAGCGTGAACTGGGTGGGCATTCTATGTTGTGTGTCTAGTTTGTCCATTTCTATGTATGGCCTGATATGGTTCTCAATCAGAGGCAGGTGTTAGTCATTGTCTCTGATTGGGAACCATATATATGTAGCTTGTTTTGTGTTGGGGTTTGTGGGTGCTTGTCTTCTGTCTTTGTGTCATTGCACCAGGATAGGACTGTTTCGGTTTTCACATTTATTGTTTTGTATTTGTTCTCGTTGATCGTATATATTAAAGATGTTGAACACTAACCACGCTGCATTTTGGCCCTCCTCTCCTTCAGCGGAAGAGCCATTACAACAGCATGTTTGTACGGGGTTTGTACGGTGTTAGTTCTAGTAGCTATGTTGACTACGACCTTAATATAGTGAAAACGATGTAGGCTGTGTGTAGCAATTAGTGGTTATGGTATGAAAGTTTGATTTGGAAAGTTGTTTTTGCCTGGTCACAGACAGCTGTTGTATTGTGCACTGAAGTCTACAAGGAAAGGGAAAAGGTGAGAGGAGGAGAGAGCGTAGATGCGATACGGAATTCTAGATATATCGAGCAAAGTGATCATGCGGTTTATGGTTGCTTTGTAAATTCACTCTGGCTGAGTGTGCCACAGCGCAGAATAATTGATTAATCCATGAACGCGCAACACCTGTTGAAAATGACCAGTCAGTAAACATCAGCAAAAAAACATTTTTACATTGTTGCCAGCAGCACAGTTAAAGTCCCCAATGCTCTAGAAAACATGAAAACTGTTTCTGTTTCTATGTTTAGGTTTCTGTTTCAGCCTAGTATGGTTCTCAATCAGAAACAGGTGTCGTTAGTTGTCTCTGATTGAGAATCATACTTAGGTAGCCTGGGTTTCACTGTTGGTTTGTGGGTGTTTGTTTCCGTGTGTGTGTTTGTCGCCACACGGTACTGTTTCGGTTTGGTTGTTTTTGTATTCCATAGTGTTCAGTGCTTTTCTTATTAAAATCATCATGAACACTTACCACGCCGCATCTTGGTCCGATCCTTACTCCTCTTCAGACGAAGAGGAGGAAATCAGCCGTTACATCAGTGTTGGATTTTGCTACGGGGGTCACCAAAACAAAGCGAAGCGCAACACTGTTTTGTCAATAACTCATATCAATATCATGTTGAAATCAGTAGAGCGAGAGAGGGAAAATCTGGTTGCAAAATGTTGGAAATTTGGAATAACCTACAGTATATAACGCTGGGTAGATGAGCATTTCAAAAAAATATTATATAGTACATTTGGAAACTATTCAGACTCCTTTACTTTTCCACATTTTGTTACGTGACAGCTTTATGCTAAAATTGATTAAATAAAAACAAATCCTCATCAATCTACACACAATACCCTATAAGGACAAAGTGAAAAAAGGTTGTTAGAAATGTTTGTAAAACAATTCAGCTGCATTGCTATGAGACTTAAAATTGAGCTCAGGTGCATCCTGTTTCCATTGATAATCCTTGAGATGTTTCTACAACTTGATTGGATTCCACCTGTGGTAAATTAATTTGCTTCAATTGATTGGAAATTATTTGGAAAGGCTCACCTGTCTATATCAGGTCCCATAGTTGACAGTGCATATGTCAGAGCAAAAACCAAGCCATGAGGTCAAAGGAACTGTCCGTAGAGCTCAGAGCCAGGATTGTGTCAAAGCACAGATCTTACGAAAGGTACCAAAAAATGTCTGCAGCATTTAAGGTCCCCAAGAACACCATATCCTCCGTCATTCTTAAATGGAAGAAGTTAGGAACCATCAAGACTCTTCCTAGTGCTGCCCATCTGGCCAAACTGAGCAATCGGGTGAGAAGGGCGGTGACCAAAAACCTGATGGTCACTCAAACAGAGCTCCAAAGTTCCTCTGTGGAGATGGGAGACATTTCCAGAAGGACAACCATCTCTGCAGCACTCCACCAATCAGGCCTTTATGATAGAGTGGCTAGATGGAAGCAATTCCTCAGTAAAAGGTACATGACAGTCATGACTCTCAGACCATGAGAAAACATATTCTCTGTTCTGATGAAACAAAAATTGAACTATTTGGCCTGAATGCAAAGTATCACGTATCAAGGGAACCTGGCACCAGCAGCATCATGCTGTGGGGATGTTTTTCAGCGGCAAGGACTGGGAGATTAGTCAGGATTGAGGGAAAGATGAATGTAGCAATGTACAGAGAAATCCTTGATGAAAACCTGCTCCAGCGCGCTCAGGACCTCAGACTGGGGTGAAGGTTTACCTTCCAACAACCCTAAGCACACAGCCAACACAATGCATGAGTGGCTACGGGTCAAGTCTCAATGTCCTTGAGTGGCTAAGCCAGAGCCCGGACTTGAACCTGATCAAACAACTCTGGAGAGACCTGACAATAGCTGTGTAGCCACGCTCCCCATCCAACATGAAAGAGCTTGAGAGGATCTGCAGAGAAGAATGGGAGAAACTCCCCAAATACAGGTGTGCCAAGTTTGTAGCATCATAACCAAGATGACTCAAGGATGTAATCGGTGCCAAAGGTGCTTCTACAATTTACTGAGTAAAGTTTTTAAATACTTATGTGATATTTCATTTTTTTTTAGACATTGGCAAACATTTCTACAAACTTTTGCTTTGTCATTTTGCGGTATTGTGTAAACAGGCACACTTTTATTCCATTCATCAATAGACACAAAAAAAATGATATAATTGCCCAAAGAACACGGAACATAAACTATGAAAGTATCGTGCGTGATCATACACCATTAACACTGAACAATTACACACAAAGACATGATGAGGAAGAGAGGACTAAATACATGTAGATTGATTGGGGAATGACAACCAAGTGTGCATGGAACAAGACAAAACAAATGGACATATGAAAAATGGAGTGTTGATGGCTAGAAAGCCAGTGACATGGATCGCCGAACGCCGCCCGAACAAGGAGAGCAGACGACTTTTATAGAGAGACCACTCCAAATGATTTCTGTCATTTGGAAGTCATGACAATTTGGCTGCAATTTTGACTTTCAGATCCATGTATTGGTGTGTAGATTTCTGTGGTTCCTCTATAACATTTTATACTAACATCCCCAATATGTTGCCAACAACTTTTATAGAGACCACTCCAAATGACAAACATTTGTGCATACTTTTGTCATATTAAGTTAATTTACAAACATTTGAAAATCGCTATTTAGCAAGTTATCTGACAAGCTAACATTAGCCAGCTTGCTATTGTTAGGAGAATGAATTTGTGTTGTTTAATGTTTTAGGGACTCCTGAGAAACCCAGGCTGTCGTCTTGTGAAACAGTGGATGTAAAGAATCAAGCCAGCTAAAGCATTTACTGCAAATTGATTGTACAATTGTGTAAGCTTGCCTTGAAATGCAGCTGAAGTAACATACAGTGGGGCAAAAAAGTATTTAGTAAGACACCAATTGTGCAAGTTCTCCCACTTAAAAAGATGAGAGAGGCCTGTAATTTTCATCATAGGTACACGTCAACTATGACAGACAAAATGAGAAAAAAAATCCAGAAAATCACATTGTAGGATTTTTAATGAATTTATTTGCAAATTATGGTCGAAAATAAGTATTTGGTCAATAACAAATGTTATATACCCTTTGTTGGCAATGACAGAGGTCAAACGTTTTCTGTAAGTCTTCACAAGGTTTTCACACACTGTTGCTGGTATTTTGGCCCATTCCTCCATGCAGATCTGATCTAGAGCATTGATATTTTGGGGCTGTTGCTAGGCAACACAGACTTTCAACTCCCTCCAAAGACGGGGTTGAGATCCGGAGACTGGCTAGGCCACTCCTTCGTTGGTCCGAAGGTTATCTTAAGTTTGGGTGAGGTGGCCATGACGGGACTGGCTTGCTCTCTCACTTCAAAACATACCTGCAGACGAGAGAGCATGATTAAGACTAGTTTTTTAAAATTCTAACACGGTCAGTCATCTTAAATCATGAGGTGAAATGCAAAACTGACCTTGGATCATTAACTTTGGGACTAGTACATCTCTGTCTGTATTTCAATGTAAAGCATCTCTTATTAATAATACTTCCCTTTGACCCGACCAAGTGACATCTCTCTATATGATCATGCTGTGCCCTCTGTGTCAACCAGTTCAGATGCGGGAGGGGTTCTCCAAAACAGCTGATATAACCTAGAGGATTTAGGGAGAAGGGGAGAGGGGAGAGGGAAGAAGAGAGACTATTATTGTGTGTGTGGTCTCACCTGGTGTCCACACTAAGTGGCTAGTACTTTATGCTGAAAAACATACGCATGAAGAAAAACAATAGAAGATAATGTCAATAGAAGATACTGTATGACGCAAACACCTATCGGAGTGTACCTGCAATATTTAAATATAGAGGGCTATGTGTCTCACCACTTGGTTATTGCAAGGCTATGGTCCAGTGAAATGGCTGCATTTATGTAGTGTAAATTTGATAAATAGCAGCTGACATCTTAAGAATATTTTATTTAATGCATGTGAGACAAGTTCCATGTACAACAAGGCAGGAAGAGATGGGGAATAAGAACACAAAACAGTTTAATTTCCTCTGGTTATGGACACGTTTGCCAGCAATAAAGCTTCCACGGCCTGTTCCTCGGACAGTGAACATCTGGCAATATCTACATGTTCAACCCCTTGGTCAGCTCTCTCTCTGAAAGTAAAGAAAACAGCTTATTTTTTTATAGATATGAGCACAATCACTGAGATATGACCTTTCAATCTAAAGCAGAAGATGTTATTTTTAGGATATGCCAACACAGCGCAGTGCTGCTTACCTGAGATGCCATCTTCGTAGGAGTCCGCTTTGACTTCCTATTGGTGCGGGGAAAAGTTGCATTCAGAAAATGTATTTTCAATTGAAAATAAAAAAAGCTGTTGCTCTCGACAAAAAGACACAAATGTACCTCCATAGCATATAACAATTTGCATGTGAATAACCACACCTTCATACAAACGTGCTACTGTATGCAGAATTCTTGACGTACAACCGAAGATGCTGCCATATCTGCCAGCACGCCCACAAGAGAGCCAATCAGGAGCAGAATAATTATGCTTGGAAGAGGGAAAGGAATTAGATGGGAACAGCAATTTGTTACAAGTTGGGAAGGAGGGCTAATAGATGAACAATAGACTATTTAACCTTTACAAAAGAATAGTCTTATAGCCAAGCTTGGTGTGAAAACACCCCTCCTAACACAGACCAGATTTGCCCTAACGACGAAGGGGTAGCTTGCTTCCAATGTAATAAAGTAATGACTTATCAAATAAGTTACCTTACACATTATGTTGGCTGACAATTTGTTAGCTACTCTGTCCTTACAAACCACATAGCATACCATTACAGCAGTATGTACCGGTATGTTAACTAGCTACCTAACGTTAGTAGTTAAACATCAAACCTTCCAGTATATTAACTATAGGCTACCCAACATTTATTGACTTGATTATTCTCGTAATTCTTAGCTTACCTAAATGGTAAAGTCGTTGTGCTTTCGTACATTCGCTCTGGCTATAGGCTGGACAATAGAACGAGTCAAAATTCACCCAGGGCTGAAAAACGGCTTAAGAACATTGGCTAAACTGGAACACTAGCACCAGCTCTTAGCAAATTAATGGAATTGAACGATCGCAGAGTCTGTTTTGACTGGAGTGATGCTTAGAATTCCATAAAAAATCTATCCCTTTTTATTTTACCACTACAATCTGTTCGTAGGACTAAACTGGGAAAAAATAACAAGTTGTGTAGAAAGTAAACATCCGCACCTCGACGTTGTCAACTGTGCTTATGTCTGCGTAATGAAAAAATAGAGAAAAAATAAAAACTTGGCTATTTCTGGTCTAGCGATCGATGAGAAATGAGCATGCTGCCCAGACTTGAAAATAATTACAAAGAGGAGATTCTCCTGATTAAAATGGTGCCTGTGTAGCAGTTTTGTTTCTGCCCCTACCTGGGCTCAAACCAGGGACCCTCTGCACACATAGACAAAAGCCACCCTCAAAGCATTTTTACCAATCGCTCCACAAAGCCACGGCCCTTGCAGAGCAAGGGGAACAACTACTTCCAGGTCTCAGAGTTTGTGACTTCACCGATTGAAATGCTATTCGCGTGCTCTCCGCTAACTAGCTAACCATTTCACACATTACACCCGACTTGAAATAAATCTAAATATACACATTGTGAGATAAATGGCAAAATAGACAGACATGCCTATATTCCCCCCCATATGAAACAATGGGAAGACCACAGAGATCCAAAAGTATTGTTGCTGTTTACATTCTGTTGTTTACATTTTAAACTCTCTTATATAGGGGGCAGTATTTTGACGTCGGATGAAAAGCGTGTTACTCAGGCCCAGAAGCTAGGATATGCATATAATTGGTAGATTTGAATAGAAAATGAGTACATCAGAACTGATATGGCAGGCGAAACCCCAAGGACAGACCCCCCCCCCCCAAAAAAAAAATTCAGCCTACCACTATTTTCTCCCAGATTGCAGTTCCTAGGGCTTCCACTAGATGTCAAGTCTTTAGGAAGAGTTTCAGGCTGGTTTTTGGAAAAATGCGCCAGAAATAGTAGTTTACTAGGTGGCTCCCATTCTGGCTGTAATGTTTCCAAGCGTGTGGAAGAGAGCGCGTTCTTTGGTTTTCATCTCCGGTAAAGACAATAACGATTCTCAGTCTTAAATTGTATAGTTTATTGACGTATTAGGGTACCTAAGGTTTGATTATTAGTAATGTTTGGGATTCATTTTGTATGCATTTTGATGGAGGGAAACTGGGTGGATTATTGACTGAAGCGCGCCAGCTAAACTGACTTTTTATGGATATAAAGAAGGACATTATCGAACAAAAGGACCTTTTGTGATGCCAACAGAAAAAGGTAAGGCATTTTTTATATCGCTACTTCTGACTCGTGTCGCACCTGCCTGGTTGAATATGTTTTTCATGTGTTTGTATGCGGGGCGCTGTCCTCAGATAATCAATCGTATGGTGTGCTTTCGCCATAAAGCCTTTTTGAAATGTGACACAGCGGCTGGATTAACACGAAGTTAAGCTTTATTTTTATGTATTACATTTGTCATTTTATGAAAGTTAAATATTTATAATACTGTAGTTTGAATTTCAAACTCTGCAATTTCACTGGATGTTTGCCAGGTGGGACGCTACCGTCCCACCTGACGCAACCTGCCCATAAGAAATTAACTATAAAACAACGTGAGCAGGACTCACTGTCAACAATAGCAAAGCAGGCATTGTGACGTTGAACAATAAGCTGGGAATAGAACGTTCGGAAGGCGAGTTGGTGCCACGGTGCTCAATAGAACTAATAGGAGCTGGCGATTACTTAAAAACGACGGCCTTACCACCTCTGTTAGGGCAAGTAAAATGGTCAGAGTGGTCTCATTTGTGTCTGGAAGTAGCTAACCAACGTTAGCTTGGGTGCTTGACTGCCGTTGTAAGGCCAGAACACTCAAATCAACCCTACTGCTCAGCCTGAACATCCAGTGTGCGCTCCGAGAGTGAAACCGTCTGAATTTACAAACTGAGTATGTATGACGCAACTTTAAAGAAGTACCCACTGTACTGTCCACATCTTGGAAAGTAGCGTAATAAATATTATTACATATACTCTAGCAAAAATGATTAAATATGTTAATTTAGGATGATAGTAAAATAAGCAATCTCACAGATTCTTCCAATAATCACATTTCTCACTAGTTTACCATTTAGAGATTAAAAAATGCTCCTATGCACAATTTAATCAGGCGCTCTAGACTACAGAATCTTTGCAGCAGGCTAAACTTTTGACATACCTATTATTGTTATGTAATGCTTTCATTAATCATTATAACATTCATTTAATGAACATGTCGGTCCATTTTATGACTGCAATAATGCACTCATGGGCCCTGAAATGTATTTTGATTCGTTTTATAAAGCCGATAATGCACTCGAGACTGTGGCATATCACTAATATTGGCATTACTAAGGGGTGTTGTTTAGAAAGAGAAACAAGCCTGTTTACACGACCCCATCTTCTCCTTTCTGTATCTAGCACATGCAAACCCCACATGCATTAAATTAAATGTTAGCATCCTTTCACTGTACCAAGAACTGTAAACAATATTCTTGACCTTAGCTCCCAAAGCATTATGCACACTGGCACTAGACACCTCTACAGAATCCCGTCCCCCATCAACTCAGACAGCCTTAATTTAATGTTCTTTATTTATTGCCTCTGCACATTTAAGAGGGGAACGCTGTAAATTACATGCACTGAGTGGGAACGGGAGACATTTCATAATGAGGCATGCTTGTACAGTGCAGGTATCTTATATAGAGACATAGGCAAACAGATGGCATTGATTATTTTATCTTTGGAGACCTGGCCTTGAAGCCAAGATGTTTTAAACAAAACATTCCATCTCACTTTTCATTTACTTATTGAATAACATTGATTAAAATCCACATTATGTGATTTTGCAGATTTAGACCTTGAGCCATGCCCGTAAAAAATTACAAAAGAAACAATTTTCAAGACAAGAACATGTGAATGGTGTACTTCCATTTTTAGTGGAATTATTTAATTTAGAAAGCAACATTTTTTGTGGCCTTTTCATATGCTCAAATAATGCCAATAAAGCACTTAGTAGTAGTCAAGTATCTGGTTAATGGATTTTATGATCAACTGTTAAAAAAATAAGTATAACAATGTAAATGTTGATCACAAAGCATACATTTAGAGGGTGTTTGCAACTACTATATCACCGAAGAGAAGCCATATCAATGGGGGATATAATTTTGCTTTGTCAATAACATTCATGTACATCAAGTGCAATTCTCAAATGAGGGCTTGCAGTTTTTATATTGCCTGGATGGCTCCCCCTAAATAGGAGAGCAGCACGAAGGCTGCCTTAAGTACAATAGCCGCACTTGGAACCACTTCAGAGGAAGTGCCAGCCAATCAACTAGAACTGTTCAGATACAGTGATCCTGACAGTGCAGTTAGGGCACCTAAAGGAGCACAGCCTCAGCTATTTTTTGCCTCGCAAATCTAATGTGGTGTACTGCCTGTTGTTGCATGACAACACTGAATCCTCCCAATCCAATCCGAAGGAAAAACTTTTTGACTAGCATGTCCTATCAGGTTTTGGTGGGCACACATTTGTTGTGCAATTGTTTTGTAATTCAACGTATTTGTGGAGGCCTATTTAGACACCCAGCATATGAAGCATTTGATAGCTGTCTAGTTTACATGATTCATTCATTATGAACAACATTTACTTGAACTATAACAATTATCTCCCAAAATGTCCCCAAATACTTCCCTTGACTAAGCATTTTAACTATTAAAGCCCCTGCCCTCCAGTCATTAAGCACAAGTGGTGAATTAGAGCAAATCAAATTGCCATCCAGTATGCATGATCACCCCCCTGTGCAATGACTGCTTGGTGTAATAATTTCCACACAATGAAATTGTAATGCAAAACAGAATCCAAACGTTTCATGGGTCATCACGAGTGAAGGCAAGGACTCTGTCGTAATCAAGCATCTTGGTTTAGAACGGCTTGGATGGCAGATGGGGGACCTACCCGAGGAGCAGAGCAACATTTAGAGTTACAGAGAGGATCCTTTTTTTATCAATTGAGGTAAGTAGGTCCCACCGAGACCCAGCGTATCAGGAACCTCACATTTTATGTGGCCTCACACAGATGCACAGTATAACGGGAAGAGACTGTTGACAAGTCACTCTCAAGGTGGCGCAGGTATTGAGCGGAATGCTCATTGGGCCTATACATTTTGTTGGCGCTGCTTCAGAGGCTTTTGAATTAGAACAATTAATAAATCTGGCCTGTTGCTTAGGCATCCCAAATCTTTTTCTCTCCTTGCACATTGCAATGTTTGAGAGCATTGGTGTCTGGACCAGTGTCCCTTTTTAGCTTAGTTTGGCCTTGTTACTTCACAAGTCTCAGAAGGTCATAGGAGATGCTGTTACCTACCCTTCATAGTCGCGTGCTTAATTTTAAAACAGTTGAAAGCAGATATGTTTGGAGTTAAGTCAGACATCAGTGTCAGAAACACTATGGATAATGACAGTGCGGTAGGCAACATTTGGACGTGACAGCTACATGATTTAAAGTATGCTTTTGAAAGTTGGTGGCATTTCAATCCATGAAGCATAAGGCGCAAAACATGTGCGATTTGTAGGGTCATGTTTTGTCTTGTACTATATCAAAGAATCGAATAATGTTAATTTACATTGATTTGTGATTAGTCTGTATTTCAGCTGCTATAGTGATTGATAGAAGCCCTCGTGGTCTGATATTTAACCTGCTTCTCAAACTGATGGGAGACAAACATTTTGCAATCACCGCCTTTGAGTGTACTGTAGTATTATTATAATCTGCTGTGCATGAGCGAGAAAGTAAACAGGTTTTTCTTTATTTTTTATGATGCAGTTCTCTCCAGATGGTGAAGGGCTCATTTTGACAGAATGGGAGAGGAGAGGAGTGGAGTATCATGTCACCAGCATTTCACTATAACTATGGTTGAGAGTAACTACCAAACGTCACGCAATCCTGGTAATTTAATGCAAAGCTGCTGTGACAGTATTGAAATGCCATGCTCGTGATTGTAATTTGTGTGACTGACAGAGGCACACCCACACACATTCTCCACAGTAACCCTCAAATAAGATTATCTTCTATAATTTAATCTCAATATCTCCTCCAAGATTATATTGAGTCTGTATTTAAATATGATGCTCCTTTCTTTCCATCTCACAATGTGTTTAACCACTGACTGCTCAACCCCAGTGGTGTTGAGCTCAACAACAGACACTGAGCATGCAGAGAATCAACACTGTTGATCTCAAGACACTCTCTGTCAAGGAATGTGCAACATAAAGTACATTAGATGAAGTAAAACAAATATTTTCAATATATTATACTATCGTGTTTGATACAGATTATAATGTCTCAATGTTAGGTGTTTAAGCAAAAACACTTAATGTATTTGTTTCATGTTCATTAGGTATTAATCCAAAAGTAATCATATTTGGATATTTATGTTAGATAATGGAAAGGTTTGAGACAACATTATCAGTATGTGAATTATCTAGATGGTTCAACCTTGTAATGAATACTTGCATTGCTGCAGTTCCTAAGATACAGGTGTGGGCTTACATTTCACAGCAAATCACCCCTGACCCCCCCATGTTCGCAGCATCTGTGAATGCTAAAGCTGAAGAATATATATATATTTAATTACGGATTTTAGGATTCATTAATAAATCAGTGACGCAAAACGATTAACAGATTGCATTTCACCCCCAAAACAGTTGAACGTCAAACAAAACATTTACATAACCACATAATACTTGATAATTGTTCTGCTGAAAAAAATAAACAATCTGCTTCCCAGAATGGCAATTATTATTCCCACTTAGTGACTTTCAGTGCTTTGGGAGTTGGGACCAAAATGAGAATCTTGACACGAATATTCGCAACAAGTGACAGAAGGGCACCACTGTTGAAATAATCTGAACCCTACTAAATGTGTTCCTTCTTGTATATTAAGAAGGGTGAGGGTAGAAATATTATTATTTTTCCGAATAAACTGATAATGAGTTGAGTTTGTTTTAAGTGCACACGCTGTTTGTTCCACTAGCGCCATATGGGTCTCAATGCCGGTAGCTACACTTGTAGAAATTGCTCACTTGCTAATTGGATGTAGAGATACAAACATACCCACTGTTTTCTGCTACTGTAGACTGAGGCTGCTCTCCTGCTTGACTCTGCCTTTTATGACATCTCATGGCATCTTATGACATCTCATTTTGTACCAATACAAAATGGTCCAAGGCAAAGTATTATTATTTTTTAAAAGGACAATACTTTATTGTTATATAATTGTGTAATGAGGCATGATGGCACTGAGAACATTTATAGAACATTACTCTGGTCACTTAGCATCACGTTCCACTGGGAAAATTCTGCATCAAGAAGCTGACTTAATAGTGTATTCATGACTCATTAGTCATGTGTTGAATGAATATTAAGTTAAATATTAAGTTAAACTACCAATACTACCATTTGTTATCTACATACATTTACATAGAATATTATGGCAAATGTTCAGAAGTTCATGACAGCATGATGTAGCTGTCAATCCCATGACACGGTACATCTCTCAACATTTAAAGTGAAGTCGGATGTTTACATACACCATACACCTTTGCCGAACACATATAAACTCAGTTTTTCACAATTCCTGACATTTAATCCTAGTAAAAATTCCCTGTCTTAGGTCAGTTAGGATCACCACTTTATTTTAAGAATGTGAAATGTCAGAATAATAATAGAAAGAATGATTTAATTCAGCTTTTATTTCTTTCATCACATTCCCAGTGGGTCAGAAGTTTACAAACACTAAATTAGTATTTGGTAGCATTGCCTTGAAATTGTTTAACTTGGGTCAACCATTTTGGGTAGCCTTCTACAAGCTTCCCACAATAAGTTGGGTGAATTTTGGCCCATTCCTACTGACAGATCTGGTGTAGCTGAGTAAGGTTTGTAGGCATCCTTGCTCCCTCACGTGTTTTCAGTTCTGCCCACACATTTTCTGTAGGATTGAGGTCAGGGCTTTGTGATGGTCACTCCAATACCCTGACTTTGTTGTCCTTGAACCATTTTGCCACAACTTTGGAATTATGCTTGGAGCCATTGTCCATTTGGAAGAGCCATTTGCAACCAATCTTTATCTTCCTGGCTGATGTCTTGAGATGTTGCTTCAATATATCCACATCATTTTCCTCCCTCATGATGCCATATATTTTGTGAAGTGCACCAGTCCCTTTTGCAGCAAAGCACCACCACAACATGATACTTACACCCCTGTGCTTCACGGTTGGGATGGTGTTCTTCGGCTTGCAAGCGTCCCCCATTTTCCTCCAAACATAACAACGATCATTATGGCCAAACAGTTCTATTTTTGTTTCATCAGACCAGAGGACATTTCCTCAAAAAGTATGATCTTTGTCCCCGTGTGCAGTTGCAAACCGTAGTCTGGATACTTAATGCCATTTTTTTAGCAGTGGCTTCTTCCTTGCTGAGCGGCCTTTCAGGTTCTGTCGATATAGGACGCGTTTTACTGTTGATATAGATACTTTTGTACCTGTTGCCTCCAGCATCTTCACAAGGTCTGTCACGGGATACTAGGAGTGGTGGATTGGAATCAGGCGCAGAGAGCAGGGTTCAGTATATCGTGAATTTATTCTCCGGCAAACAAAACAGTCCGGAGAATACACACATGAAAACCACAATCCAACAGAGTAACAAAAACAAACTCCCGCACAAAACAAGGGCGGGACAACCTTAGGGAAGCTAATGAAACTAAAATACACACAGGTGAAACTAATAAGACAATACCAACAGACAAACGAAAATGGGATCGGTAGCGGCTAGTAGGACGGTGACGACGACCGCCGAGCACCGCCCGAACAGGCAGGGGAGCCAACTTCGGCGGAAGTCGTGACAAGGTCCTTTGCTGTTGTTCTGGGATTGATTTGCACTTTTCGCACCAAAGTACGTTCATCTCAAGGAGACAGTAAGCGTCTCCTTCCTAAGCGGTATGACGGCTGCGTGGTCCCATGGAGTTTATTCTTGCATACTATTGTTTGTACAGTTGAACCTGGTACCTCCAGGTGTTTGAAAATTGCTCCCAAGGATGAACCAGACTTGTAGAGGTCTACATTTTTTTCAGAGGTCTTGGCAGATTTATTTTGATTTTCCCATGATTGAAATTGACTCAAATTATGTCAATTAGCCTATCAGAAGCTTCTAAAGCCATGTCATAATTTTCTGGAATTATCCAAGCTGTTTAAAGGCAAAGTCAATTTAGTGTATGCAAACTTCTGACCCACTGGAATTGTGAAACAGTGAATTATAAATTAAATAATATGTCTGTTAGCAACTGCTGGACAAATGACTTGTGTCATGCACAAAGTAGATGTCCTAACCACCTTGCCAAAACTATAGTTTGTTAACAAGAAATTTGTGGAGTGGTTGAAAAACTTCTGACTTCAATTATAGATGCTCTGTTGTTCTTATCAACCCAACAACTGAACAAGTTTTCGTTCTAACTGAAAACCCCAAATAACAGAAATATTTCAGTATCTGGATGTTGCCTCTGAAATTAGTTGCCATTCATTACTTTCTCAATGTCTGTGACCTCTAGAGAGAGTGGGGAGAGCCACTCCAGAAGACAGCACTGAGCTATTAAAAAGTACCAAAATAGAGTCCTTGGACATGAGAATAAAATAGTGTGATTGCAGGGGAGAGAATGTAGTGTTCTCACTGTTCTTATGTCGTTTTACAACTCATAATGTGCCTTCTCAAAATATATCATTTACATTTTCTTCTTAGCTTTACAATTCGATATTCCGGGAAATACAAATTGATGTCATCTTCCACCCACAAAGGCTAGGGTGAATTTGTTTGTCTATATACTGCATAAGAAAATGCATGGTTCTACATGGCCTTGAAATTTTACAGTACAATGATGAATAAATAAAGCTTGAGATCCTGGATTCATGTTCGCTAGCATGTTCTGGCACAGCCTTCGATTCACAAACTCAAATGTTATATTTAGGGGCGGCAGGGTAGCCTAGTGGTTAGAGCGTTGGACTAGTAACCGGAAGGTTGCAAGTTTAAACCCACGAGCTGACAAGGTATAAATCTGTTGTTCTGCCCCCGAACAGGCAGTTCACCAACTGTTCCTAGGCCGTCATTGAAAACAAGAATTTGTTCTTAACTGACTTGCCTAGTTAAGTAAAGGTCAAATAAATAAATAAAATTGTGGCATCAAACTTTTCCAGCCTTGTAAGCGTTCTCACAGTCCATGAGACCCGTTTTATTGACAGAATTTAAATTGCATGGCTCATGGTGATATATGTGCTGTAGAGAAACCTGACCCTGTCAGACCACGTTTTCTCTTCTCAATTATATATGCACTTGCCTGAAAGAATAAAGGAGTCAATCTATTTTAACTGAACACTCAATAGCAGGGGGATCATTTTCACTGTGCACATAATATGGTTCTTACCTCTTATGTTGTTCACATTTGTTTGAAAAGTATATTGCGTGAAAAGTACTGTAATGTAGACTGGGTTATTATCACCGAAACTGATATGCGTGGTTGTCTCGAGACCACATATTGAGTGTCTCGGTCTTGTCTCAGTGTCTGATACATTTGTACTCAGTCTCGGACAGTGAGAATTTTAATGACTGTTATACAGTTAGCCAGAGTGAATTTGTGAAATCAAGAGATATGCTATCTACTCCGATTTCAGAACACTCTCGTCTGAGTGTCCTAGATTGAAGACCAACTAATGAATGTACTAGTATGCAACACCTGCTGCACATGACCTTTGTCAGTAAACATAGGCAAAATAAGTAATAGTTAGTCAAGAACGCTCTAGATATAATTTAAACAGCCTAACCAGCTCTGCTACAGCAAGTAAAATGGTCAGAGTGAGGGGTTCTGTCATTTGTGTCTGGAAGTAGCTAGCAAGCAAGCTTACCAACTTTAGCTTGGGTGCTTGGTTTGGACAAGCATGCATTGACAGGCAAGCTGCAGAAGGAAGTTTAGGCTTCAATTCCCAATTGTTTAATGTTGATGGCCAACTAGCTGAACAAGTTTGAAACGGTTTATCTAATGTTCCTTTGTTCAATTTTAGCTCATCTTGCTCTGGCTAACATTAGTTGTTGATCTTGTTGCTGTTGATGTGCATATCTGAGGGAGAGAGATCCTGCTCTTTCATGGTATTTTGATCAGTAGGACTCCCGTGGTGTTTTACATATTTTCAGAAATCCATTCAGGTGTATTTTGTGGCTTATGGCAAATGCGTCCGATTGATCTAAAGTGGAGCTGTTGCCACTACCAGTAAACACCCAGTCCAGTTCAAAGTGAATGATGGAAGGCCCGTGTGGAAATTGGCTTGTTTGAATAAAGGTCTACTGTAGCTCTGATTGGCTATTGCGCACCGGTCTGTGTAGACTCCTGGAAAAGACAGATGTTATGATACGGTTTTATTTACTGTAGTGTCTGTTAATTGTCCAAACACATAGCCGCTTTCCCACTCTATTTTGCTATAGAATTTTTCCAAGTTCCTTAGTATACGTAATTCCCAAACATCCTGAGAATATATGAAAACGTGAACATGACCATATCTGAGTGGTCTCTTGTTTTTAAAGTGTCATTGTCATCCTGGGGGTATATATGCACAGATGTGAATAAGATTTCATGTTGCTAAAACGCTGTCAGTTCCACTTTAAATTGAACAATGTTTCAAAGAGATGGCTAACAACAGCAAGCATGCTGAAATAAAAAACACACATTTCAACTCACCAGATGATGATCATTTGAAACTCAACTTATTGTTGAAATTTATTCTTGAAAAGGCGAAGCTAACAAATCAGCAACATCATCTTCTTTGATAATACCTGCTGCAGCCGCTGCAAACTAGCCGACAACAAAAGCTAGACTGTGTCAAAACCACTGCTCGCTATTGCACAGTGACCTGTTGTCCTTCAAGAATGCAAAAGTTTCCATACGTTTTTGTATAAACGTACAGTTGAATGGCAGATGTCTTTATTTAGCTTCTGATGGCCAAGCTAATTGCTGATGTAGCTAGCTAGGTTCATCTCCCAAGAGACCAGCAAAGAAAAATCCTGATTGGATAGATTAAATCAGGACATCATTGAAATAATAATGATTTAATAAATCCTTCGCCCGAATGCCCATTGTTACCCACTGTGTTTGGGTTATTAATCATTTTTAGAGTGGCTCTATTTTCCATCAGCATGCATTTCTTTCACTTTTCTGAATGTCTAAATAATTCACATGTTCTGAAATATGAACACAGAAATATTATATATTTTGAACTCTTATGGCTGTGATTTGACAAAATTACAATCATAGTCTTCAATTGGACTTGCATTTTTTTGGTCTTGAATCAGTCTCACTTTAGGTAGTCTCGAACACAACACTGGTTGTCGTACACTCTCAGAAAAAAGGGTTCCAAAGGCTCTCCCCATAGGAGAAACATTTTTGGTTCCAGGTAGAACCATTTTAAGTTCCATGTAGAACCCTCCGTGGAAAGGGTTCTTTGTGGAACCCAGTTCAACCATGGATCCAAAAAGGGTTCTTCAAAGGGTTATCCTATGGGTACAGCTGAAGAACCATTTTTGGTTCTAGATAGCACACTTTATCTAAGAGTGTAGCATTAATACTCCTTCATTGTGAATGTTCCCTAGTGAGTGACAGTAATGTTTATGTTTATTTCATGACTTTTGCCCTCAAGTGCTTCCCTTTGATTTAGACTAGAGTTCCATTAACACCATGGACAAGTGAAGGGAAAGAAAAACAAAAGAAATTAGCTGTGCCAAAGAGTACCAGACATTTAACACTGCTGCTTTCTTTCTTCCAGGAGTCACTTCCAGTATTCTGTTTTTCCTGATGTGTGCCACCTTTACAAAACAACTTCTTTGGCAGTCCTTTTGATATCTCTGTGTTGCATGATGCAACTTATTCCAAAAACGAATTGGCATCATTAAAATATCACTCCATTCTCTTACAATTGAACTAATCACCATAAATCTTTGTGGAAGATCCTGGGGCATGTTATGACATCATTAACTTGTTGTTCAATTTATGCAAGCACTCATGTTTCTAGGGGCCATACAAAGGCTTCCCTGAGCAAGCCACCCTTCACCGCTCTATATTTTTCTTCGTTACTCCGTTGCTTGAGGAATTATCAGAATATACTTAGCTTTGAAACAAAATTGTTGCACAGGACAGGGCTGGAAGAGGTTTCCACTGCTGCATGTGAGTTGATGAATTCTCATTATTTAAGTGAGCCACTGAAGTACACAGAAAATATCACAGAATTTTAAGATTAAAAAAATACATGTTTTACGGGGGAAACTGGTTTGACACAGGTTTTCCTTAATGCCTCTTAAAATGCTAATGGTATGTTCTTTAACATTTTATTTCAATAATGTATGCGTTAAATTCAGACTTTTTATCTTAACCATGTAGCTGACTCATTCCATGTTAAATCTGATTTATTTTATTGATTAAAAGCAATCAAACTGAGGGTGGAATATACACGACTGTGATTATGATCAATTATGATGAGCTAATGCTAAGCTATTTGGTGGCTATGTGTGGCGACATCATACAATGTATTCTGTTTGTCACGTAAGCATCTGTCAGACCAAAGATGCTATAACGGATAGTTCACTCGACTGATTTATGGTGCTTTCAAGACAACTGTGAACTCTGAAAAATTACGAGGAAAATCATGACATCAATGATCTTCAGGTCGGAAAGTCGGAGCTCTAGAAAGAGGCCCGAGTTGGTTGACCGTTCAACACAAACAAATATTATCCCAGTTGTCTTGAACGCATCATCAGATTGTAACTTTGGTACCTCAGGTTGGCAGGTTTGGATGTGGATGTGTTCCGTGTGATTCTTGGATGATGAAGTTTGCATTTATCTTTTACAATAAAAGCTGAAAATGAGGGATAAAAGTTTGAGCTTTATTTTCCATTAGTACAAACAAATATTTAGATGCTGTTCAGACAACAATGGTGTTTAGACGCGTTTGTTGCATCATACGTTCTGTTGCTACTGTTCTAATCACGTATTTGAGATAATACGCTGCAGGGACCTCTCGACAATGATCACAAATACTTGATTGTACGCGTCAAAGGTTTAAAACCTACCCAAACCAAAAATCGTGAATAGATGGCAGCATTCATGCAAAACTGAATGCGCTATCCACCGTGTTTAACCATAGCAAGATGACTAGAAATATGGTTGAATACAAACAATGCTGTTATGCCCTCCTCTTTGATATAGGGAGCGCTATTTAATTTTTTGGATGAAAAACGTTCCCGTTTAAAAAATATATATTTTGACAGCTTTGGAAAGAAAACACTGACGTTTCCAAAACTGCAAAGATATTGTCTGTGAGTGCCACAGAACTGATGTTACAGGTAAAACCCAGATAAAAATCCAATCAGGAAGTGCTGCATGCACACATGGCTGTGAATGATCTACGAATGAGCTTACGTTTTCCACGCATTCCCCACGGTGTCTACAGCATTATGACATATTTTCAGGCATTTCCATTGGAGAATGGCTGTAAGGGACCATATATAGCGAGTGGTCACATTGTGTCTCCCGGAGAAAATCTGAGGTAGCCATTTTTCCAATCGCTTCTTATGAGAAACCAATTGCCTCGACTGATATATTATCGAATACATATGTTAAAAACACCTTGAGGATGGATCCTAAACAACGTTTGCCGTGTTTCTGTCGATATTATGGAGCAAATTTTGAAAAAAAGTGTTGCCAAGCAGGATGAACAAACGGGAGCTTTTTCGCTTACAAAAATATTATTTTTGGAAAAAAGGAACATTTGCTATCTAACTGGGAGTCTCCTGAGTGAAAGCATCTGAAGTTCTTCAAAGGTAAATTATTTAATTTGGTTTTCTTTTCTTATTTTCGTGAAAATGTTGCCTGCTGTCAGCAGAGCCTAGCATAGCATTATGCCATGATAAACTTACACAAATGCTTGTCTAGCGTTGGCTGTAATGCATATTTTGAAAATCTGAGATGACAGTGTTGTTAACAAAAGGCTAAGCTTGTGTTTGAATATATTTACTTCATTTAATTTGCGATTTTCATGAATAGGAAAAGTTGCGTTATGTTAATGCATTTGAGGCTATGCTTACGCTCCCGGATACGGGTTTGCTAGTCTCAAGAATTTCTTTTTTTTTTTTTACCCCTTTTTCTCACCAATTTCGTGGTATCCAATTGTTGTAGTAGGTATCCAATTGTTGTAGTAGGTACTATCTTGTTTCATCGCTACAACTCCCGTACGGGTTCGGGAGAGACGAAGGTTGAAAGTCATGCGTCATCCGATACACAACCCAACCAGCCGTACTGCTTCTTAACACAGCGTGCATCCAACCCGAAAGCCAGCCGCACCACTGTGTCGGAGGGTACACGTGCACCTGGCAACCTTGGTTAGAGCGCACTGCGCCCGGCCCGCCACAGGAGTCGCTGGTGCGCGATGAGACAAGGACATCCCTACCGACCAAGCCCTCTCTAACCCGGACGACGCTAGGCCAATTGTGCGTTGCCCCACGGACCTCCCGGTCGCGGCCAGTTATGACAGAGCTAGTCGCAAGAAGTTAATAAACAGGCAAAATGTCAGTACAAAGACAAAGTGGAGTCTCAATTCAATGGCTCAGACACGAGACTTATGTGGCAGGGACTCCAGACAATCACAGATTGTCGCCAGTTTTGAAGATAGCACAGTGGCACCAACACGGACCGCTCCCGAGGACTGTGGGTTGTCATTCTCAGTGGCTGACGTGAGTAAGACATTAAGAGTGTTAACCTTCTTAAGGCTGCCGGCCCACATGACATCCCTAGCTGCGTCCTCAGAGCATGCGCAGATGAGTTGCCTCCAGTGTTTACGGACATATTAAATCTCTCCCTATCCCAGTCGCTATCCCCAATTGCTTCAATATGTCCACCATTGTTCCTGTACCCAAGAAAGAAAATGTAACTAAATTAAATTACTATCGCCCCGTAGCACACACTTCTGTCATCATGAAGTGCTTTGAGATGCCAGTTATTTTAAGGATCATATCACCTCCACCTTACCTGACACCCTAGACCCACTTAAATGTGCATACTGCCCCAATAGATCCACAGACGATGCAATCGCCATCGCACTGCACACTGCTCTATCCCATCTGGACAAGAGGAATATCTATATAAGAATGCTGTTCATTGACTCTGGCTCAGGCTTCAACACCATAGTACCCTCCAGCTCCTCATTAAGCTCGGACCCTGTGTCTGAACCCCGCCCTGTACAACTGTGTCCTGGACTTCCTGACGGGCCGGCAATACACTGATCCTCAACACAGGGGCTCCAAAAGGGTGTGTGCTCAGCCCCCGCCTATGCTCCCTGTTCACCCATGACTGCATGGCCACGCACTCTTCCAACTCAATAATCAAGTTTGCAGATGACACAACAGTAGTAGGCTTGATTACCAACAATGACAAGATAGCCAATAGGGAGGAAGTGTGGGCCCTTGTGCCTGGAAAATAACCTCTCTTTCTCAACTTCAACAAAACGAAGGAGATGATCGTGGACATCCAGAGACAGCAGAGGGAGCACACCCCCATCCACATCGACGGGGCCACAGTGAAAAGCTTCAAGTTCCTCTGCGTATAAATCACTGACAACATGAAATGTTTCACCCGCACAGACAATGTGGTGATGAAGGCACAACAGCGTCTCTTCAACTTCAGGAAGCTGAACAAATTCAGCACTCTGCCTAAGACCCTTACATTTACAGATGCACCATTGAGCGCATCCTGTTGGGCTGTATCACCACCTGGTACAGCAGCTGAACTGCCCGCAACTTCAAGGCACACCAGAAGGTGGTGATGTCTGCCTAACGCATCACCGGGGCACACAGCCTGCCCTCCTGGACATCTACAGCACCCGATGTTACAGGAAGGCCAAAAAGAACATCAAGGACATCAACCACACAAGCCACGGCCTGTTCACCCGACTATCATCCAGAAGGCAAGGTCGTTACAGGTGTATTAAAGCTCAGTAAACAGCTTTTATCTCTGGGCCATCAGATCTTTAAATAGCCATCACTAGCCAGCCTCCACTCAGAACCCTGCCCTGAACTTAGTCACTGTCACGAGCCAGATACCACCCGGTTACTCAACCCTGCACCTTAGAGGCTGCTGCCCTATGTACATACACATGGAATCACTGGTCACTTTAATAATATTTACATACTGTTTTACGAATTTCATATGTATATACTGTATTTTAGTCAATGCCATCCTATTCAACATTTGTTGTAAACTCAGCAAAAAAAAAAGTCCTCTCACTGTCAACTGCGTTTCTTTTCAGCAAACTTAACATGTGTAAATATTTGTTTGAACATAACAAGATTAAAAAATTTAGACGCAACTTCTTGTGGCTTGGGGGCAGTATTTTGACATCTGGATGAGAAGCAAGCCCAAAGTAAACAGCTTTTTACTCAGGCCCAAAAGCTAGGATATGCATATAATTGGTAGATTTGGATAGAAAAAAGTTTCCAAAACTGTGGAAATAATGTCTGTGAGTATAACAGAACTGATTTGGCAGGCGAAAACCTGAGGAAAATCCATCCAGGAAGTGGGATTGTTTTGATGTGGGTATTTTCAATTGAATGCCTATAGAGTATCTAATAGGTTAGGACCCAGATTGCAGTTCCTATGGCTTCCACTAGATGCCAACAGTCTTTTTGACATTGTTTCAGGCTTGTTTTCTGAAAAATGAAGAAGAATGGGACCTTTCGGTCAATGGACTGTAGAATCATGCAGTACTGGTTTGCGCACGTGACCGAGTGCCCCCTCCTCGTTTTTCCTTTCGATTGAATACGCTATTTTCCGGTTGAAATATTATCGATTATTTAGACAATTGACATCCTGAGGATTAATTATAAACATCAATTGACATGTTTCGATGAACTTTACTGGTACTATTAGGATGTATTCGCCTGCATGTTTTGACCGGCTTTGAGCCAGTGGATTACTGAACAAAACGCGCCAACAAAATTGAGGTTTTGGGATATAAAGAGGGACTTTATCGAACAAAACAAACATTTATTATGTAGCTGGGACTCTTGTGACTGCAACCATATGAAGATCTTCAAAGCTAAGTGATTAATTTTATCACTGTTTCTGACTTTTGTAATTTCTTTACTTGGTGGTAAAATGTTTGCATGCTTTTGTAAGAGGCGCGCTGTCCTCAGATAATCGCATGGTATGCTTTTGCCGCAAAGCCTTTTTGTCTCTTCGCTGGTCATGGCAGAACACTGACATTCCTGTCTTGCAGGAAATCACGCACAGAACGAGCAGTATGGCTGGTGGCATTATCATGCTGGAGGGTCAGGTCAGGATGAGCCTGCAGGAAGGGTACCACATGAGGGAGGAGGATGCCTTCCCTGTCACGCACAGCATTGAGATTGCCTGCAATGACAACAAGCTCAGTCCTGACAGTCCAATGACACACCACCCCAGACCATGGCGGACCCTCCACCTCCAAATCGACCCTGCTCCAGAGTACACGCCTCGGTGTAACACTCATTCCCTCGAAGATGAACGCGAATCCAACCATCACCCCTGGTGAGACAAAACCGCGACTCGTCAGTGGATAGCACTTTTTGCCAGTCCTGTCTGTTCTAGCGACGGTGGGTTTGTGCCCATAGGCAACGTTGTGGCCAGTAATGTCTGGTGAGGACCTGCCTTACAACAGGCCTACAAGCCCTCAGTCCAGCCTCTCTCAGTCTATTGCGGACAGTCTGACATCTGCAGTCCTCATGCTTCCTTGCAGCATGCCTAAGGCACATTCACGCAGATGAGCAGGGACCCTGGGAATCTTTCTTTTGGTGTTTTTCAGAGTCAGTAGAAAGGCCTCTTTAGTGTCCTATGTTTTCATAACTGTGACCTTAATTGCCTACCGTCTGTAAGCTGTTAGTTTCTTAACCTCTTAAGCGCACCCGACACGCAGGCGTGCCATCTAGCCACCTGAAAATGCAAATGCGCTACGCTAAATGCTAATAGCACTCGTTAAAACTCAAACGTTCATTAAAACACACATGCAGGGTACTGAATTAAAGCTACACTCATTGTGAATCCAGCCAACAAGTCAGATTTTTAAAATGCTTTTCGGCGAAAGCATGAGAAGCTATTATCTGATAGCATGCAACACCCCGAAATACCTGAAGGAGACGTAAACAAAATAATTAGCATAGCCGGCGCTACACAAAACGCAGAAATACAATATAAAACATTCATTACCTTTGACGATCTTCTTTGTTGGCACTCCTAGATGTCCCATAAACATCACTATTGGGTCTTTTTTTTTCGATTAAATCGGTCCATTAATACCCTAAATTTCGATCTATGAAAAGTGTGTGATACAGGAAAAAATACTGTTTTAAAACACAACGTCATTTTTTTAAATTAAAAAAGTCAACGATAAACTTTCACAAAACACTTCGAAATACTTTTGTAATCCAACTTTAGGTATTAGTAAACGTTAATAATCTATCAAATTGATCACGGGGCGATGTGTATAGCTCCACGTCTTAAAATCATGGTTGGAAATTTCTCTGCCAAAACATCCTGTCGGAGACCGGAAGGAATGGGCTCTCTCTTACTCGTTTGACCAAGAAACAAAGCCCAGGCAATTGACAAGACTGGCGACATTGTGTGGAAGCTGTAGGACTTGCAATCTCAGCCCCATGTAATTTGCTTTCCAATAGACAATACATGCAAGTGGCGGATTGATATTTTTTCCAGATTTTGGTGATCAGTTTTTCTTCCGCTTTTCGATGAAACACACGTTATGTTATAGTCACAGCCATGATTTAACCAGTTTTAGAAACGTCAGAGTGTTTTCTATCCACACATACTAATCATATGCATATACTATATTCCTGGCA
Organism: Oncorhynchus keta; assembly: GCF_023373465.1. Lineage (NCBI taxonomy): Eukaryota > Metazoa > Chordata > Actinopteri > Salmoniformes > Salmonidae > Oncorhynchus > Oncorhynchus keta. Next base: position 42,813,542 of record NC_068424.1, read on the forward strand.
TGAGTAGCAGGACGCTGAAATGTTGCGCGATTTTTAACAGAATGTTCGAAAAAGTAGGGGGTAGGCTTAACAGGTTTTAATGACCGTTCCACATGTACAGGTTCATTAAGTGTTTCATGAGATGAAATAGAAGATCCAAGAAATGTTCCATATGCACAAAAAGCTTATGGCTCAAAAATGTTGTGCACCAATTTGTTTAAAGCCCTGTTAATGTGCATTTCTCCTTTGCCAAGATTATCCATCCACCTGAAAGTTGTGGCATATTAAGATGCTGATGAAACAGCATGATCATTACACCGGTGCACCTTGTGCTGGGGCCAATAAAAGGCCAATCTAAAATGTGCAGTTTTGTCACAGAGCATAATATCACAGATGCCTCAACTTTTGAAGCAACTGGCATGCTGACTGCAGGAATGTCCAACAGAGCTTTGGACAGAGAATTTAATGTTAATTTCTCTGTCAAAAACCGCATCACATGTTGTTTTAGAGAACTTGGCAGTAGGTCCAACAGGCCTCACAACCGCAGACCATGTGTAACCTCACCATCCCAGGACCTCCACCTCTGGCTTCTTCACATGTTGGATCATCTGAGACCAGACACCCAGACAGCTGATGAAACTGAGGAGTATTTACGTCTGTCATAAAGGCATTTAGAGGGGAAAAACCTATTCTGATTAGCTGGGCCTGGCTCCCCAGTGGGTGGTCCTATGCCTTCCTTAGCCCACTCAAGGCTTTGCCCTTGCCCAGTCATGTGAAATCCTGTCACACCCTGATCAAATCAAATGTATTTATATAGCCCTTAGTACATCAGCTGATATCTCAAAGTGCTGTACAGAAACCCAGCCTAAAACCCCAAACAGCAAGCAATGCAGGTGTAGAAGCACGGTGGCTAAGAAAAACTCTCTGAAAGGCCAAAACCTAGGAAGAAACCTAGAGAGGAATCAGGCTATGTGGGGTGGCCAGTCCTCTGCTGGCTGTGCCGGGTGGAGATTATAACAGAACATGGCCAAGATGTTCAAATGTTCATAAATGACCAGCATGGTCCAATAATAATAAGGCAGAACAGTTGAAACTGGAGCAGCAGCATGGCCAGGTGGACTGGGGACAGCAAGGAGTCATCATGTCAGGTAGTCCTGGGGCATGGTCCTAGGGCTCAGGTCCTCCGAGAGAGAGAAAGAAAGAGAGAATTGGAGAGAGCACACTTAAATTCACACAGGACATCGAACAGGACAGGAGAAGTACTCCAGATATAACAAACTGACCCTAGCCCTCCGACACAAACTACTGCAGCATAAATACTGGAGGCTGAGACACGAGGGGTCAGGAGACACTGTGGCCCCATCCGAGGACACCCCCGGCCAGGGCCAAAGAGGAAGGATATAACCCCACCCACTTTGCCAAAGCACAGCCCCCACACCACTAGAGGGATATCTTCAACCACCAACTTACCATCCTGAGACAAGGCCGAGTATAGCCCACAAAGATCTCCGCCACGGCACAACCCAAGGGGGGGGGGGGGCGCTAACCCAGACAGGAAGATCACATCAGTGACTCAACCCACTCAAACGACGCACCCCTCCTAGGGACGGTATGAAAGATCCCCAGTAAAGCCAGTGACTCAGCCCCTGATCTGTTTCACCTGTCTTTGTGATTGTCTTTGACCCTTGCCTGTCCTGACTCTGAGCCCGCCTGCCTGACCACTCTGCCTGAGCCTGCCTGCCGACCTGTACCTTTGCTCCACCTTCTGGATTATTAACCTCTCTCTTCCCTGAGCCTGCCTGCAATCCAGAACCGTTGCGCTAACTCTGGTTTACTGACCTCTGCCTGCTTTTACCGGTCTATTGCCTGCCCCTGTTGGATTATTCAACCATTGTTAATTCGGCATTGTCTGCATCTGGGTCTTACCTTCATAGCTGATAAATCCATAGATCAGGGCCTAATGGATTTATTTAAATTGACTGATTTCCTTTTTTGAACTGTAACTCCTTAAAATCATTGACATTTTTGCATGTTGTGTTTATATCTTTGCTCAGTGTATATACTATCTTACATATTCTACAGATATACTAAATATTCTATCCACATGCTGTCCATAATGTATATACATCTCATCACAAATATATATATACAGTACCAATCAAAAGTTTGGACACACCTACTCATTCAAGGATTTTCTTTATTTTTGCTATTTTCTACATTGTAGAATATTGAAGACATCAAAACTATACAATAACATACAGAATCATGTAGGTACCAAAAACGTGTTAAACATATCAAAATATGTTTTATATTTGAGATGTCACCTTTTGCCTTAATGACAGCTTTGCACACTCTTGGCATTCTCTCAACCAGCTTCATGATGTAATCACATGGAATGCATTTCAATTAACAGGTGTGCCTTCTTAAAAGTACATTTGTGGAATTTCTTTCCTTCTTATTTCATTTGAGCCAATCAGTTGTGTTGTGACAAGGTAGAGGTGGCATACATACATATTATGGCAAGAACAGCTCAAATAAGCGAAGAGAAATGACAGTCCATTACTTCAAGACATGGAAGTCAGTCAATCCGGAAAATGTCAAGAACTTTGAAAGTTTCTTCAAGTGCAAGTCGCAAGAACCATTAAGGGCTATGATTAAACTGGCTCTCCGGAGGACCGCCACAGGAAATGAATTTGTGATGTTTTTGTTCCAACCGCTGTGTCTTTGTGAGATGCAGAGTAGGTGAATGGATGGTCTCCGTATGTGTGGTTCCCACGGTGAAGCATGGAGGAGGAAGTGTGATGGTGCATTGCTGGTGACACTGTCTGTGATTTATTGTATTTTATTCAAGGCACACTTAACCCCCATGTCTACCACAGCATTCTGCAGCAGTACACCATCCCATCTGGTTTGCTCTTAGTGGGACTATCATTTGTTTTTCAACAGGACAATGACCCAAAACACACCTTCAGGCTGTGTAAGGGCTATTTGACCAAGAAGGAGAGTGATGGAGTGCTGAATCAGATGAGCTGGCCTCCACAATCACCCGACCTAATCCCAATTGAGAAGGTTTGGGATTAGTTGGACCACCAACAAGTGCTTAGCATATGTGGGAACTCCTTCAAGACTGTTGGAAAAGCATTTCTCATGAAGCTGGCTTAGAGAATGCCAAGCGTGTGCAAAGCCATCATCAAGGCAAAGGGTAGCTACTTTGAAGAATCTGAAATCTAAAATAAATGTTGATTTGTTTAACACTTTTTTGGTTACTACATCATTCCATATGTGTTATTTCATAGTTTTATTTATTTATTTATTTATTTATTCTACAATGTAGACAATAGTAAAAGTAAAGAAAAACCCTGCATTGAGTACGTATCTCATCTGCCTGTAAAGATATTACCTGTAACACATGATTAACAAAAATATGTTCTATTCTATGATGCTTTCGTAATCAAAAGGAGTAGACACCATCATAAGAAACCCAGATCATGCAGTACGTTCATCTTATACCCTCTACTCAGACAATTCATAAGCAACATCCTGACTCATCTTAAAACTTCTCTGTGATTTTAATGATGCTAGCAATGGGTTCCATTTTTGAAATGCATTTCATTAAACATAATTTCCCCAAAAACTCTGAAAGGTAATAATGTCCATGGCAGTAGAATAGTTGAATACTTCTGCCACCCCTCGTTTCCTGTAGTCCACCACCAGCTCCTTAGTTTTACTGATGTTGAGGGAGTTGCTGCTCTGGCACCACACTGCCAGGTCACCGACCCTCTCCCTGTAGGCTGACTCATCGTTGCCTGTGATCAGGCCTACTACCACCATCGTGTCGTCAGCAAACTTGACCATGGTGTTGGAGTCGTGTGTGGCCAAGCAGTCGTGGTTGAACCAGGAGTACATGAGGGGAGTAGGCACACACCCCTGTGTTGAGGGTCAGCGTGTCGGAGGTGATGTTGACTACCCTCACTACCTGGGGTTGGCCAGTCAGGAAGTCCAAGATCCAGTTGCAGAGGGAGGTGTTCAGACCCTGTGTCCCAAGCTTATTGGAATAGCACAGGTTCAGTGGGGAAGGTAATGTTCATTTTAATACATTGTGTCTCTCTCACCAATGTGTGTCCATTTTTTAAATCCTGTCTCTAATGCCATTAGTGTAGTATTAGTGGAGTGGGTCGAGAGAAAAGCTGATCTACCGGCACAAAATACTGTGTGGTTTCCTCAGCTCTTAAACGCCATGGGGATATTATGAATGAGATTTACATACTACTGCTTTCAGTTTTAATGTGCCCATATATTCTTGTGAACAAGGATTTAGCGAGCAGGGAACTTGAGCAAACAGTATTCATCAGCAACCTGCAGTTTTCAGGGATAGCAATACCACCACAAAAGGTGCTGTGGTATTACCCTTACATAAGCCTTGGTTGCTAATATCATACAACCCTTGGACAGACATCAAAATGAACAGCCTATCAAAAAATCTAAATTGTGGCATGTGCCGGCAACAGACACTGTCCGGATAGGCTCCACTCTTCTGTGTGATGTCACTCTCTGTGCAGCTGTTCATAGGGCCTCTAGAATGGGGCCTCAGCCATCCTCTCTGATCACTGTCCCACCCATGGAGCATGGATGTTTTATTCCTGCCACATAGATTCACTTCTTATTATTTTTTGTTTCTTTCATACTTGTTTACCCTGCTGCCATTCCAGTCTGTTGAAATTTAAGCAAATACTGTTTGCACACAAATAGTGGTCACACTATAATGTTTCAATTCCCTGCTATCCGCGGGCACTTTTCGATTTAGGAAGTAATCCATGCAAGATGATTACAAATCTTGCATGAACATGTGAGAAATCCAAGAGATAGATGATTAGAGATAGGAAAGCATGTGATGCACAGTCCTAACCATTTCAAGTGTCCTATACACACAAACTAAACATCTAACTACTAGAAAAATGCTAATTAGAGCCAAATGCTCCACACTTTGTGAATATATAAATGTGACTATCAAAGTAATTACTTTCACACAAATTCTAATTAAACACAATCACATACACTAATATGAACCAATCCTTTATTGCACAGCTAAAAATAGCTTTGCTATCCGTGTTTGAAGTCCACTGACATAACAAACAGTAATCCACTAATTGCTGCTGAATATTTGTGCTCGATATGTCAACAAGAGTTTGATGTCTCAGTTGGTAACGTACCATTTATGAATTATAGAACAGCACAAGGAGGCTAATTGTTATGACTCAGTTGATGAGCATGTGCATTTTATTATTACTTATTAAAACATTTCAGATTTTTGTGTTTTGAAATAGAGGTATTGGTTAAATGTATTTTCCATGGCTCATAATCTCTCATCTCTGTCTTCCAGGAAAGCATTGATCTCTATATTATGAACTGGGTAGTTTGAGTCCTGGATGCTGAATGGCTGGAAGCAGATGTTAATGCGAGTGTAGCGAAATGCTTGTGCTTCTAGTTCCGACCATTCAGTAATATCTAACAAGTAATCTAACAATTTCACAACTACCTTATACACACAAGTGTAAAGGAATGAATAAGAATATGTACATAGAAATTTATGACTGAGCGATGGCCGAACAGCATAGGCAAGATGCAGTAGATGGTATACAGAGTACAGTGTATACATATGAGATAAGAAATGGGGGGTATGTAAACATTATATAAAGTGGCGTTGTTTAATGTGGCTAGTTATATACACTGCTCAAAAAATAAAGGGAACACTTAAACAACACAATGTAACTCCAAGTCGATCAGACTTCTCTGAAATCAAACTGTCCACTTAGGAAGCAACACTGATTGACAATACATTTCACATGTTGTTGTGCAAATGGAATAGACAACAGGTGTAAATTATAGGCAATTAGCAAGACACCCCCAATAAAGGAGTGGTTCTGCAGGTGGTGTTTTGGCCTCTTTTGAATGCTGGCGGTGCTTTCACTCTAGTGGGAGCATGAGACGGAGTCTACAACCCACACAAGTGGCTCAGTTATAGTGCAGTTCATCCAGGATGGAACATTAATGGGAGCCGTAGCAAGAAGGTTTGCTGTGTCTGTCAGCGTAGTGTCCAGAGCATGGAGGCGCCTCCAGGAGAGGAGGTGGCCGTAGGAGGGCAACAACACAGCGTTTTTCATTTTCCAGAGAACACCAAGATTGGCAAATTCACCACTGGTGCCCAGTGCTCTTCACAGATGAAAACAGGTTCACACTGAGCACATGTGACAGACCTGACAGTCTGGAGACGCCGTGGAGAATGTTCTGCTGCCTGCAACATCATCCAGCATGACCGGTTTGGCTGGAGTGTGTCAGCAGTGCCTGCAAGAGGAAGGCATTCATGCTATGGACTGGCCCACCTGTTCCCCAGACCTGAATCCAATTGAGCACATCTGGGACATCATGTCTCGCTCCATCCACCAATGCCACGTTGCACCACAGACTGTCCAGGAGTTGACGGATGCTTTAGTCCAGGTTTGGGAGGAGATCCCTCAGGAGACCATCTGCCACCCAATCAGGAACATGCCCAGTCGTTGTAGGGAGGTCATACAGGCACGTGGAGGCCACACACACTACGGAGCCTCATTTGAACTTGTTTTAAGGACAATACATCAAAGTTGGATCAGCCTGGAGTGTGGTTATCCACTATACTTTTGAGTGTGACTCCAAATCCAGACCTCCATGGGTTGATACGTTTGATTTCCATTGATAATTTTTGTGTGATTTTGTTGTCAGCACATTCAACTATGTAAAGAAAAAAATATTTAATAAGAATATTTAATTAATTCAGATCTAGGATGTGTTATTTTAGTGTTCCCTTTATTTTTTTGAGCAGTGTATTTATTACATCAATTGTTCATTTTTAAAGTGGCTAGAGGTGAGTCAGTATGTTGGCAGCAGCCACTCAATGTTAGTGATGGCTGTTTTAACAGTCTGATGGCCTTGAGATAGAAGCTGTTTTTCAGTCTCTTGGTCCCCGCTTTGATGGTCCTTCTGTAGCTCAGTTGGTAGAGCATGGCGCTTGTAACGCCAGGGTAGTGCGTTCGATCCCCGGGACCACCCATACGTAGAATGTATGCACACATGACTGTAAGTCGCTTTGGATAAAAGCGTCTGCTAAATGGCATATATTATTATTATATTTGATGCACCTGTGCTGACCTCGCCTTCTGGATGATAGCGGGGTGAACATGCAGTGGCTCGGGTGGTTGTTGTCCTTGATTATCTTTTTGGCCTTCCTGTGACATCGGGTGGTGTATTTGTCCTGGAGGGCAGGTAGTTTGCCCCTGGTGATGTGTTGTGCAGACCTCACTACCCTCTGGAGAGCCTTACGGTTGTGGGCGGAGCAGTTGCCGTACCAGGCGGTGATATAACCCGACAGGAGGCTCTCAATTGTGCATCTGTAGAAATTTGTGTGTTTTTGGTGACAAGCCAAATTTCTTCAGCCTCCTGAGGTTGAAGAGGCAGTGCTGCGCCTTCTTCACCACGCTGTCTGTGTGGGTGGACCATTTCAGTTGGTCCGTGATGTGTACGGCGAGGAACTTAAAACTTTCCACCTTCTCCACTACTGTCCCGTCGATGTGGATAGGGGCCTGCTGTTTCCTGAAGTCCACGATCAACACTGTAGTGTCGGCTGCAAACTTGATGATTGAGTTGGAGGCGTGCATGGCCACGCAGTCATGGGTGAACAGAGAGTACAGGAGAGGGATTAGAATGCACCCTTGTGGGGCCCCAGTATTGAGGATCAGCGGGGTAGAAATGTTACCTACCCTCACCACCTGGGGGCGGCCCATCAAGAAGTCCATGACCCAGTTGCACAGGGCGGGGTCGAGACCCAGCTTAATGACGAGTTTGGAGGGTACGATGGTGTTAAATGTTGAATTGTAGTCGATGAACAGGTATAGTAGGTATTCTTATATAGGTATTCCTCTTGTCCAGATGGGTTAGGGCAGTGTGATTGCGTCGTCTGTGGTCCTATTGGGGCGGTAAGCAGATTGGAGTGGATCTAGTGTGTCAGGTAGGGTGGAGGTGATATGGTCCTTGACTAGTCTCTCAAAGCACTTCATGATTACGGAAGTGAGTACTACGGGCGAAAGTGATTTCGCTCAGATACCATCGCTTTCTTGGGAACAGGAACAATTGTGGCCCTCTTGAAGCACGTGGGAAAAGCAGACTGGGCTAAGTATGTATTGAATATGTCCATAAACACACCAGCCAGCTGGTCTGCACATGCTCTGGGTACGTGGCTGGGGATGCCATCTGGACCTGCAGCCTTGCGAGGGTTAACACGTTTAAATGTTTTACTCATGTTGGCTGCAGTGAAGGAGAGCCCGCAGGTTTTGGTAGCGGCCCGTGTCAGAGGCACTGTGTTGTCCTCAAAGCGAGCAAAGAAGTTTGATTTGTCTGGGAGCAAGAGATCGTGGTCCACGACGGGGCTGGTCCATGATTGACTGTAGTCCCTGCCACATACAGTTTAAGTCAGAAGTTTACATAGACTTATGTTGGAGTCATTAAAACTAATTTATTGTAAACAAACTATAGTTTTGGCAAGTCGGTTAGGACATCTACTTTGTTCAAGACACAATCAATTTTCCAACAATTGTTTACAGACAGATTATTTCACTTATAATTCACTGTTTCACAATTCCAGTGGGTCAGAAGTTTGCATACACTAAATTGACTGTGCCTTAAACAGCTTGGAAAATTCCAGAAAATGATGACATGGCTTCTGATAGGTCAATTGGAGGTGTACCTGTGGATGTATTTCAAGGCCTACCTTCAAACTCAATGCCTCTTTGCTTGACATCAGAAAATCAAAATAAATCACCCAAGACCACGGAAAAAAATGGTGCACTTCACAATATAGATGGCATCATGATAAAGGAAAATGACCTAGATATATTGCTGTAACATCTCAAGACTTCAGTCAGGAAGTTAAAGCTTGGTAGCAAGTAGGTCTTCCAAATGAACAATGACCCCAAGCATACTTCCAAAGTTGTGGCAAAATGGCTTAAGGGCAACAATGCCAAGGTATTGGAGTGGCCATAACAAAGCTCTGACCTCAATCCCATAGAATATTTGAGGGCAGAACTGAAAAAGCGTGTGCATGCAAGGAGGCCTACAAACCTGACTCAGTTAAACCAGTTCCGACAGGAGGAATGGGCCAAAACTCATTCTGGGAAGCTTGTGGAAGGCTTCCCGAAACGTTTGACCCAAGTCAAACAATTTAAAGGAAATGCTACCACAGACTAATTGAGTGTATGTAAACTTCTGGCCCACTGGGGTTGTGAAGAAAGAAATAAAATCTGAAATAAATCTTTCTCTCCACTATTATTCTGCCATTTCACATTCTTAAAATAAAGTGGTGATCCTAAGTGACCTAAAACAGGGAATTATTTACATGGATCAAATGTCAGGAGTTGTGAAAACTGAGTTTAAATGTGTTTGGCTAAGGTGTATGTACATTTTTGACTTCAACTGTACCTCTCGTGTCTGAGCCGTTGAATTGCGACTCTACTCTAGACTGACACGTAGCTTGTTTGATTGCCTTGCGGAGGGTATAGCTACACTGTTTCTATTCGGTCATGTTTCCAGTCACCTTGCCCTGATTAAAAGCAGTGGTTTGCGAGTTCAGTTTTGCGTGAATGCTGTCATCAATCCAAGGTTTCTGGTTGGGGAATGTTTTAATAGACGCTGTGGGTACAACATCACCGATGCACTTGCTAATAAACTCGCTCATCAAATTAGCGTTATTCATCAATGTTATTGTCTGACGCTATGCGGAACATATCCCAATCCATGTGATCAAAGCGATCTTGAAGTGTGGAATCCGATTGGTTGGTGTCCAGCGTTGAACAGACCTAAGCACGGGCATTTCCGTCTATAGACTGGGAGAAGCAAAATGAAGTCGTGGTCAGATTTTACGAAAGGAGGGCGGGGGAGGGCTTTATATGCGTCGCAGAATTTAATAATAATGATCCAGGGATTTGTCAGCCCGGGTTGTGCTTTCGATATTGTCACGCAGAATGACGCTGGAGGTACGAAGCAGGTACGGGGAGTAAACATTTAATAAACAACTGACATAGACGAGACAAAAAAGACAAAAACAATACAATGCAACAGCGGGGAACAGAGCAACGGAACTAGACAAATATAGGGGATGAAAAAAATATTTGACAAGTGAGTCCAATAACGCTGATGCGAGTGATGACGGAGGGCGGGTGTGAGTGATGGATGGCAGGAGCGTGTGATGCAGGGTAATCTGGCGCCCTCAAGCGCCAGAGGAAGGGAAGAGCGGGAGCAGACGTGACAGTACCCCTCCCTCTTGGGACCCCACCCGGCGTTCCACCTGGGCGAACCGGCTGAGACATGGGCGCTGGGAAAGCCGGTTAGGGTGTGAAAACCCGACAAATCGGCACGAGCTTGAGAGCCTGGCGAGCCGGCCGAGGCATGAGAGCCTGACGATCCGGCAGCAGGGAGCCCAATGATCCAGTGGAGTGTGACATGGGATGGGAAGCCGCTGAGCCAGGAAAACCTCCCTAGCCAGCCAGGGCATGAAAGACCGACAGGCTGGCTTAGGCACCAATGGTACCGAAGTCACAAAACAAACGACAAAAACCTCTGGACCAGCTGGGCGAACAAGAACTGATGGCTGAGGCCCAACGTGGGATGGACGCCTTCCAAGCCAACCGGGGCAAGGAACCCTCTCGAGACGGCTACGGCGTTAAAGCCAGATGAGCTGGCTATGCTTCCTCGGTTCCATCGGTGGCGACCCAGAGCCGCTGCCACCATTCCAACCGGAACGCCAGTACTCCCCGATACTTTATATGTTGGCTGCTGCATTTTGTCACACGGAATGACGCTGGAGGGACGAAGCAGGTGCGGGGAATAATCATTTAATAAACAACTGACATAGACGAGACAGGAACAGCGTCAGAAAGAAATTCAAAAGACAAAAACAAAAACAATGCATTGGAGCAGCAGGGAACAGAGCAAGGGAACAGACAAATATAGGGGAGGAAAAGAACGTGACAAGTGAGTCCAGGTGAGTCCAATAAAGCTGATGCGAGTGACGAGGGAGGGCAGGTGTGAGTGATGGATGGCAGGAGCATGTGATGCAGGGTAATCTGGCGCCCTCAAGCGCCAGGGGAAGAGTGGGAGCAGACGTGACAGATATACTGCTAAAATTTAGGGAGTCTTGCTTTCAGATTAGCCATGTTAAAATCCCCAGCTACAATAAATGCAGTCTCAGGATATGTGGTTTCCAGTTTACATAGAGTCAAATTAAGTTATTTCAGGGCCGTCAAATCTCGACTGTGATTATGATCGATGAGAATTCTCTTGGTAGATAATGCGGTCGGCATTTGATTGTAAGGAATTCTAGGTCAGGTGAACAAAGGGACTTGAGTTTCTGTATGTTGTTGTAATCACACCACGTCTCGTTAATCACAAGGCATACACCCCGCCCTTCTTCTTACCAGAGAGATATTTGTTTCTGTCGGCGCAATGCGTGAAGAAGCCAGGTGGCTGTACCGACACTGACGTATCCCGACTGAGCTATGTTTCTGTGAAACAAAGAAGGTTACAATCTCTGATGTCTCTCTGGAAGGCAACCCGTGCTCAGATTTTGTCTACCTTGTTGTCAAGAGACTGGACATTGGCGAGTAGTATGATCGGGAGCAGTGCGCCCGTCTACGGAGCCTGATGAGAAGACCACTCCGTCTGCCCCTTCTGTGGCGCCATTGATTATGTTGGTAATCAGTTTATAATAGTAATAAGGCACCTCTGGGTTTGTGGTATATGGCCAATATACCACAGGGCTATTTCTAGGCACTCCTCGTTGGGTCGTGCATAAGAACAGCCCTGAGCAGCCCTTAAATATGCTATACTATCTCCAAGACCAGAGACGTTGATATTATTTTCCATATTACAGCAAAAATACCTTCCTTATCCCTTTTCTCTGCTCAGCACCAATCATAAATGCAAATGTAATCACGCCATAAACTGTCAGCATGAGTAATCAGGTTTAAAAATGATTCCCTCCCAAACTTTATTTATTTTCTGCATTGCAGTGGCTCAATTCCTGACCAAAGTCACAGCCCTCATCCATCACTCATTGTCACCTGTCAGAGGGCCCAGCTACTGAACACTCCTCTGTCACAGAGATCTGCTCTGCTCCTGTCCCAAATACTGAGCACTACTCTGTCATAATGCTATGGCTCTCTGATATATAACACACCTCTCGGAAGGCTGTGGCCCTGTAATACACAACACATATTAAATGGATATGTCCCTGTCCATGGTGCTGAACAGCTTTATCATAATGCTGCACTTTTGTCCATGGTACTGGACAAAGGTGCAACTCTCAGCGGAATTTGCACCTGTCTGTGTCCCTGACTCCTTCCATTATATGACTGTGTCCCTATCCGCCATGGACACCTATTTCATACGTTCATGCCCCTGGTACTGAACACCTCTTAGGTTCTGCCTCTGTTCTTGGTCCTGAATACTTTATCAAGATAATGAACACCTCTGTCAGAGGCCCCTGTCCATGGTGCCAAACACCTCTGTCAGCCTCTATTACTGCATGGAGCTCAATGATATAGTGCTCTTTCCATGTCAACCTCACTAAGCATCTCTTTAGAACCTGCCACTGCTGTAATACACATACAGTAGATAAACATTTATGACTCTAACTGCCATATATAACCTTTATTTAACTAGGCAAGTCAGTTAAGAACAAATTCTTATTTACAATGACGGCCTACCGGGGAACAGTGCATTGTTCAGGGGCAGCATTGTTCAGAGGCAGAACAACATATTTTTACCCCAGCTCGGGGATTCGTTCCAGCAACCTTTCGGTTACTGGCCCAACGCAACGCTCTAACCACTAGGCTACCTGCCACCCCATAGCTTCCAACACCACTCCTGCTAATTTTATAAACCACTCTCTCATATGCTAGTCACTCCAGAAGCACAGTGTCATCCTTAATTATCACACTGACGCCTCCCTACAACAGTATCGCGAATGACAATTAGAAACAATAAGATGGAAGTCAGGTCAAAAGTTACATCAAAAACTTCAAAGGCTTGTACAGCATCGCTGTAAAGAAAAGTCCACTCCTCTAAAATTATAAAATAAATAACCTGTAAGTTCCAGGGGGAAGAAAACAAGCTATTAAAAGGATGTCACTATCCGTTTCCTCTAATTTGGTGAATGCAAATAGAATACATTGAAATTAACTTTCACAGTATAGGACTGTGCTGATAGTTTCAGTGCAATAAGCGGAAACATTGACCTTTAGAATCTGCACTACCAACTGAGCTGAAGCAGTCTGCACGTTCCAGCCCTCTGACTCTACTCTAGAAGAAAATGACCACAGTTCCGATGCATGACTGCTGATACTCAGGGGATAAAATATGACTGCATAGTGGAAGCGACGGAGGGGCAATGATTACAGAGCACTGTGATATCTCTGTAACCCGTCCATGCGAGCACGCTAATCAGGATAGCTACAAACAAAACGGATTACAGCATGCATTTACTGTGTAAACCAATATATCACCACCTCAACCAACAATGGCTGGATCTGTTGACGAAGGTTTAGCGGTAGAAACCAAACATCTGTCTGGACTGCATAGCACAAGTCATGCAGTGTGCAATTAGGAGGAAAAGTATCTCAGTAGAGATGGCTACAGTCAATCCCTCTAGCACAGCATAGCCTACACTGTCAAGGCTCAGGAGAAGACCCAGATGGAGACAGTTTCGAAGTAACAAAAGTTTATTACAAAAACAGGTGGGCAGGCAAACGACAGGTCAAGGGAAGGCAGAGGTCAGTAATCCAGAGCAGGGTCTGAAAGATACAAAACGGAAGTCAGGGTCAGGGCAAGCAGAGGTCAGTAATCTAAGATGATACAGTCTTATACTCAGCTGGCCCCTCCCTGGATTTTGTGTTAAACACTCTACAGCAAAGCTTTCTTAGTGTCCAACAAGATTTCTCTACCCTTAATCTTGTTCTGATCCCCTCCAAAACAATGGTCATGTGGTTTGATAAGAAGAATGCCCCCCTCCCCACAGGTGTGATTACTACCTCTGAGGGTTTAGTGTTTGAGGTAGTCACCTCATACAAGTACTTGGGAGTATGGCTAGACGGTACACTGTCCTTCTCTCAACACATATCAAAGCTGCAGGCTAAAGTTAAATCTAGAGTTGGTAATCACTCTTCTTTCATCCCGCTGCAAAACTAACCCTGATTCAGATGACTATGATAGATTACGGAGACATAATTTATAGATCTGCAGGTAAGGGTGCTCTTGAGCGGCTTGATGTTCTTTACCATTCGGCCATCAGATTTGCCACCAATGCTCCATATAGGGCATATCACTGCACTCTATACTCCTGTAAACTGGTCATCTCTGTATACCCTTCGCTAGACCAACTGGTTGATGCTTATGTATAAAACCCTCTTAGGCCTCACTCCCCCCCCCCTATTTGAGATATCTACTGCAGCCTCATCCTCATTCAACAACCGTTCTGCCAGTCACATTCTGTTAAAGGTTCCGAATGCACACACATCCCTGGGTTGCTTGTCTTTTCAGTTTGCTGCGGCTAGCGACTGGAACGACCTGCAACAAACACTCAAACTGGACAGTTTTATCTCAATCTCTTCATTCAAAGACTCAATCATGGACACTTACTGACAGTTGTGGCTGCTTTGTGTGGTGTATTGTTATCTCTACCTTCTTGCCCTTTGTGCTGTTGTCTGTGCCTAATAATGTTTGTACCATGTTTTGTGCTGCTACCGTGTTGTGTTGCTACCATTCTGTGTTGTCATGTGTTGCTACGGCTATAATGTTGTTTTAGATCTCTCTTTATGTAGTGTTGTGTTTTGTCCTATATACAGTGGGGCAAAAAAGTATTTAGTCAGCCACCAATTGTGCAAGTTCTCCCACTTAAAAAGATGAGAGGCCTGTAATTTTCACCATAGGTACACTTCAACTATGACAGACAAAATTAGAAAGAAAATCCAGAAAATCACATTGTAGGATGTTTTATGAATTTATTTGCAGATTATGGTGGAAAATAAGTATTTGGTCACCTACAAACAAGCAAGATTTCTGGCTCTCACAGACCTGTAACTTCTTTAAGAGGCTCCTCTGTCCTCCACTCATTACCTGTATTAATGGAACCTGTTTGAACTTGTTATCAGTATAAAAGACACCTGTCCACAACCTCAAACAGTCACACTCCAAACTCCACTATGGCCAAGACCAAAGAGGTGTCAAAGGACACCAGAAACAAAATTGTAGATTTGCACCAGGCTGGGAAGACTGAATCTGCAATAGGTAAGCAGCTTGGTTTGAAGAAATCAACTGTGGGAGCAATTATTAGGAAATGGAAGACATAAAAGACCACTGATAATCTCCCTCGATCTGGGGCTCCACGCAAGATCTCACCCCATTGGGTCAAAATGATCACAAGAACGGTGAGCAAAAATCCCTGAGCCACACAGGGGGACCTAGTGAATGACCTGCAGAGAGCTGGGACCAAAGTAACAAAGACTACCATCAGTAACACACTACGCCGCCAGGGACTCAAATACTGCAGTGCCAGATGTGTCCCCCTGCTTAAGCCAGTACATGTCCAGGCCCATCTGAAGTTTCCTAGAGAGCATTTGGATGATCCAGAAGAAGATTGGGAGAATGTCATATGGTCAGATGAAACCAAAATATAACTTTTTGGTAAAAACTCAACTCGTCGTGTTTGAAGGACAAAGAATGCTGAGTTGCATCCAAAGAACACCATACCTACTGTGAAGCATGGAGGTGGAAACATCATGCTTTGGGGTTGTTTTTCTGCAAAGGGACCAGGACGACTGATCCAGGTAAAGGAAAGAATGAATGGGGCCATGTATCGTGAGATTTAGAGTGAAAACCTCCTTCCATCAGCAAGGGCATTGAATATGGCTGGGTCTTTAAGCATAACAATGATTCCAAACACACCGCCCGGGCAACGAAGGAGTGGCTCCGTAAGAAGCATTTCAAGGTCTTGGAGTGGCCTAGCCAGTCTCCAGATCTCAACCCCATAGAAAATCTTCGGAGGGAGTTGAAAGTCCGTGTTGCCCAGCATCAGCCCCAAAACATCACTGCTCTAGAGGAGATCTGCATGGAGGAATGGACCAAAATACCAGCAACAGTGTGTGAAAACCTTGTGAAGACTTACAGAAGATGTTTGACCTCTGTCATTGCCAACAACGGGTATATAACAAAGTATTGAGATAAACTTTTGTTATTGACCAAATACTTATTATCCACCATAATTTGCAAATAAATTCATTAAAAAAACTACAATGTGATTTTCTGGATTTTTTTTCTCTCATTTTATCTGTCATAGTTGAAGTGTACCTATGATGAAAATTACAGGCCTCTCTCATCTTTTTAAGTGGGAGAACTTGCACAATTGGTGTCTGACTAAATACTTTTTTGCCCCACTCTATATTTATATGTATATATATATATATATATTTTTTTTTTCTAGCCCCCTCCCTGCAGGAGGCCTTTTCCCTTTTGGTAGACCGTCTAACTGACTTGCCTAGTAAAATAAAGGTTAAATAACATTTTATTAAATTAAAATTAACCGCTTGTATGGCGTCATGTGGGTGAGCAGATTGCTGATGTCAACATTGTGAATATAGTAACAACCAATGGTGGCGGTGGGGTTATGGTATGGGCAGGTATAAGCTAAGGACAGTGAACACAATTACATTTTAATGATGGCAATGTAAATGCACCGAGATACCATGACAAGATCCTGAGGCCCATTGTTGTGCAATTCATCCGCCGTTATCGCCTCATGTTTCAGCATGATAATGCATGGCCTCATGTCGCAAAGATGTGTACACAATTCCTACGAGCTGAAAATGTCCCAGGTCTTCCATGGCCTGCACATTCACGCACTGAGCACGTTGGGGATGCTCTGGATCGACGTGTACAACAGCGTGTTCCAGTTCCAGCAAATATCCATCAACTTTGCAGAGCCATTGAAGAGGCCATAATCCACAGCTAGATCAACTCTATGCGAAGGAGATGGGTCATGCTGCATGAGGCAAATGGTGGTAAAAAGACTATATACCCTGACCAAAAATATAAACGCTGACCAAAAATATAAACGCAAGATGAATACTGAACAAAAATACAAACGCAATGGATACTAGGAGTGGTGGGTTGGAATCAGAAAGCAGGATTCAGTATATCGTGATTTATTCTCAGGCCAAAAAAATGGTCACGCCAACATACAGGGAGCATAGAACAGACCAGCCCAAACACAGGACCAAACAGTTCGGAGAATACACACATGAAAACCACATCCAACAGAGTAACAAAAAACAATCCCGCACAAAACAAGGGCGGGACAAACTACTACATAGGGAAGCTAATTAAACTAAAATACACACATGTGAAACTAATAAGACAAAACCAACAGACAAACGAAAAAGGGATCGGTAGCGGCTAGTAGGACGGTGACGCCGAGCACCGCCCGAACAGGCAGGGGAGCCAACTTCGGCGGAAGTAGCAAGATGTAAACTGTGTGTCCCATGTTATAGAAAATCCCAGAAATCTTCCACAAAAACCTTATTTCTTGCAAATGATGTGGACAAATTTGTTTACAGCCCTGTTATTAAGCATTTCTCCATTGCAAGTTAATCCATCCACCTGACAGGTTTTGCATATCAAGAAGCTGTAACAAAATGTGGAAAAAGTCAAGGGGTTTGAATACTTTCCGCACTGTATATATATATATATATATATATATATATACTCTTTTTTTTGGTTACTACATGATTCCATATGTGATATTTCATAGTTGTATTATTCTACAATATAAAAAATAAAGAAAACTCTGGAATGAGTAGGTGTGTCCAAACTTTTGACTGGTACTGTATGTTATCTTGACTGTAAAGATATAACCTGTAAAACATGATGAACAAAAATGTATTCTATGTTATGATGCTTTCATAAACAAAAGGAGGAGACAGATCATGCAGTATGTTCATCTTATTCCCCCTACTCAGACAATTCATAAGCAACATCCTGACTCTTGTCTTAAAACTTCTCTGTGATTTTAATGATGCTAGCAATGGGTTCCATTGTTAGAAATGTGTTCCATTAAACATCCCAACTCTGAAGGTAATAATGTCAGTGGCGGTAGTTGAAAACTTGTTTTCACTGATGTTTTTAGAAATAATAATAATCCAAACATAATAATAATGATGTTTTTAGAAATAAATATTTTGGGTCCGCGTTCTAAACAATTTTGTGAGTGAGTCCCAAATTGATCTGAATAGCACTTCCGAAATTTCAATTTCTTAAAGCCCTTTTGGAACTACCCATCCCGGATCCGGGAGAATTGTCATCAACTGACACTAAGTAGAATAACGCAACGGACAAAAAAATCTTACTAGAAAATATTCATATTCATGAAATCACAAGTGAAATATATTCAAACACAGCTTAGCCTTTTGTTAATCACCCTGTCATCTCAGATTTTGAAAATATGCTTTACAGCCAAAGCAAGACAAGCATTTGTGTAACTTTATAGATAGCCTAGCATAGCATTATGCCTAGCTAGCAGCATGCAATCTGATCACGAAAATCAGAAAAGCAATCAAATTAAATCGTTTACCTTTGATGAGTTTCGGATGTTTTCACTCACGAGACTCCAACTTAGATAGCAAATGTTCCTTTTTGTAGCGAAAAATAGCTCCGTTAGTTCTTCACGTTTGGCTGAGAAAACGACAACTCCGAAAAATATTCCAAATTAGCTCCATAATATCGACAGAAACATGGCAAACGTTGTTTTTCAACTATCTTTTCGATAATATATCAACCGGGACAGAGCTTTTTTCAGTAAGACTGGGTGGAAAAATGGCTTCCTCTGTCTTTTGCATGAGAAATACACAGGTGGACACTGACGCAATGTTGTTGTACACGCTCATTTTTCTAAATAAAAGCCTGAAACTATGTCTTGCGATACTAGACACATTGAAACCTGTTGAGACTGTGTTCCCCTACAGGAACTACACCCCCCCTTTCAGCTGAAACGGTGGCGCAGGATGTGCAAAAATATTCTTAGAAATATTTAACCTCCACACATCAAGGAAGCCATAGAAAAAGGAATCTCGTTGATATCCCATTCACTGCTCAATAGGGAAGCATTAAGAAGGGACTCTTATTTAGAAACTGCTGCGTTCCTGATTGGATTTTTCTCATTCTTTTGCCAGTAATATCAGTTATACTCACAGACAATATCTTTAAAGTTTTGGAAACTTTAGAGTGTTTTCTATCCTAAGCTGTCAATTATATGCATATTCTATTTTCTGGTCCTGAAAAATAGCCTGTTTACCTTGGGAAAGTTATTTTTCCCAAAATAAAAAAAATGACCCCTAGATTCAACAGGTGTGCTAGTGAGAACTTTTAAAAGCCCGATGCTGAGCCTGGCGCCTTCGAGTGCCAGGTAGTGGGAGTATTGGGTATGTCTGTATCAGCTTTGCACATCTGGATTTGGAGATGTTCTCCCATTCCTCTGTGCAGATTTCCTCAAGCTAAGTTAGATGGGGAGCAGCGTTGAAGAGCAATCTTCAAGTCTTTCCATAGATTTACAATGGGATTAACATCTTGGTTTTGGATGGGCCACTCAAGGACTTTCACATTCTTGTCCTGAAACCATTCCAATGTTGCTTTGGTTGTATGCTTGGGGTTATTGTCCTGTTGGAATGTAAATCTTTACCCCAGTCTAAGGCAGTTTTTCATCAAGGACTTGCCTGTATTTGGCTCCATTCATTGTTCCCTCTATCCTTACCAGTCTCCCAGTACGTGTTGCTGAAAAGCATCCCCATAACATGATACTGCCACCACCATGCTTCACGGTAGGGATGGTGTTAGACGGGTGATGAACTGTGCCTAGTTATCTCCAGACATTGCACTTTGCATTCATGCAATAGAGTACAATTTGTGTCTCATCAGACCAGAGAATCTTTTGCCTTGTGTTCTCAGTCTTTCTCGTGCCTTTTTGCAAACTCCAGGCATGCAACCATGTGACTTTTTCTCAAAAGTGTCTTCCGTCTGGCCACTCTCCAATAAAGCCCAGATTGGTGAAGTGGTGTAGAGACTGTTGTCCTTCTATCTCAGCCAACGACCTCTGTAGTTTTATCAGAGTGGTTATTGGCTTCTTGGTCACTTCCCTGACAGAGGCCCTACTTGCCCAATTGCTTAGTTTGGACAGCCAGCTCTAGGCAAAGTCTGGGTAGTTCCATATCCCAATGATGGAGACCACTGTGCTCTTCTACCCTTCTCCAGATATATGCATCATCACAATTCTATCTCGGAGATCTACGGACAGTTCCTTAGACCTCATGGTATAGTTCCTGGTCTGACATGCACTATTAAACTGTGGGACCTTATATATATAGGTGTGATTCTTTCTGATTCATGTCCAAACAATTGAATTGGCCACCGGTGGACTCCAATCAAGTTGTAGTGACATCTCAGAGGTGGTCAAAGTGAACTGGATGCACCTGATGTAAGGGTTTTCCTGTGGTGAAGGAGAAGCGGACCAAAACGCAGTGTGGTGGTTATTCATGTTCTTTAATAAAGACACTAGACATGAATAAACTAACAAAAACAATAAACGTTGAAAACCAAAAACAGCCCTATCTGGTGCAAAACACAGAGACAGGAACAATCACCAACAAACACACAGTGAAACCCAGGCTACCTAAGTATGATTCTCAATCAGAGACAACTAATGACACCTGCCTCTGATTGAGAACCATACTAGGCCGAGACATAGAAATACCCCAAAACATAGAAAAACAAACATAGACTGCCCACCCAACTCACGCCCTGACCATACTAATGACAAAACAAAGGAAATAAAGGTCAGAACGCGACACCTGAGCTCAATTTGGAATGTCATAACAATGGGGTGTGAATAAATTGACAACATTTTCTAAACTTATTTTCACTCATTATGGGGTAGAAAAAATGTATATTTAATCCATTTTGAATTCAGGCTGTAACAAAACAAAATGTGAATTAAGTCAAGGGGTTTGAATACATTCTGAAAGCACTAAATACTTTACATATCATTCTCATATTGCTTGTAATGATAAAAATAATGTAATACTTAAAAAAAATATTGATGTCACAAGTGTATCATTTGCAGAGTTCTTTGTCACATTTGACTGTGTAAAACCTAGGGGATGACCATCTGTGGCTGCCCATCTGCTGGAGGCTTCAAGAAGCACTCAAACATACTTGATCTAGCTGATCTAGCTATAGTTGTAGTCTATATTTATTTGTAATTCACTTCTTGTTGTTTATTTTGCTTAACAAGAGCTTTGCATTTATGTATGTAATGAAAATCGTTAAAAGTTAAATAGATTATTATTATTATTATAGCTATGTATACCATTGGGATTCTCATAAAACCTGTTCAAGACCCAATGCTGTGTTTCTGTTCGCCACGTCTGCTCATGAAGCATGTCCCTCTGACTCAAAGCCAAATTTAACACTTACACACCGAATGTACTGGTTGTTTGGATTTAATTGACCAGTTAGCTTGCAAGAGAAAGAGACCCTCGGACACCTGCTAATGTATGAACAAAAATAAAATACAACATGGTGTGACCACCATTTGCCTCATGCAGTACAACATATCTCCTTCGCATAGAGTTTCAGGCTGTTGCTTGTGGAATGTTGTCCCACTCCTCCTCAATGGCTGTGCGAAGTTCCTCTATATTGGAGGGAACTGGAACACACTGTTGTACACGTTGATCCAGAGCATCCCAAACATGCTCAACAAGTGATATTTCTGGTGAGTTTGCAAGCCATGAAAGAACTGGGACATTTTTAGCTTCGAGGAATTGTTTACAGATCCTTCTGACATGGGGCCATGCATTATCATGCTGAACAATGTGATGGCGGCCGAAGAATAGCACAACAACTGGCCTCAAGATCTTGTCATTGTATCTCTGTGCATTCAAATTGCCATTGATAAAATGCAATTGTGTTTGTTGTCCGTAACTTATGCCTGCCCATACCATAACCCCACCCCCATCATGGAGCACTCCACTCACAACATTGACATCAGCAAACTGCTCGCCCACACAATGCCATACACGTGGTCTGCGGTTTTGAGGCCGGTTGGATGTACTGCCAAATTCTCTAAAACAACGTTGGAGATGGATTATGGGAGAAATGAACATGAAATTATCTGGCAATAGCTCTTGTGGGCATTCCTGCAGTGAGCATGCTGTGGCATTGTGTTGTGTGACAAAACTGCACATTTCAGTGGCCTTATTGTCCCCAGCACAAGTTGCACCTTTGTAATGTTCATGCTGTTTATTCAGACTTGATATGCCACAAGGAATGTAAAGCAAATTGTGCCAAAAAATTTAGAAAAATGCTTTTTGTGCGTATGAAATATTTGTGGGATCTTTTAGTTCAGCTCATGAAACATGGGACCAACACTTCACATGTTGCGTTTATATTTTTGTTCCGTATAATAGTGCCACATATGCATCATTGAAGTCTATTCAGGTAGCCTTCGTTTCTGACATTCTGTCTCTCAAATACAGTTAATTCCTCCAATAGCTCAACTCTCACCTGTGAAGTTATGTAATATATTTATCTTATGTCTCTTGAAATGTCTCCCCAAGGAACACAGTTGTACTGTACAGTTTATGATTCTTCAGCTGAGAATACTAAAAAGTCTAGAAACTGCTTAGCCACCAAAGGGTAAGTGGGGGAGAGCATTCATCAAGTCAAACTCATCACCTTGGATGGTGCCATTTACCTTGAAGATCGCAAAACCCTAATGGTTATCTCATGTCATGGAAAAGGGGTGTCGTGCCAGTCCAGTATGCAGAATAAATGTCAGTGTCACAAAAACACGTCAGCAATTTGCTGTATAAAGTACCTCAATCTGGTAGACGTGATTTAAAACTGCCTCTTTGAATTTCCTTATTTTGCATGAGAAGTCAGAGTGAACATGTGTCTAGTGTTATTAGATTCACCCCAATGACAGTGATCCAAAAGGAGGGCGGAGTTGACCGGTGGAGTAATATTTTCAAAGAGATGAGAATATCCCGACCCATCGGCAGAGAAATCAAATCAAATGTTATTTGTCACATGCTTCATAAACAACAGGTGTAGACTAACAGAGTTAAAGATAAACATGAAAAATATACAAGAAAAATATACTTACTGTAGTGACATGAGGAATAAATACACAGTGAATAAGGGATCATCAACAATGGGCTATCCGTTCTCTGGAAAATAGTGCACAACGTGGAAGGTGTGTTCCATGACGCTTTAGCGAGGGGAAACTACCTGCCCTCCAGGACACCTACAGCACCCGATGTCATAGGAAGGCCACAAAGATAATCAAGGACAACAACCACCCGAGCCACTGCCTTTTCACCCCGCTACCATCCAAAAGGTAAAGTCAGTACAGGCGCATCAAAGCTGGGACCGAGAGACTGAAAAACAGCTTCTATCTCAAGGCCATCAGACTGTTAAACAGCCATCACTAGGACAGAGAGGCTGCTGCCTACATACAGACTTGAAATCATTGGCCACTTTAATAAATGGAAAACTAGTCAGTTTAATAATGCCACTTTAATAATGTTTACGTATCTTGCATTACTCATGTCATATGTATATAATGTATTCAATACTATCTATTGCATCTTAGCCTATACCGCTCTGACATTGCTCATCCATATATATATATATATTATTTTTCCATTCCTTTACTTATATTTGTGTGTATTCGGCATTTGTTGTGGAATTGTTAGATATTACTTGTTAGATATTGCTGCACTGTCGGAACTAGAAGCATAAGCATTTCGCTACACTCGCAATAACATCTGCTAACCGTGTGTATGTGACCAATACAATTAGATTTGATTTGATTCCACTGAGCTGCAATATTTTCCAGAGAATGCATAGAGTCCTGAGTTGATTATCCCTTTTATACCATGGCTATAAAGTCACATATTTGTTGCTAGAAATAAATACATTTGCCAATAGAAATGTGACACTGAAGTAGCTACAGTAGTAACCAAACATTCAGACTTGCTAGCTTAGCTAACCAAACCATCACCCTAGCTTGCTATTATACAAATCAAATTCAACAATGACATAATGTTTTAAAATTGACTTTTGCTTTCAAAAGTAGCTCAAAACTACAACATGTACGAATGAACTTCATAGCCATTGAATTATACTGTGTAATTATAGGCAGTGTTGTTATACTCGAGACCGGTCTCGGTCTCCAAACAATATTTTGAGTGGCATGGTCTTGACTCGGCCTCCGACAGTGTGGACTCCAAAAAATTATCAGCTTCCATTCAATAAGCTCAAAAAACTTCTTCACCAGGCCAAATATGTACACTCCTTTCTTGAAACATTAATACCTGAACAGTCTTTATATCTATTATAGACACGTTTGCACAGTGGCAAACCTATTGGACCTTTAGTGTGTGACAGGTTTGTGATGCTGTAAGGACAGCAACGGTAATACCAGTGCACTCATGTAGGAAAGTACACTTTTTGTATAACACAAAGGGCCAGGGTGGGACTCCCACCCATTAGAAGTCAAAATGTAATTTCATTACACTGTCAAAAAGTGATTATTTGCTTCCACTGTCACTCCAAAATGTTGCCCTAATATTGCTGAATAGTAGATGCCTTCTACCTAGCTTCTGATGGCCTCGTGAATGACTGATTGGATATTTTTTTTTTCAGTGTTAACCCTTTCCTTTCCTTCCTTTCCAAACAAATACTGAAGAGATTAAATCAGAACATCATTGACAAGAATAATATAATTATTATTATTCTTTTATAAATCTTTAGCTCTTCTCTGAAGGCGTAGAAGGACCTTGTGGTTCCCCACTGTGTTTGGGTTAGTAATCATCTGTAGAGTGGCTCTATTTGCCCTCAGCATGCATTTTTTCACCATTCTGAATGTCTAAAGCATCCATATGTTCTTCTGAAATATGAACACTGGACATTTTGAACTGTTATTAGGGTGGCAATTTTACAAAACTACAATCATGGTCTTGAAATGGATTTGCATTCTTCTGGTCTCGGTCTTGACTCGGTCTCGGACCCATTGGCCCCCTCTCGGTCTA
This sequence comes from Oncorhynchus keta, assembly GCF_023373465.1. Classification (NCBI taxonomy): domain Eukaryota; kingdom Metazoa; phylum Chordata; class Actinopteri; order Salmoniformes; family Salmonidae; genus Oncorhynchus; species Oncorhynchus keta. The sequence continues at coordinate 42,838,738 of NC_068424.1, forward strand.
GACTCGGTGGCGCCACCCCCTCCAGTCTTGGTCTTGACTTAAACTTGATTTACCCCGGTCTTGCTCTTAAATCGGTCTCACGTTAGGTGGTCTCGAAAGCAACACAAGGTTATAGGGAAATAATGCACGCTCTAGAAGCCCTTCAAGCCAATAAGAAATTAGTATAAAACAATGCCATGATATAACGAGTAATAATAACAGTGCTATAAATAGGGAGTACCAGTACCGAGTTGATTTGCAGGGTTATTAGTTAATTGAGGTTGTAACTATCTCTACGGTGCATTCGGAAAGTTTTCAGACCGCTTCCCATTTTCCACATTTTGTTACATAACAGCCTTATTTTAAATTGGATTAAATATTTGTTTTCCCTCATCAATCTAGACACAATACCCCATAATGACAAAGCAAAAACAGCATTCTGTTTTCATTGTTCGGGACAAGTCTCTGATTGTCCTTGAGTGGCCCAGCCAGAGTCCAAGACTTGAAACCGATCGAACATCTCTGGAGAGACCAGAAAATAGCTGTGCAGCGACACTTCCCATCCAACCTGCCAGAGCTTGAAAGGATCTGCAGAGAAGAATGAAAGAAACTTCCCAAATTCAGGTGTGCCAAGCTTGTAGCGTCATACCCAAGAAGATAGGAGGCTGTAATCACTGCCAAATGTGCTTCAACAAAGTACTAAGTACCTCTGTTTACTTATGTAAATTTTATATTTCCATTTTTTTATTTCTAAAAACCTGTTTTGCTTTGTCATTATGGGATATTGTGTGTAGATTGATGAAAAAAACAACTATTTAATCAATTTTAGAATAAGTCTGTAACGTAACAAAATGTGGAAAGAGTCAAGGGGTCTGAATACTTTCCAAATGCACTGTATATAGGTAGAGTTAAAGTGACTAGGCAAAATGATACAGTGTCTTCCTATCGGACCTTATCGTCATGGCAGGTAATATTCACATTTTTGGTGACTTCAATATTCACATAGAAAAGTCCACAGACCTACACAAAAACGCTTTCGGAGCCATCATAGACTGAGTGGGTTTTGTCCAACATGTCTCTCTAACCTACGAATTGCCAAAGTCAAACCCTGGATCTAGTTTTGGCCCTTGAAATAAATATTGTGATTATAATAATCCTGGACAATCGGACCACCATTTTATTACGCTTACAATCGCAACAAATAATCTCTTTAGACCCCATCCATGGATTATCAAAAGCTGTGCAATAAATTCTTGGACAACCCAAAGAATCCCAGATGCCCTTCCAGACTCCCTTCACCTACTCAAGTACTATGGAGTACATAAATCAGTTTACCACCTAACTGAGGATCTAGTTTTAACCCTGCATAATATCTTAGATGCTGTCACACCTATAAAAACAAAAAACTTTTGTCACAAGAAATTAGGTCCCTGGTATAAAGAAATTAACCGAGCCCTGAGGCAAGTTTCCAGAAAATTGCAATGGAACTGGCGCTCCGCCAACTGGAAGTTTTCCGACTAGCCTGGAAAGACAGTGCCGTGCGATATTGAAGAGACCTCATTACTGCACAATAAGCCTACTTTTCCAACCTAATTGACGAGAATAAAAGCAATCCTAAATGTTTATTTGATACTGTCGTAACGCTAACTAAAAGCAGCATTCCCCAAGAGAGGATGGTCTTGACTTCATTAGTGATGAATTCATTAACTTCTTTGATGAAAAAATCATGATCATGAGAAAGCAAATTATGTACTCCTCTTTGAATCTACCTATTTCTACAAATCTCTGTTGTCTTGAATCTGCACAAACCTGATAGGACCTAAGATAAATGGAGACACTCAAGTTTTTTAACCCAGTACTTCTCGAAACATTCACAATAATATAATAATAGTCATAGCCTCTAAACCTTCCAGCTGCCTGCTAAACTACTAAAATAACTATGTTGAATATAATAAACAGATCAACATGACTACAAAGTATCTAAACTTGATCCAAACATTTGAAACAACTTTCCTAATCCAACTTTAGGCATTTTTAATCATAAATAATCGATACAATTTAAGACGGATAAACTGTGTTCAATACCGGACGAAAACAAAGTGGAGCGAGCTTTCAGGTCGCTCGCCCCAACCACAACAGTACACTAGACTCGACCCTCATTCTGAACAGCCCTACTTCTTTATTTCTCAAAGGAAAACCCCTCATTGTTGAATTTGCAATTACTGACTTGTTGTGTAATGTTTATGTCAAATGGCCGATGAGCCATACATTTAATCTATAATTTCTCTTAATTTGACAGGGATTTAAAAGGATTGGCCAGTAGATTGTCGATGTGATTAATGATGATGACTGCTTGTCTAGCTAGCTTGCTTACTTGCTAAGATTTAGAAAGTATGATGTTGACATGATCACTCCAATTAAAGCTATGGTGGATATAATGTGATTTGACGTCATTTTATCTGTGGCCATTGACCATGAGCCTTCTTGGATGGGCACTTCTAATGTAAATCAATGGCAGTTACCCAAGTGGGCTTGAGAACACTGAGCCAATCACAGCACAACTAGAAAAAATTACCAAGGCCTACACTCTGTATTTTCACTGGCTGCCCCTCCACCACAGAAAGAACTGAGCTAGGCTGAGTTTTGGAGCTGCCTTACTCAAGATAGAGACTATGTTTGTATACAGCTTTATTAACACAAGGATTATAAATTGTTTTACACTGTTTGCGAACTGATATGTGACACGAATGAATGCCAAAATAACATGCAAAACAGGCCACTTGTTTAAAAAAAGAAGCTAAGGAGTGCAGGGCTAGGCAACAGAAGGCTACCACACTAACTACCACACTCAGGTGCCCTGAATGACAGTTCGCCACTGGCCATATGTACAGCCGAGCCATGTATAAAGCTCTACGCAGAGTATGCCATCAATACATGTGTCAGATTGGATGCTTAATTATTCTCTATCCAATGCCTTCTGGAAGCTTAAAAATCTATGTCAATACCTCCAAAGATTCACATATCCATCCATTAATTATAAATGCTAAGCATATTTTTCCTGACGAGTCAAATGACCATGAGTGTCCTCATGGGTGTAATATTATTAATATTCTTCATATTTCATAATTGAAAATAAATAAATATTTTAACTAGGCAAGTCAGTTCAGACCAAATTCTTATTTGCAATGACTGTCTTCACTGGCCAAACCCAGATGATGCAGGGCCAAATGTGCACCGCGCTATTGGACTCCCAATCATGGCCGATTGTGATACAACCTGGATTTGAACCAATGTGTCTGTAGTGACCCCTCTTGCACTGTGATGCAGTGCCTTAGACCGCTGCGCCACTCGGGAGCACAAATAAACATGGACTCTACAAGTTGTCGAAGGTGTTCCACAGGGATGCTGGTCCGTGTTGACTCGAATGCTTCACACAGTTGTGTCAAGTTGGCTGGATGTATTTTGGGTGGTGGACCATTATTGATACACACGGGACACTGTTGAGCGCGAAAAACCCACAGCTATAACATCGAGAGCATCCTGACCTGTTTCATCACTGCCTGGTACGGCAACTGCTCGGCCTCTGACCGCAAGGCACTTCAGAGGGTAGTGTGTACGACCCAGTATATCACTGGGGCAAAGCTGCCTGCCATCCAGGGCCTCTACACCAGGCGGTGTCAGAGGAAGGCTCTTAAAATTGTCAAAGACCCCAGCAACTCCAGTCATAGACTGTTCTCTCTACTACCGCATGGCAAGCAGTACCAGAGTGCCAAGTCTAGGACAAAAAGGCTTCTCAACAGTTTTTACCCCTAAGCCATAAAACTCCTGAACAGTTAACCAAATGGTTAACCGGACTATTTGCATTGTGGACCCCCCCAACCCCTCTTTTACGCTGCTGCTACTGTATGTTTATCTTATATGCTTAGTCACTTTAACTATACATTCATGTACATACTACCTCAACTGGCCCGACCAACCAATTGCTCCCGCACATTGGCTAACCGGGCTATCTGCATTGTGTCCCACCACCCGCCAACCCCTCTTCTTATGCTACTGCTACTCTCTGTTCATCATATATGCATAGTCACTTTAACCATACTTACATGTACATACTACCTCAAGAAGCCTGACTAACCGGTGTCTGTATATAGCCTTGCTACTGTTATTTTCAAATGTCTTTTTACTGTTGTTTTATTTCTTTACTTACTTATACACACACACCCACACACACCTTTTTTCTCTCACTATTGGTTAGAGCCTGTAAGTAAGCATTTCACTGTAAGGCCTGTTGTATTCGGTGCACGTGACAAATAAACTTTGATTTGATTTGAGCATTGCAGATCTTGGCACAAACAGGTGCATCTGGCACCTACTACCATACCCTGTTCAAAGGCACTTAAATATGTTTTCTTGCCTATTCACCTATTCACTCATTTTTTTAAAAGTGAACTATAAATGATAGAACATTTTCCAAACTAAAAACTAAATAAAAATAATGTCTTCACACCCCAGAGCTGATATTTGGTGCAAGGACCTTTGGCAGCCATTACAACTGTGAATCGCTTTGAATAAGATTCTACCAACCGTGCAGAACTATTGGGGCAACATACAGAATAACTCTTATTTTTGTCAAAATTGCTCAAGCTCAGTACTTTTGGATTAGGGATCATTAAAGAACAGCAATATGTAAACCTGTGTTTCTTCATGTGATCTTCCACTACAAAAGTATAGACCCAAGCTTCAAAATGGTATATCATGTACTATAGTTGGAATGGACAAACATGGGAAAGTTACACTATGTTGCTTTGCAAGTTGATAAACGTGTTATCCCACTAAGGAGACAAGTAGGTGAAAAATGCCCTTGAATGGTTTTGCTGAGATTTTCACACTTGCTCGAGAGCTCTTATTTGCTTATGCCCATTCAGCATCGTTCACACACTCTTAAGCCCCCCACCCACACATTTAAACGCATGTGAGTCAGCATGGCATTGTCCTCCATTAAGTAGTGTCTCTACTTAAACTTAAACTCGATAGCACCTGCTAAATTCAGTGCATCAATGTTTTTGAGAGCTGTGGCAAGACTTTTGCAGTTGTCAATAACTATTTCCCTCTAAAAAAATCTGCAATAGCAAATATTATCTATATAATGACCAGCGAAGCCCCCATTCTGAAGTCTGTGATATGACAGATCAATCAGGACACATCTTTCATGATTTCTAACCACTCCATTTTCTCAGCGAGTCTTGGCTAGCCAGGAAGAAAAGAAAGAAGCATGTGTTTAAACATCCACTCTGTTTGCAGCAAGGCGGGTTATAATAAGAGACAACATTGACTGCCCTTCGGCAGGTTTCACTTTGGGGTAATCAAGACATCGTCATTCTTTTTTTTAAATGAATGATGAAGATTTTATGTAATTTCCTATAATATTTTACCTCGAACATGTGGAGCAGGTTGTGTATATCAGTAGGGAAAATGTACATTTCAAGGCAGCAGAAAAGTACTGTGTAAGGGGTGTGTAGACTTTCACTAGGCACTGTACATGCCCTTTACGAAGAAAAATATTTCATGTGATCATACGCCTGTGGTCTTCTGATATCCTTTTCTTCCCTGCACCGGGCACGTGCGAGGCAGGCGGTCATTGTGAGAAATGTCCTCACTCTGCATAGGGGAGCACAGTCATAGCACCCCCTTTGGCCAAACTGTGGGTGACAGTATGACTCCAATTAAGCTTATTGCTCCCACTCATTGTTTAAGGCACTGTAGTGTTTGCCAAAATGTTTTCATCTGTCCCCGACTTCATGCATCCTCTCTTGGGTAAAGAGAGATGCCAGGGGTCCCTGGAGCACCCGCCCACAGTTCTCCTCCACAGCAATTTTACCAGCACGTCTACAGCCGTGGGTGGGAAGGCATCTCACTGATGCTTCATCATAAACGCCATCCTCAAAATAGAGGCTTCTGTGTTTGCTTTTGTAGAATTGTGCTACAATGTCAGATTTCCTTCAATATGAAGGAGCACTGTTGATTGTATGCGTGGTTGAGCTCATCAGGAGCCAGTGAGTTTCTCAGTCAATGAAAATGATATTGGCATTATGATAACTCTTGATTAAAGCTTTGAGCAGCTGCACGTAATTGGCACATTTGTTTCACACCATCAACATGATGAGGTTTCCCACGGAACAAAGGGAAAAAGAAAACTACATCAATCATCTTGTGTTTACATGCAAATCTACACACATCCTCATTTACATACTGTTTGCCTGACATAACAGCCTTCAGCAGAGGGTTAAACTGCATAGGAGGCAATTGAAACTCATTAAGACAAATAAAATGCTTAAGCCGAAAAGAGAGGAAGCACCTCTTTGAAAAACATCATCCCATGCCAACAGAAGTAATGAGTAATGAAATAGGATTGAATGGAATTAATTCAGGGGGGTATAGAGTAGTGCAGATTTCCTTTAGATAAATCTCTGGATCGTTTTTGTGACTTTCAGTGAGTTGTCAACAGAGAGAGTGTTTCCTCTGACTCATCAAGAAGGAACATGGTAGGCCTGTCTCTTTTTCTCCATGTTTTAGTGCTGAAAAAGAGCTATTGATTTGCCTTGACTTCCCTTTCTGGATTGAACTAAAATAAATAACATTATACAATCATTACCATGCCCCATGTTGTTTACTATTGACTGAATCAACATGAAATACCTTTTTGTTTAGGCCACTGTTGTTGATATGTGTTCTCTTTCGTTTAAAACCCGACTTCCTTTAGTCTCTTTCAAAGAATAAATCATTTTGATCCAAGAATAAATCACTTCATTATGAGTATTTTGTTTTATGGAAATGTATTATTACCTTTTTCAAAAGTGTGTTTGATCCCTATAGAACATAACCCCCATAATAGTAAACCTTTACCATCACCAACACCTATTTTTGTGAGCAAAGGTTCTGAGTTAGTTGATTGGATATATTTACTAGTGCGTTATATTCCCCTAAATGCTGGGTGTGACTACGAGTACTGCTTTTGTTGAAATTAGTTCAACACATTAAATATGAAAGTATAGTATAATAAAGTCCATAACATACAAATACAAACCTGTGACATTGAAATGCAAGAGTTTTACTGATTTGTTACGGAATAAACAAACATTGCATGTTGTTCAGTCATCATGCAAATAATGCTAATTGTAATAGGTATAATCAAATTAACTCCATTGAGTAACACAATCTCTGGTAGGCCCTGATCTGTTTAACATGTCCTTGTGATTGTCTCCACCCCCTCCAGGTGTCACTGATTTCCCCCAGTGTGTTTATCCCTGTGTTACCTGTCTCTCTGTTTCAGTTCATCTTGTACGTTTTTTCAAGTCAACAGCTTTGGAAAGAGAACACTCTGCCGTTTCCAAAACTGCAAAGATATTATCTGTGAGTGCCACAGAACTGATGCTACAGGCGAAACCAAGATTACATTTGAAACAGGAAATGCCCCAGATTTTGGAGGCACTGTATTCCAATGTCTCCTTATATGGCTGTGAATGCGCAAGGAATGAGCCTACACTTTCTGTCGTTTCCCCAAGGTGTCTGCAGCATTGTGACGTATTTGTAGGCATATCATTGGAAGATTGACCATAAGAGACTACATTTACCAGGTGTCCGCTTGGTGTCCTCCGTCTAAATTATTGCGTAATCTCCAGCTGCATGCATTTTTCCATTTCGTACAGAAGAGAAACTAAACTGCCACGAATGATTTATCATCGAATAGATCTGTGAAAAACACCTTGAGGATGGATTCTAAACAACGTTTCCCATGTTTCTGTCGATATTATGGAGTTCATTTGGAAAAAAGTTTGGCGTTGTAATGACTGAATTTTCTGGGGGTTTTCTGAGCCAAACGTGATGAACAAAACGGAGCGATTTCTCCAACTCAAATAATATTTTTTGAAAAACTGAACATTTGCTATCTAACTGAGAGTCTCCTCATTGAAAACATCCGCAGTTCTTCAAAGGTAAATTATTTTATTTGAATGCTTTCCTTGTTTTTGTGAAAATGTTGCCTGCTTAATGCTATGCTAGCTATCAATACTCTTACACAAATGCTTGTGTAGCTATGGTTGAAAAGCACATTTTGAAAATCTGAGATGACAGTGTTGTTAACAAAAGGCTAACCTTCTGAGCCAATATATTTATTTCATTTCATTTGCGATTTTCATGAATAGTTAACGTTGCGTTATGAGCTTGAGGCTATAATTACGCTCCCGGATACGGGATTGCTCGTCGCAAGAGGTTAATCTAGCCATTGTGTCAGAATTCAAAAAGGCTTTACAGCGAAAGCACACCGTACAATTATGTTAGGTCAGCCCCTAGTCACTAGCCAAAGAGAGGAGTCACAAAAAGCGGAAACAGAGGAAATAAATCACTAACCTTTGATGATCTTCAGCAGATGGGACTCATAAGACTTCATGATACACAATACATGTATGTTTTGCTCGATAAAGTTCATATTTATATCCAAACATCTCAGTTTACATTGGCGCGTTATGTTCAGTAATGTTTTGCCTCGAAAACATCAGGCGAATTTGCAGAGAGCCACATCAATTTACAGAAATACTCATCATAAACTTTGATGAAAGATACAAGTGTTATGCATAGTATTAAAGATAAACTTCTCCTTAGTGCAAATCTGTGTCAGAATTCAAAAAAGCTGTACGGCAAAAGCACACCATTCAATAATCTTTGTATAGTGCTCAGGCACCAAAACAAGCCATACAGGTAAATATTTGTTTTGTTCGATAAAGTTAATCTTTGTCCAAATACCTCCTTTTTTTCGAGCGTTTAGTCCAGTAAACCAAATGCACAATGCGCGGGCAGTAAGTCCAGACGAAAAGTAAAAAAAGTTCCATTACAGTTCGAAGAAACATGTCAAACGATGTATATAATCAATCTTTATGATGTTTTTATCATAAGTCAATAATGTTTCAACCGGACACTTCCTTTGTCTTTAGAAATGATTGGGAACGGAGCTCGTGCTCACGGCCGCGCGCGATCAACCACTCATAGCTTTCAACTGAGCCATCTACTGTGACTGGTCATATTCACTCCCCTTTCACAATAGAAGCCTGAAACATCGTTCGAAAGACTGTTGACATCTAGTGGAAGCCTTAGGAAGTGCAATCTGACCCAATTTACACTCTATATTGGATAGGCAATCACTTGAAAAACTACAAACTTCAAATTTCCCACTTCCTGGTTGGAATTTTCTCTGGTTTTTGCCTGAGTTCTGTTATACTCACAGACATCATTCAAACAGTTTTAGAAACTTCAGAGTGTTTTCTATCCAAATCTACTAATAATATGCATATCTCAGCTTCTCGGCCTGAGTAGCAGGCAGTTTACTCTGGGCACGCTTTTCATCCGAACGTGATAAATACTGCCCCCTAGCCCGAAGAGGTTTCAATACACACAGCTTTTGCTCAATAACTACCACCCAGCTTATTGTGACCAGTGTGACCAATAAAAACATAACAAATCCATCATAGATCAGACTTGCAAAGACTAGGCTACCTATCATACACTCCTTATCTTTCATTTCAGAAACATTCTATCACTCATTGCCCCTTCTTGTGCCTTGTATCCCCCATAGTTCCAGAAAGATCAATCCACCAGATTTATCAACGTTGAGTACTGTTGTGAGACTGTGAGATTTTGTTGGTAGTTGAGCCAAGCATGTCAAACCATACTGCTGTCTCATCCATGGCAAAGAAATTGCTATTCTTTATCTTCTTTTGTGCAATCTTTATGATACTCGCTGAAGTCCATTTGATGCCCGGCTAATTGAGACTTTATTTGAAGCATTTAATTGAAGTTTGATTATATTTTTGGAAACGTTCTGCAATACTGAGGCAGTTTTGCAGATGTAAAATATTTCTCTTTATCAACTGGTTGGCAGAGGGTAGCTTTACCCTCATTGTACTTTACATATCAAACATTAAATCCCACTGTGGAATTGCATTTATGAGCAATAATTACACTACACTACACTACTGACTCACTCCGTTGACTGGGTTCCACATGAATTAGGACATAGGCACGGAAAAAATATATACCAACAAAATTGCTTACAAGCAGGGAGGAAAGTACATATCATAGCTTGTTTACCTGCTCTCTAAAAGCACTGCTAAAAAGCTGTTCAGATTTCCACACCTGTGATCTTCAAAATGGAGTTATGCCTTATCTCGCAAAGACAAATATCCCCATTAAGGAATTATTTACCAGCGTTGTCATGGTTTGGAGAGTAGGGAAAGGGATTGAAGGCATATCCTTAATTTGTTATTCCCCTCCAAACAGTAGCAGCCCAGATAAGGCTATAAGTGGACTGGCCCAATGCTGTCAGAGAACCCATTCCTCTTCCCTCCCTGGCTAGCCAGATCCAGCTGCCCAGCTTTTGGGAAAGAGAGGCTACTTGGCTGATTTGAAACCCTCGACATCAACCTGATACAACATTGCTTTTATCAGTTTTCTATCTTAATTACTCGTCGCTCGTTGAACGCAGGTACGCCATGTTTTGTTTTTGAGCCTAGCTGTTCAAGGAGCAAAATGCCCAGTCTCACCTTGAAGATTGCTAAAAACATAATGTGGTCACATTTGCACTTCCTGTTAATTTAGGCGGGGGGATGTGAGGCAAGGAGACTTGATAAGGACTGTTGCTAATTTAAGGCTCAGCAGGTCTTTTCAGAAGTCCCAGAGTCCAGGCAGCGTCAGGACAGTACCCAGCAGGACACAGAGAGGAAACAGCTCACAGAGAGCAATAAAGCCCTTACTAGCTGTAGAGGTGTCACTATCCCCTGCACTCTCAGGAAAATAATCACTTCTGCTAAGTGCCACAAGAAGAACACAAAAAATATAGAATTTCTCCTCAGGGTCTGTAATTACACAATAGGATAATTAGGTCTGGAATCAGAGTCAACAGGCCTGGAAAATATTGATGCAACATTGGTAATAGTCACAACGACGCATAATTATGAATAACACTGGTCTAATGCTGGATGTGCATCATACCCTGTGCTTATTTTTTCGTTTACCACCAATTGTGTCCTTAGTGACTGCATGTTATTAGCAATCCAATAAAAATAGGGGCCGATAATGTTCTGCTTAGCTGAATTTTGGTGAGGGTGCTAGTGTTAAGACAATGGCTCTTTAATGGGATGCCATGACTCATTAGGGTACAGAGAATGCATTACATACCCTTTGTCATTACACAAGTGCTTCCTGCTCTTTCCCTGGCTCCCTAGACTGATAATTTAAAGTCTATTGGTACCCAGCAAGTGAAAAACGTGACCCCATATCCCCTTGCGGGATTTCTATAATCTTAATTTCTTTCTGCTACCTGTTTTCCAGAGACTAGTCCAGACTCGCCTGTGGATGAGTTTACAGTTTCACAGCCTAGAGACTCAAACTTCTTGAGATGGATGGTTAGTCTTGGCATTTGTCCTTTCCAAATCAAATCAAATCAAATGTATTTATAAAGCCCTTCGTACATCAGCTGATATCTCAACCCAGCCTAAAACCCCAAACAGCAAGCAATGCAGGTGTAGAAGCACGGTGGCTAGGAAAATCTCCCTAGAAAGGCCAAAACCTAGGAAGAAACCTAGAGAGGAACCAGGCTATGTGGGGTGGCCAGTCCTCTTCTGGCTGTGCTGGATGGAGATTATAACAGAACATGGCCAATATGTTCAAATGTTCATAAATGACCAGCATGGTCAAATAATAATAATCACAGGCAGAACAGTTGAAACTGGAGCAGCAGCACAGCCAGGTGGACTGGGGACAGCAAGGAGTCATCATGCCAGATGGTCCTAGGGCTCAGGTCCTCCAAGAGAGAGAAAGAAAGAGAAAGCATACTTAAATTCACACAGGATACCGGATAGGACAGGAGAAGTACTCCAGATATAACAAACTGATCCTAGCCCCCCGACACAAACTACTGCAGCATAAATACTGGAGGCTGAGATAGGAGGGGTCAGGAGACACTGTGGCCCCATCCGATGACACCCCCGGAAAGGGCCAAACAGGAAGGATATAACCCCACCCACTTTGCCAAAGCACAGCCCCCACACCACTAGAGGGATATCTTCAACCACCAACTTACCATCCTGAGACAAGGCTGAGTATAGCCCACAAAGATCTCCACCATGGCACAACCCAAGGAGGGGTGCCAACCCAGACAGGAAGATCACATCAGTGACTCAACCCACTCAAGTGACGCACCCCTCCTAAGGACGGTATGAAAGAGCCCTAGTAAGCCAGTGACTCAGCCCCTGTAATAGGGTTAGAGGCAGAGAATCCCAGTGGAAAGAGGGGAACCGGCCAGGCAGAGACAGCAAGGGTGGTTCATTGCTCCAGAGCCTTTCCGTTCACCTTCACACTCCTGGGCCAGACTACACTCAATCATATGACCCACTGAAGAGATGAGTCTTCAGTAAAGACTTAAAGGTTGAGACCGAGTTTGCGTCTCTCACATGGGTAGGCAGACCATTCCATAAAAATTGAGCTCTATAGGAGAAAGCCCTGCCTCCAGCTGTTTGCTTAGAAATTCTAGGGACAATTACGAGGCCTGCATCTTGTGACCATAGCATACGTGTAGGTATGTACGGCAGGACCAAATCAGAGAGATAGGTAGGAGCAAGCCCATGTAATCCTTTGTAGGTTTAGCAGTAAAACCTTGAAATCAGCCCTTGCCTTGACAGGAAGCCAGTTTTATTTGAGACGACTGTACAACCATTAAGATTAATTGTCAGATTCAACAGAAGATCTCTTTGTTTCTTGGGAACTAGAACACGCATCTCTGTTTTGTCCGAGTTTAAAAGTAGGAAGTTTGCAGCCATCCACTTCCTTATGTCTGAAACACATGCTTCTAGTGAGGGCAATTTCTTTCATTGAAATGTACAGCTGTGTGTCATCCGCATAGCAGTGAAAGTTAACATTATGTTTTCGAATGACATTCCAAAGAGGTAAAATATATAGTGAAAACAATAGTGGTCCTAAAATGGAACCTTGAGGAAAACCGAAATTTACATTTCATTTGTCAGAGGACAAACCATTCACAAAGACAAACTGATATCTGTCTGACAGATAAGATCTAAACCAGGCCAGAACTTGTCCGTGTAGACCAATTTGCGTTTCCAATCTCTCCAAAAGAATGTGGTGATCGATGGTATCAAAAGCAGCACTAAGGTCTAGGAGCACGAGGACAGATGCAGAGCCTCGGTCTGATGCCATTAAAAGGTCATTTACCACCTTCACAAGTGCAATCTCAGTGCTATGATGGGGTCTAAAGCCAAACTGAAGCATTTCGTATACATTGTTTGTCTTCAGGCTGCGCAACAGCCTTTTGTAAAAATTTTGAGAGGAATGGAAGATTCAATATAGGCCGATTGTTTATGTTTTCTGGGTCAAGGCTTGGCTTTTTCAAGAGAGGCTTTATTACTGCCACTTTTAGTGAGTTTGGTACACATCCGTGGGATAGAGAGCCGTTTATTATGTTCGACATAGGAGGGCCAAGCACAGTATGCAGCTTGAAGGTTTAGAGGCCATGATTATTTTCATCATTGTGTCAAGTGATATAGTACTAAAACACTTGAGTGTCTCTCTTGATCCTTGGTCCTGGCAGAGTTGTGCAGACTCAGGACAACTTAGCTTTGAAGGAGTACGCAGATTTAAAGATGAGTCCGTAATTTGCTTTCTAATAATCATGATCTTTTCCTCAAAGAAGTTCATGAATTTATTACCGCTGAAGTGAAAGCCATCCTCTCTTGGGGATTGCTGCTTTTTAGTTAGCTTTGTGACAGAATCAAAAAGGAATTTCGGATTGTTCTTATTTTCCTCAATTAATTTGGAAAAATAGGATGATCGAGCAGCAGTAAGGGCTCTTCGATACTGCAGGGTACTGTCTTTCCAAGCTGGTCGTACGACTTCCAGTTTGGTGTGGCGCCATTTCCGTTCCAATTTTCTGGAAGCTTGCTTCAAAGCTCTGGTATTTTCTGTATTCCAGGGAGCTAGTTTCTTATGAGAAATGTTTTTAGTTTTTAGGGGTGCAACTGCATCTTGGGTATTGCGCAAGGTTAAATTGAGTTCCTCAGTTAGGTGGTTAACTGATTTTTGAACTCTGGCGTCCTTGGGTAGACAGAGGGAGTCTGGAAGGACATCAAGGAATCTTTGTGTGGTCTGTGAATTTATAGCACGACTTTTGATGTTCCTTGGTTGGGGTCTGAGCAGATTTTTTGTTGCAATTGCAAACGTAATAAAATGGTTGTCCGATAGTCCAGGATTATGAGGAAAAACATTAAGATCCACAACATTTATTCCATGGGACAAAACTAGGTCCAGAGACATGTTGGACAAAACGCACTGAGTCGATGATGGCTCCGAAAGCCTGTTGGAGTGGGTTTGTTGCCTTTACATGTGAATATTAAATTCACCAAAGATTAGAATATTATCTGCTATGACTACAAGGTCTGATAGGAATTCAGGGAACTCAATGAGGAACGCTGTATATGGCCCAGGAGACCTGTAAACAGTAGCTATAAAAAGTGATTGAGTAGGCTGCATAGATTTCATGACTAGAAGCTCAAAAGAAAAAAACATATATTTTTTGTTGTTGTAAATGTTAGCAACACCTCTGCCTTTGCGGGATACACCGGGGGATATGGTCATTAGTGTAACCAGGAGGTGAGGCCTCATTCAACACAGTAAATTCATCAGGCTTAAGCCATGTTTCAGTCAGGGCAATCACATCAAGATTATGATCAGTGATTAGTTCATTGACTATAATTGCCTTTGAAGTAAGGGATCTAACATTTAAGTAGCCCTATTTTGAGATGTGAGGTGTCATGATCTCTTTCAATAATGACAGGAATGGAGGTCATTATCCTAGTGAGATTGCTTAGGCGAACACCGCCATGTTTAGTTTTGCCCAACTTAGGTCGAGGCACAGACACGGTCTCAATGGGGAAAGCTGAGCTGACGACACTGACTGTGCTAGTGGCAGACACCACTATGCTGGCAGGCTGGGCTAACAGCCAGATTTAATTTGATTTTGATCAACATTATATGTTCTCCTCTCAAGTTTAGGGTAGTTCTCGGCTTCTATTGTTTTATGGTAACTATTGGATTCTCTTAGAAACCTGGAACTTGAGTACAGTTTCTGAGATATAGCACTGTGATTTGTGCAGCCCGTGGGATGTCGCTGAGTGAGGATCCATCTTGGTGAGTAGACCAGTGATAGAGCTCATCAAATCAATCAAATAACATTTTATTTGTCACGTACACATGGTTAGCAGATGTTATTATTAGCGAAATGCCGTATGCTTCTAGATCCGACAGTGCAGCAGTATCTAACAAGTAATATCTAACAATTTACACAACAAATCCTAATACCCACAACAAATTCCACAACAAAACCTAATACACACAATCTAGTAAAGGAATGGGATGAGAATATATAAGTATAAAATATATGGATGAGCATTGACAGATCAGCTAAGATGCAATAGAAAGTAAAGAATAGATAGTGAAGGATTCAGTAAACAGTATATATATATGATATGAGTAACGTGAGATGTGTAAACATTCTTAAAGTGGAATTATTAAGGTGACTAGTGTTCCATTTATTAAAGTGACCAGTGATATCAAGTCTGTAGGTAGGTAGCAGCCTCTCTGTGCTACTGGTGGCTGTTCAACAATCTGATGGCCTTGAGATAGAATCTGTTTTTCAATCTCTTTATCCCAGCTTTGATGTACCTCTACTGACCTTGCCTTCTGGATGGAAGCGGGGTGAACAGGCAGTGGCTCGGGTGGTTGTTGTCCTTGATGATCTTTTTGGCCTTCCTGTGACATCTGGTGCTGTAGGTGTCCTGGAGGGCAGGTAGTTTGCCCCCGGTGATGCATTAGGCAGACCGCAACACCCTCTGGAGGTCCCTGCGGTTGTGGGTGGTGCAGTTGCCGTACCAGGCGGTGATACAGCCCAACTGAATGCTCTCAATTGTGTGAATGTTTTCGGTGACAGGTCACATTTTTTAGCCTCCTGAGGTTGAAGATGCGTCTGTGTGCGTGGACCATTTCATATTGTCGGGATATGTACAATGAGAAACTTAAAACTTTCCACCTTCTCCACTGCTGTCCCGTCGATGTGCTTAGGGGGGTGCTCCCTTTGCTGTTTCCTGAAGTTCATGATCATCTCTTTAGTTTTGCTGACATTGAGTGAGAGGTTATTTTCCTGACACCACACTATGCGGGCCCTCACCTGCTCCCTGTCGGCTGTCTCATCGTTGTTTGTAATCAAGCCTACCACTGTAGTGTCATTTGCAAACTTGATAATTGAGTTGGAAGCATGCAAGGCCACGCAGTCGTGGGTGAACAGGGAGTACAGGAGAGGGCTGAGAACGCACCTTTGAGATGTGGTTTTCTACATTCACCACCTGGGGACTGTCCGTCAGCAAGTCCAGGACCCAGTTACCAGGGAAAATTGGAGGGGGTCTAAGGTGCCAGGTAGGGTGGAGGTGATATGACTAGTCTCTCAAAGCACTTCATGATGACAGAAGTGAGTGCTACAAGGCGATACTCATTGAGTTCAGTTACCTTAGCTTTATTGGGAACATAAACCATGGCCATCTTGAAGCATGTGGGGACTGCAGACTGGGATAGGGATTGATTGAATATGTCCGTAAACACACTATCCAGCTGGTCTGCGCATGCTCTGAGGACGAGGCTAGAGATGCGGTCTGCGTTGGCAGCCTTGCGAGGGTTACCACGTTTAAATGTTTTACTCACGTCGGCCACGGACGTGCGCTTCCTGTTTTAGTTTCTGCCTATTGGAGGGGCGCAACAAGATGGAGTCATAGTCAGATTTTCCAAAAGGTGACAAGCGCCGATAGAGATGGCAGCATCACTTCAAGTCCTTAGGAAACTATACAGTATTTTTTATGTATTATTTTTTACATTGATAGCCCAGAAAACCTTAAGTGTTATTGCATAAAGCCGGGAAGAACTATTGGATATCAGAGAGAAGTCATCATACCAGCGCAACCAGTACTACGACCAGATATACGACTTTCCCAAAGTTTATCCTTTGTCTGCACCTCCCAGGGCATTTGAACTGATTCCGGAGGCCGACCCAAAACAACGCCGTCAGAGGCGCGCACACCACCCACTGCTTCTGAGTTTATTACTCGCTAATGTCCAGTCCCCAGGTAACAAAGTCGACGAAATTAGGGCAAGAGTTGCTTTCCAAAGAGATATCCGGGATTGTAACATACTCTGTTTCACGGAGACATGGCTAGCTGGGAACATGCTGTTGGAGTCCATACAGTCAACGGGATTTTCAGTGCATCGCGCCAGCAGGAACAAACATCTGTCTGGTAAGGAGAAGGGCGGGGTGTATGTTTCATGATTAGCGACTCATGGTGTAATTGTAACACACAAGAACTCAAGTCCTTTTGTTCACCTGACCTAGAATTCCTCACAATGAAATGCAGACCGTATTATCTCATAAGAGAACTCTCCTCGGTTATCGTCACAGCCGTGTATATCCCCTCGCAAGCGGATACCAAGACGGCCATCAAGGTGATTCACTAGACTTTATGCAAACTGGAAACCATGTAACCTGAGACTGCTTCATTGTAGCTGGGGATTTTCTAAAATCTAATCTGAGAACAGGCTACCTAAATTATATGAGCTGCAGTACACAAGCAAATAACACACTCGACCACTGCTATTGCAAAATCTGGTTGTGCATCAGCAGTCACTAAATTACCCAATGTAAAAAAAACATTTTTGGGATTGATAAATTAGTCTAGCGATCAGCTATATAAACTTGTAGAAACCATGGTCAAATTGCTATCCAAATACGTTAAAAAATTGCAAAATCTTCTCTCCGCCTCATGGAAGAATTGCAGGAAACAAACTTTAAGCCACTTTGCCCTCTCAGGATGAGTTCTGTTTTTTTTGTGGTCCCCACCTTCATCCAAGTTGTCCATTCATGTGCTAGGGTGTTGTAGACGGGGATGATGAATGGGAGTAAGCATCTCCCTCTGATTCCAAAGGTAGCAAGTTTGAAACCAGTGATAATGTTTTTACATTTTTTTAAGCCTATCCTTAACCTTAAGATTTCGGGGTTAATACCTCTGCTTAATCTTAGACAACTGGAACAATTTAGAAATTTGACGTTTCACAACAATTCTGATGTGAGACTTTGAGAGCTTCTTAATGAATAGATTCCAGATGACCTCAAATGAATTAAGGGTACTACCAAAGCTTGTGACAGACACCAAGGAGGGTCACTTTGAGTACCCAGGACATAATGTCTGAGAGCTGTGCTCAGTCAAGAGACTAGTCAATACACACTGAAGCTTTGAGCTGTTCTGAGGTGTTGGTGCAATCTTTTACAGTATAAAAGTGTTCCATCCGATTTGAGCAATGCAATCAAATCTAGCTGGGTATGAAGAACTCCCCTTGTGGCGGAATCCTTTATTCAGAGGACAAGGGTATGCTTCCAAACCATGTCCTTACACTAAAAATATTAAATTGATCTTTAGGAAATGACGAACTTCTTTAAAGTTCAACCCTAAATCCTGTTACCATGGTGTTGACCAAATGTAATAATATTTTGTCAAGTGCTTTCCAAAATAAAATCTCAATTGTGGGGAGTGTCATAAAAAGACGTCACAATTAAAGGCATCCTTGAAGGATGTCCTCAGAGGAAGAGTCATATCGGGCCAATCTCAATGCGGGATATAACCCCCCCCCCCACACACACACACACACACACACAGGTGATAGAGAATGTTATAGTACGATTCAGTTCAAAGTGAAAATCGCCTAAACTTTGGTCAAAAAGCTCTTTTATGCACTATAACTGTTTTGTTGATTTGCTTCTGTGTTTGTGTTTTGTTGATTTGTTTGTGCGTCAACAGGTCAATCATATTCAAATCATCCAAAGATGTAAGACATTGTCATAACACGTATTCCTTGGCTATTATGATTCACATCTATATTACTGTCTGATTTTTCAATATCGATCATGATGGATCTGAAAACATGCTCCACTATTTTCAGTCAACACATGCATTCCATTGGCTGTGTCTGGTATGTGCTGACAGATAGTGTGAATTACATTTTCAACAAGATATAGAGGCATCAAAACCTCAGAAATATGTTTGGCTTAGATTGATGGAGGCCTTCCTTTTTGCTGATGCATTCCTTACTCCATTTTTGACCTCATCAAAAAAAAAAATATTCACTAGCAGAAAACATGCTCTGTGATGTCAAGATTTTAAGGTTGTATTACTTCTATGTAAAAGTTTGAATGGTGTCATCATGAATTATTAGTATAATAGCTCTGTCTGTCTGTCTCTGTCTGACTACTAGTCTGTCTGTAACTTCACTAACTTCATATAGTCTTCATATACGTGCCAAAAGTCAACAGACACTGTCTCTTCTGATTAGCCTCCTGTTTTACCTGGAGGGCAGAACCGAACACTTGTTCTAAGACAACTCAAGGTCCTCCCATATCTCTCTAGTGTTCATTAAATTTGACACAAGTTCCACAAGCATCTGATGATCATTGCAAAGAGAGTTGACAATGCCACTACTTGTATGCCAAGTTATTATAAAGTACATTTTTTATTATTGGCCATGTAGGTATTTAGACCCCCTCTGACATAATGAATTCATATTATGCCTGAGGAGATGGCATAAGATGCCTCTGGTTGTGAGATTGCCATCACAATGAGAGATAAGGTAGACAAATAACCTTTACCGTATCAACAGGGAGATAAAAAAATTGACTTATTTGTGAAGAGACAGACATTATTCATAATATGAGCTTTAAGTATTTCACAGACTTGTTGCTCTATGTAAAAACTAAATGATGCAGTGTTCCATATTCAACAGAAGGAATATGCATTAATATCTCCTGTCTCACATTAGAGGTTACAATCAAATTATGTATAAAACCTGGAACATATAATTTTTAAAGTATCTACTCTGACTTAAAAATTCTGCAGTGAGCTAGCAATAATATAATTATAATTACTGTGTTACTGTGACAAGAAGTGCAATTGGGTAAGGAAAACAAAACAACAACTTACTGTGGAATGACATGAAAGGGCAAACTGAGCATTTTATGATGACATTGCCTACCAGAGTTGAATGTATACTACAGT
The DNA here is from genome assembly GCF_023373465.1 of Oncorhynchus keta. Lineage (NCBI taxonomy): Eukaryota > Metazoa > Chordata > Actinopteri > Salmoniformes > Salmonidae > Oncorhynchus > Oncorhynchus keta. Next base: position 42,858,918 of record NC_068424.1, read on the forward strand.
ATACTTGTGAGTTATCAAATTGCCATTTAAATAAATAAATAGTCAAATTAAAGAGGGTGTACATTATTGAAATACAATGATCACAATGTCACGCAGGTCTCGCTTTCTAAAAGGATGCATTTGAAGTCTTTTCCTTTGTAGTTTTCAAACCCAATCAATGCTCAGAACCCTCTGGGGAGAGGAAGACTTTCAGAAGATGCTCACACAAGCAAATACCATCTGGAGGTGTTTATAGCCGATCTGCAAACCTAACAGGGACCAAGCTGAATTTTGTCAACACTCATTGATTTGACATGACCTTTGATAATGTCACAGTGCGCTCTATGTGGGCTGGTTGGATTGGCTACCTGTCACTTTCTGGGGCCCACTGAACATTTTGGAGAAAGACTGTTTTACTTAATAATTAAATTCAAGGGAGATGCACTTTGTCAGTAATGATAATGACTTTATATTAAGAATTTGATAAGTTAGCCTTTGGTTGAATGCCTATTTTCATAAAAAATAGCACCAACCAAAGCCAGTGTGTGTAGCCATTATTCTTATTTCCCACAAAAGTTTGGTGACCGAGGCCATGACCATAATCTACATGGGGGCCTGAGTGTGTGTCATTGTGACAGGAGCCTCACCCCATCCTGCTCTAATTCACCATATCCATCTGATTAATTAATGGCAGCCATCAATGCCCTGAGTGATCATTACATATCATCTGAGAAGAGACCCATTAAGTTAGGGTTTTCTCTGCCATTAGGATGATAACATCCCAAATACATTCAAAGACTATTTTTGTTGACTTGGAATGTTCTCCTCAACATCGGTAACAACCAACACAGAACATTCTCCAAATGTCCTCATTAAAATGGAAGAGGCAAGTGGAAGGGGGAAAAAGTAAAACTTGTATGCCGGCCCTGCATTAAAGACCAACAGTGATTTAAAGAAAATGATGATAAATAAAGTATACCAGTTTCATTTAAAAATCTAAGGGTTTACCTCCTCCTCTTCGTCTGAGGAGGAGAAGTGAGAAGGATCGGAGGACCAATGCGCAGCGTGGTAAGTGTCCATGGTTTTTAATATGAAAATCTCAACATGAACACCAATACAAAACAATAAACGTGAACAAAACCGAAACAGTACCGTGTGGTGAACAAACACAGACACGGAAACAATCACCCACAAAACAACAGTGAAACCCAGGCTACCTAAGTATGATTCTCAATCAGAGACAACTAACGACACCTGCCTCTGATTGAGAACCATACTAGGCCGAACACAGAAAAACCATCCTAGAAACACAAAACATAGAATGCCCACCCAACTCACGTCCTGACCAACTAAAACAAACAAATAACACAAGAACTAGGGTCAGAACGTGACAAAAAAGTTTGTAGGGAAAATAAAAGTTAATGTCTATGAAATAACTTTACAGTACATAAAGAAGATTGGTAGAGTAATAAATAATGGAATTTACTTATTTAGATTTGAAAGACAAAGACAACAACCTGGAAGTCAGAGTAAAAGTAACAGGTTATTATTTCCGTTAATCCCATCCCAGGGGTGCAGTGGATTAATTCCAGCGAAAATACTCAAGTTTACAGGTTTGATTCCCGCTTTTGACTATCAACGAAATACTGTAAATCTATGTTGTACAGTAAATTGTCATGTGATTCCAAATAATTGCCATATACTATATGCATTAGACACTTATTATAAAACAAATTTGTCCCACCCAGCTACCCTAAACCCCTCCCATCTATCGCTGAAAACCATGCAGTTTTGATTTTCTGAACCTTTCTATTCTCATGTCTTTTGTGAAGTCCCGACAATATTTCCACCAGACCTTTCCCATTACCCAATGAAACATTCTGGGAACATTTAAAGAACAGATGAATGTTTTATACACACATTGTATAATTGTCAGCACAACTGGACAGTTTTTGTCTTATGAGAACATTTGCATCAAACTAAGGAATGTTCTGGGAACTTTCACATAACCAATTAATTATCTGGTAAGGCTACAACGAAGCAGGGGTTCTTCAGAGTGTCCAGTTGCTGGGAACCAGGCTGGGGTTCTGACCGACTGTTCTGACTGACTGATCATCATACCACAGGAGTGGATCATCTCCCAGCGTGATTTACTTATCTCAAGCAGGACAGCAGCACCAGATTTAGCATATGGAAAATTGCCTGCTCCTCTCAGGTAGGTTGTGTTATCTCCTTTGGCCTAAATGTAAAGTGTATGCTTAGCTGTTGGTTTATGAAATTGCCTGTGATTTCTCATCAATGTTGGAACAAGGCATGTGTAAAGAATATATTTTGTGCTTGTTCTTAACACTTGTCTGGCATGACTTAATACCCTATTTGGGTTTCCAGCATTCATAGGTTTAAATCTACTTAATTATACATTTAATAATTAATGCCCCTTTCTTTCCTGTCTAACACAATACACCAAATCAATATGGGTACTGATTAATGCAGTTGTGGTGATGTACTTATAAAAAGCTTTCAAGGCCCAGTGAAGGGTGAAATCACCTCAGGAGCTGAGATCTTACAATGGGGCATACTGGCCCCCTGCCAGTGGCTAGCTAACAACCAAGTAGAGAAGCCGTTGCTAGTAACACACAGCATAACTCCTGCCCATAGAAATGGGCTTCTACAACCTGCATTTAACGCTTTGCTGCGGCTGCTAAAGATCTTTGGGTTAATTGACAAGGCTTTATTCTTATAAAAAGTCGGTAGTGATTTTGTTGGCAATTCATAGTGGTTGAAATTAATGCTAACTTACACTGAAATGTTAATTTCATGCCCAGGTAATTCAATATAGTACATATGCTGTATAGGCTCCTGAAGAGTTGTGCCCTTGTTAGACCCTGATCGGCAGCATGCTACTAACAGAAAACAACTAGACATGCATACATATAAAACCACTGGAAAAACAAGGACATCTCACAGAGTGATTTACCCAATATACTAATAGTAGAGTCACTGCATCTTATTGTTGATTTTCTATGTTCACTTTTATCTGTGAATGTGAGAAGAGGAAGATGCATCTAATCTCAGAGTTTGTTATCGTACACATTCAGTAATACAATTGTACTAACAGCATGGCAGTTGCTTTGTATGTAGAATTCAATACTATGTTACTGCAGCTTTTCCCAAACTCGGTCCTGGAGACCCCAAGGTGTCCCCAGGACTGAGTTTGAGAAAATATCATGACTCAGGATGAGACCCAGATGCAGACACATGAGGCAGGTTCATTGAATATACAGGGGCAGGCAAAAGGCAGGTCGAAGGCAGGCAGAGGTTCTTAATCCAAGGCAAAGTCAATCAGGGACAGAACGGCAGGCTGGCTCAGGGTCAGGATAGGCAGAAAGGTCAAAACTGTGAAGACTAGAAAACAAAACTTCAGAGCAGGAGAAACAGGAAACATGCTGGTAAGACCTGACAAAACAAGATGAACTGGTAACAGACAAACAGAAAACGCAGGTACAGTGCCTTGCGAAAGTATTCGGCCCCCTTGAACTTTGCGACCTTTTGCCACATTTCAGGCTTCAAACATAAAGATATAAAACTGTATTTTTTTGTGAAGAATCAACAACAAGTGGGACACAATCATTAAGTGGAACGACATTTATTGGATATTTCAAACTTTTTTAACAAATCAAAAACTGAAAAATTGGGTGTGCAAAATTACTCAGCCCCTTTACTTTCAGTGCAGCAAACTCTCTCCAGAAGTTCAGTGAGGATCTCTGAATGATCCAATGTTGACCTAAATGACTAATGATGATAAATACAATACACCTGTGTGTAATCAAGTCTCCGTATAAATGCACCTGCACTGTGATAGTCTCAGAGGTCCATTAAAAGCACAGAGAGCATCATGAAGAACAAGGAACACACACCGAGATACTGTTGTGAAGAAGTTTAAAGCCGGATTTGGATACAAAAAGATTTCCCAAGCTTTAAACATCCCAAGGAGCACTGTGCAAGCGATAATATTGAAATGGAAGGAGTATCAGACCCCCCCCATTAACTTAAGGGGGCTGAATAATTTTGCACGCCCAATTTTTCAGTTTTTGATTTGTTAAAAAAGTTTGAAATATCCAATACATGTCGTTCCACTTCATGATTGTGTCCCACTTGTTGTTGATTCTTCACAAAAAAATACAGTTTTATATCTTTATGTTTGAAGCCTGAAATGTGGCAAAAGGTTGCAAAGTTCAAGGGGGCCGAATACTTTAGCAAGGCACTGTATAATTACACAGGGGATAATGGGAAAAAATAGGGGCCATTTGGTGGGGGGTGGAGACAAGCACAAGACAGGTGAAACCAATCAGGGTGTGACAGAAACGCTGTGTTACTGTCACATCAATTCAGTCAGTGACAGACTCTTTTGCATAACAGAAGTCCATATCTCCCCACTATCAGTTGTGGCTGACACCTCTGTGTTGGGTTCTGTCTGACTGGCCTGAGATACAGTGCTAGACCCCCAGAATGCCTTGGCACTGTGACTGACCTTGTCTTGTCTCTCTTCTCACATGCTGTGGCTCAGCCAGCCTCCTGGCCACTACACAGCACTGTCACCCCAATCAGATGTCTAATTGGTTTGCATCAATACAAATAATGTTAGCTCAGCTTTCAACTATTATCATCTCACCCTGTCTTTTATTTCATTTTTTCTTCTACAATTCTTCAAGCTAGTACAATAGAGGCTTCACCTCAAAAAGTAATATTTTCCTTTCCTTTGCTGCACAATCAGAGCAATCTTCCTCCCTGAGCCCACAGCCATTGCTGCTCATCAATTTGTACTGGGGCATCATATATTCACTGTAGCAATACTTCACTAACGATGTGTTTGCTGATGGTAAGATAACAGCCTAATATATCTCCTGAATGCAGAATCCTCAACATTATGAAAAAAAGATGTGGTTGCACGAGATGTCAAGCATACATTACTGCAATGCTTTGAGGACACCGAGGGAATAATAAGAGGATGGCTCATAAAATAGCAACGGAGGGATCACTAATTATAATATGGCAATGTAAAAGATGAATGAAATAGGTGGGACCTCTGATTCAAAGCACTAAAAGATTACGGTCTCCAGCAGCAGTAACAATAAAACACCAGGGATGGACCTCACTGGATGTTTGAAACCCGGTGTTAATTGTATAGGTATAGTATAGGCTTTATTAACCCAGTGTCACTGGTCCATCTGATAGTTTTATGTTTCTATTGTCTGTAAGGGCAGGTTGTTGTCACACCTGTCTACTACTACAGTGATTGGGAAATCTTTCAACACGCATTCTCTGGTTTACTGATTGGTCTAACCAAAAATTGGGACAACTTGACTACTTTTAAACATGTAGGTCTTCCTGGTTCACCATCAGTGCAGGAATCTCTGCCCAGCTTATTGGTCTCTTATTGATCTCTTATCAATACTGTCTTTATGCATTTACATGATGTCTGGTGTCACCAAGAATATTCAGATCTGGAATACATGAAGAGGTGAAGACAGTGTCATGTGTTGGTTTGGACTACATGGTAGAGGGAGTATATAGAATGAGATACCATCTTATGAGCCTCTATGGAGGGCCTGCACTGTGACTATAGATATAATGGATATATTCGTACATACAAATTTCAGGTGAACGAGCTTTGATGATTTAATTCTGTTTTATGCTATGACTCGAAAATAAAAAAGCATCACGATCACTTAATTTGCATAAAGCTCTTTATCCTCCACCAATTAAAGAGCAGAACAATGAGCTTGGGAGAAAGGGAACTTTTGGAGCCAAACTGCCACGTGTACCTGTTGGCTCCAGAAGCATCAACTGAAAAGAGGATTTAACCAGGTTTAGGACCACAAACACGCCACCGCTGTCACTCAAGCTCAACTTTGGCTTTGTGTTGTACTTGCTGTCATTTTCAAAATGATCACTTAGGAACCTTATAATCAGCTTAATCACAACACTTTAAAATATACAGCGCTGACTTTAATTTCAGGGAAAAAAATCACAATATATCACAAACAATAGACTTGATAATCAGTTTCTATTGAAAACCAGCAAATCTTTGTGTTTGTGTGAGGTGAGTATGCTGTGCAGTGGGGAGGAGAGTGCGTGGTGTGTCAGTCAGATGCCGAGGGAAGAGGGAGACCATTAGACAGTGCAGCTGTGTGGACTGAAGGACAAAGAGGCCTGATCTGCAACGCCTGTTTCTGGAACATAATCAGTGCGTTAAGCATCTGCCAATGGCCCGGCAACACCTCCGCTCACGTTGTCAGCGTGTGATGTACGCAAAGGCCAGAAATAACACTGTAGTACAAAAATTACTCCCCCCTCAGCGCTACTACAGACTAAATATAGTCGGCCAGCTTAGGAAGGCCTGTTCAACCTTCCTCAAATTGCCATTAGAGAAGTGTCTTCCTGTCATTAAAAGATGCTATCGCAAAAATTCACTCCCATGAAAATGATTCCTGCGTGGTATCGCCAAACACCTGTCCACCAAACCTCATCATCGCTTACAGATATCAGGGTCTGGCTGCTTGCACCATAGCACATTGGACAACGGACAACACAAGCATTTTGAATATCAATGCATGGAGCACTGCTGCCAAATTCTAAATATGAGTTGATAATGTATTAATGATCCAGAATCAACAAATCAGTCAATTTAACTTCTTATTGCTGGGGGCAGTATTGAGTAGCTTGGATGAATAAGGTGCCCAGAGTAAACTGCCTGCTACTCAGTCCCAGTTGCTAATATATGCATATTGTTAGTATATTTGGATATAAAAACTCTGACGTTTCTAAAACTGTTTTAATGATGTCTGTGAGTATAACGGAACTCATATGGCAGGCAAAAACCTGAGAGAAAATCCAACCAGGAAGTGGGAAATCTGAGGTTGGTTGTTTTTCAACTCATTCCCTATTGAAGATACAGTGGGACATTGGTCATTTAGCGCTTCCACTAGATGTCAACAGTCTTTAGAACCTTGTTTTATGCTTCTACTGTGAGGTGGGGGCGAATGAGAGGGGAATGAGTCAGGGCTCTGGCAGAGTGCCATGAACTTGTGACGCTCTGTTCCATTGCATTTCTAGAGACAAAGGAATTCTCCGGTTAGAACATTATTGAAGATTTATGTTAAAAACATCCTAAAGATTGATTCTATACTTCGTTTGACATGTTTCTCTGGACTGTAACGGAACTTTTTGACTTTTCGTCTGCTCCTTTTTTATTTTTTTAAATTTATTTTACCAGGCAAGTCAGTTAAGAACACATTCTTATTTTCAATGACAGCCTGGGAACAGTGGGTTAAGTGCCTGTTCAGGGGCAGAACGACAGATTTGTACCTTGTCAGCTCGGGGGTTTGAACTCACAACCTTCCGGTTACTAGTACAACACTCTAACCACTAGGCTACGCTGCCGCCCCAGTGAAGGTGCGTCATGAATTTTGATTTGTGAACTGAACGCGCTAACAAAAGGAGGTATTTGGACATAAGTGAAGGACATAATCGAACAAAACAAACATTTATTGTGGAACTGGGATTCCTGGGAGTCCATTCTGATGAAGATCCTCAAAGGTAAGTGAAGATTTATAATGTTATTTCTGACTTCTGTTGACTCCAACATGGCGGATATCTCTGGGTTGTTTTGGTCTCTGAGCGCCGTACTCAGATTATTGCAAGGTTTGCTTTTTCCGTAATCTTTAAAAAAAAATCTGACACCGCGGTTGCATTAAAAGGAGAACTGTATCTAAAGTTCCATGTATAACACTTGTATTTTCATCAACATTTATGATGAGTATTTCTGTAAATTGATGTGGCTCTCTGCAAAATCACAGTATGTTTTTGGAACTACTGAACATAATGTGCCAATGTATACTGATATTTTTTTATATAAATATGAATATTATCAAAAAAAACATACATATATTGTGTAACATGAAGTCCTATGAGTGTCATCTGATGAAGATCATCAAAGGTTAGTGATTAATTCTATCTCTATTTCTGATTTTTGTGTTTCCTCTTTGGCTGGAAAATGGCTGTGATTTTCTGTGACTTGGCTCTGACCTTACATAATTGTTTGTGGTGCTTTCGCCGTAAAGCCTATTTGAAATCGGACACTGTGGTGGGATTAACAAGAAGTGTATCTTTAAAATGGTGTGAAATACACGTATGTTTGAGGAATTTTAATAATGAGATTTCTGTTGTTTGAATTTGGCGCCCTGCACTTTCACTGGCTGTTGTCATATCGATCCCGTTAATGGGATCTCAGCCCAAATAGGTTTTAATCAAGCATGGCCTTGCATGACAGGACCTATTTTTCATCATTGATAATGTGTGTCAAACTGTTGGACAGAACCTGACAATGAATCAATAACAAGAAAGAACAGGAGTATGTCTAGCCAGGGCTTCAAACAATCCCTCTAGCAATGTTATGTGTCATTTTGAGTAAAATCTGGTCACAATCATGGTGAAGCAGATTGATTCTATATATGTGCTGTATGGTGGTAGATTCATAGTTTTAGATAAAAACCCACCTCAATGCAATGGTTTATTCTTTCCTAATTCCTGACTAAAGAAAAGACAGCATGTTTCTATCAATAATACAATTGATATTAGTTCCACTTCACTAAACAACATGTGCTTATGAGCATGCGGGTATCTAAATTTGCTAAAATTTCTTCAAATCTTTGCTATTGTAACATGTACAATACTATTTTTCATGCATGTACATATAGAGTGGGGGAATGAGAGCGATTTGGTGGTTCATGAGAATATCAAATGTATAAATTCTTCTCAGGGTAATTTCAAAGCACCATAACTTCCCTCCCTCTCAGACCCAGTGGAATCATTTGAAAAGTATGCCTCAAAGATTTGAATAATCGCTCTACCAGCTGTCACATTTCATATAGCAGTGGTTTTTCCTTTGCCTTTCTCTGAGGCTGTACTGAACCATTAAGGTGTTTGCACCTTAATAAGCAGAAATATTAATAGATACACACAAACACACCGTGGAGAGTAAAAATTATTAAAAATGTATGATTATTAAAGATGTGGGGCTATGGGCACTATGGTAAGGTCTATGTGCATGATAAAGGCATTTTTTTCTTCCAATCATTCACTTCGTCTAGTGTGTGCAAATCTGCAATGAACATTCAATTAGTTTGATCATTATTCCAAATAATATATTAGTTAATATAGTAAGCATTGCATTTTCATTCCACCTTTGCATACTTTATTTATCTTAATACACCCACTTAAAAATGCCTTCTGTATATTTTGCACAATAAGTCATTCTTAAGTAAAAAGACAGCATGCTGTGTTTTTCAATACTCCCCACTTCATTACACAGCAATCCAATTTTGAAGTGCGTACCATTGATAATTGTCCCCCTATTAAAATATTCCACATATTTACTGTTCAGTGTTGAAGAATTGGTCTTAGCTGTATTAGTATTGATTTGCACAGAGAAATTGAAATGTGATCATGTAGCAAAGACAGGGTTGTAGCCTACAGACCAGACTGACCCTGAGACTGCCTGTGTTTCTGTACCTTTTGGACTCTGTCTGCCCTTGACCTGTCGTTTTGCCTGCCCCCTGATCTAATAATCAACTTTTGTCTCCTCAACACTGTCTGCATCTGGGTCTTCCCTGAAGCATGATATTTATGTAGCATTCAGCTTTGCTTTTTGCCATTGAACTTCTCTGATTCTGTCGGTTTGATTGGATTTCACCATCTGTCTGGAGAGAGGGATAGTAGAATGTCTGCCATTGTCCAGCCAGACGGGGCAAAAGGTCACGATGGCTGATGATCCATTAATCCACACTGGCAGATAACCTCTGTGTGTCCTCAGGGCCGGGGCTGCATGGGGCTGATTTATGCAACGGAGTGCCAAGGGAGCATGCTATTGCTCCACAACTGGCAAGTCCAACTTCCACACAGAAACCATCAGGGTTTGCCGAGAGGATTCTATGTCTCGATTAGTAGATGCAAGTCTTAACTGTTGCCACTCCCAGCACCGTTGTTCTCCATTCCTCTGAAGAGGAACAGGGAACAAAATAACTATGGGCAATATGACAAGTCCCAACATTAGTTTGTGTTGACAGTGCCATATGTTTGGAAGACAGGGTGCTGCCTTTCCCAATGAATCTGTGGAGCAGTGGGAAAACAGTGCCAAAGAGGTGGCATGACAGTTTTGTACTTCGAGGAAGTTCCACCCTGTTTGCTGTCATTCACGGCGCCTCGCCCTGTTGCTCTCAGACACCAGAGAATAGACAAGAATATCTGGGACTATCTGGGACACTCATATTCCCTAGGAACATTGAACATCTCTAAACAGAGCCAAATCACTCCCGATCTCTGTCTGTACAATTGGATCTATGATCAAAAAAGCTTTAGTGATGCACATAAAAAATGATGCAAACAAATAATAACAGCTTTTGGCATTGAATGAGGCTATAGCTAACACATTCTGAATATACTATTTTTATTCATAACCAAAACTAACTGAATATACTCTGAATAGCACTTTGAATACATGATGTTGCACCAATCTTTAACCCTAAAAGCAACAACATATTTATAACCCTTAAAACACCATCTGGGGCTTTGACCCCAAATTGGTAACGATTGCAATTTGCAAAGTGTCAATATCTGTCAAGCATTAACACTTTTTATTTTATAAACCTTTCGTGACACAAGTTAATGGTTCAAATACCCCAAAATAAGCATATATAAAGTTGAAGTCGGACGTTTACATACACTTAGGTTGGAGTCATTAAAACTCGTTTATAAACCACTCCACAAATGTATTGTTAACAAACTATAGTTTTGGCAAGTCGATTAGGACATCTACTTTGTGCATGGCACCAGTAATTTTTACAACAATTTTTTACAGACACATTATTTCACTTATAAATCACTGTATCACAATTCCAGTGGGTCAGAAGTTTACATACACTAAGTTGACTATGCCTTTAAACAGCTTGGAAAATTCCAGAAAATGATGTAATGGCTTTATAAGCTTCTGATAGGCTAATTGACATAATTTGAGTCAATTGGAGGTGTATCTGTGGATATATTTCAAAGCCTACCTTCAAACTCAATGCCTCTTTGCTGGAGATCATGGGGATATCAAAAGAAATCAGCCACGATCTCAGAAACAATTTGTTGTTCAATTGTTGTGAAGAAGGCTTCAGAGTGCCCAAGAATGTCCGTCTCCTAAAGTTGATTCAGCTGCGGTATCGGTGCACCACCAGTACAGAGCTTGCTCAGGAATGGCAGCAGGCAGGTATGAGTGCATCTGCACGCACAGTGAGACAAAGACTTTTGGAGGATGTCCTGGTGTCAAGAAGGGCAGCAAAGAAGACACTTCTCTCCAGGAAAAACATGAGGGACAGACTGATATTATGCAAAAGGTACAGGGATTGGACTGCTGAGGACTGGGGTAAAGTAATTTTCTCTGATGAATCCCCTTTCCGATTGTTTGGGGCATCCGGAAAAAATCTTGTCCGAAGAAGACAAGGTGAGCTCTACCATTAGTCCTGTGTCATGCCAACAGTAAAGCATCCTGAGACCATTCACATGTGGGGTTGCTTCTCAGCTAAGGGAGTGGGCTCACTCACACAGCCATGAATAAAGAATGGTACCAACACATCCTCCGATAGCAACTTCTCCCAACCATCCAGGAACAGTTTGGTGACAAACAATGCCTTTTCCAGCATGACGGGGCACCTTGCCATAAGTGGCTCGGGGAACAAAACATCGATATTTTGGGTCCATGGCCAGGAAACTCCCCAGACCTTATTTAATTTTTTATTTAATTAGGCAAGTCAGTTAAGACCTAATTCTTATTTTCAATGACAGCCTATGAACAATGGATTAGGGAAGATTGCAGAGGTCTTGAAAAAGAAGGGTCAACACTGCAAATATTGAATATTTGCATCAACTTCATGTAATTGTCAATAAAAGCCTTTGACACTTATGAAATGCTTGCAATTATACTTCAGTATTCCATAGTTACATCTGACAAAAATATCTAAAGACACTGAAGCATTACACTTTGTGGAAATTAATATTTGTGTCATTCTCAAAACTTTTGGCCACAACTGTATATTAGAATGTCTACACCAGTCTCAACATCAAAAGTGAAGAGGCGACTGGTTCTTCTGCCCATCTTAATCTTTTATTTTTATTGCCCAGTCTGAGATATGGCTTTTTCTTTGTAACTCTGCCTAGAAGGCCAGCATCCCGGAGTCGCCTCTTCACTGTTGACGTTGAGACTGGTGTTTTGTATGTACTATTTAATGAGGCTGACAGACCTTATAACCATGTATTGCTAATGTTGACAGTATAGCCTACTGTTGTGATTTTGTTTCCAATTCATGCAATCTATTAAATACAACTGTCTTTGAAATAAAATTGTCTGATATGGTCCATTCTTTTCAAGATTGGGGGTAAAATATCCTGGACAGTCCATATTTGAAATTTGTAACTACTGTAAATCAAGGAAATCATGATTGAGTTATATAACATATGAATAATATGTATTTTTATCAAATGAAAACATTGTCAATAAAAATCTGAAATGGCAGAATGGCATAATTTGAAGTGTTTGAATTAAATATAGGCCTACTATTTTTTAATTATTCTAATGGAATAATTATTTTTACATTCATCAGCCTTGGTTTCCGATGCTCCTGATAAGTCGATATTTAATTGGGGGCAGGAATAGAGAATCTAGGCCAGCTGTCTGGACCCATAATCACTTGATACAGTTACAGCAGATCTCAATTGATTTCTTATTATATCCTATCAATGATTTTCATTGCAATCAAGCTTAGTTTAGCCCACAGGTGCATGTAATCTTCTGTCATGACACGACAATCATTAATATAATGACTGCAATTTATCGAACAATTACCTTCTATGTTTAATTACTACTCGATTCAATTAATCATGTAACAACTCATTCAGAATTTTGGGCACCACAGGAAAATGTGTTTCCCGAATTATTTTTTTAAATTTTTATTTTACCTTTATTTAACCAGGCAAGTCAGTTAAGAACATATTCTTATTTTCAATGACAGCCTGGGAACAGTGGGTTAACTGCCTGTTCAGGGGCAGAATGACAGATTTGTACCTTGTCAGCTCGGGGGTTTGAACTCGCAACCTCCCAGTTAATAGTCCAACGCTCTAACCACTAGGCTACGCTGCCGCCCATTAACTCTAGAATACAGATGAAGTCAGAAGTTTACATACACCTTAGCTCAATACATTTAAACTCCCTATTTCACAATTCCTGACATTTAATCCTAGTAACAAATTCCCTATTTTAGCTCAGTTAGGATCACCACATTATTTTAAGAATATGAAATGTCAGAATAATAGTAGAGAGAATGATTTATTTCAGATTCTATTTATTTTATCACATTCCCAGTGGGCCAGAATTTTAAATAAACTCACATTAGTATTGTCACACCCTGGTCGAAGTATTTTGTGTTTATCTTTATGTATTGGGTCAGGCCAGGGTGTGGCATGGGGTTTTTGTATTGTGGTGTGTTTTGTCTTGGGGTTTTGGTGTGTATATATTGGGATTGCAGCTAGTGGGGTGATCTAGCAAAGTCTATGGCTGTCTGGAGTGGTTCTCAATCAGAGGCAGGTGTTTATCGTTGTCTCTGATTGGGAACCATATTTAGGCAGCCGTATTCTTTGAGTTTGTTGTGGGTGATTGTCCTTAGTGTCCTTGTAACTGTCTAGTGTTAGTTTGCACCAGTTTAGGCTGTTTCGGTTTTCGTTACGTTTATTGTTTTGTAGTGTTTGTGTTTAGTGTGTTTTTTTCATTAAACATGAATCGTAATCTACACGCTGCGTTTTGGTCCGACTCTCCTTCACCACACCTAGAAAACCGTTACAAGTATTTGGTAGCATTGCCTTGAAATTGTTTAACTCAGGTTAAACGTTTTAGGTAGCCTTCCACAATCTTCCCACAATAAGTTGGATGAATTTTGGCCCATTCCTACTGACAAAGCTGGTGTAACTGAGTCAGGTTTGTAGGCCTCCTTGCTCACAAACACTTTTTGTCTTTCCCACATATTCTCCATAGGATTGAGGTCAAGGATTTGTGATGGCCACTCCAATACCTTGACTCTATTGTCCTTAAGCCATTTTGACACAACTTTGGATGTATGCTTGGGGTCAAATGGAAAGACCCATTTGTGACCAAGCTTTAACTGATGTCTTGAGATGTTGCTGAAATAAATCCACATCCTGACTGATGTCTGGAGAGGTTGCTTCAATATATCCAAATAATTTCCCATCTCATGATGCCATTTGTGAAGTGCACCAGACCCTCCTGCAGAAAAGCACCTCCACAACACGATGCTGCCAGCCCCATGCTTCACGGTTGGGATGGTGTTCTTCGGGTTGCAAGCCTCCCCCTTTTTCCTCCAATCATAATGATGGTCATTATGGCCAAATAGTTTTTTTTATGTTTCATCAGACCAGAGGACATTTCTCCAAAAAGTGCAATCTTTGTCCCCATATGCAAACCGTAGACTGGCGGTTTTGGAGCAGTGACTAATTCCATGCTGAGCAGCCTTGCAGATGATGTCGATATAGTACTCGTTTTACTGTGGATATAGATACTTTCATACCTGTTTCCTCCAGCATCTTCACAAGGTCCTTTGCTGTTGTTCTGGGATTGATTTGCACTTTTCGCAGAGAAGTGGAGACAGAACGCGTCTCCTTCCTGAGCAGTATGACGGCTGCGTGGTCCCATGGTGTTTATTCTTTGTACAGGTGAATGTGGTACCTTCAGGCGTTTGGAAATTGCTCCCAATGATGAACCAGACTTGTGGAGGACTACAATCTTTTTTTTCTGAGGTCTTGGCTGAATTCTTTTGATTTTCCCATGATCTCCAGCAAAGAGGCACTGAGTTAGAAGGTAGGCCTTGAAATACATCCACAGGTACACCTCCAATTGACTCAAATGTTGTCAATTAGCCTATCAGAAGCTTCTAAAGCCACGACATCATTTTCTGGAATTTTCCAAGCTTTTTAAGGGCACAGTCAACTTATTGTACTGTATGTAAACCTTTGACCCATTGGAATTGTGATCTAATGAATTGTAAGTTAAATAATCTGTCTGAAAACAATTGTTGGAAAAAGTACTTGTGTCACACACAAAGTAGATGTCCTAACCGACTTGCCAAAACTATAGTTTGTTAACAAGTAATTGGTGGAGTGGCTGAAAAACAAGTTTTAATGACTCCAACTTAAGTGTATGTAAACTTCTGACTTCAACTGTACATAGGGCAGCAGCCTCCAAGGTGCAGAATTGAGTAACCGGGTGGTAGCTATTTTAATCCATGTCTGTGATCTGAACCCCCTCACCCCAAAAAAATGTTGGTCACAAAAAACAAATAATAATATGAACAAACACCTTATAACCTATATGGTTAAAACTATAATGTTGATATCATGGATGGTCAGTCCTTGTATCCATAGCATTGTTTATGGATATGAGAGTGTTTGTATTTCTCCAGCCCCATCCATCTGCTTTTTACAAAAACTGTAGTGGGGGCCACATTGTTATTGTTTCAATTCAAGGATTGCTGTTTCAAACACCTTTTAATAGAGTAATAGTGCTCTAGTGAGTGAGTTACCCTGTGCCACTTAATATCAAGCAAAACGTCTGAAGTAGAGAACAAAATTCTTAATATTGCGAACTAAAATAATGATATTGAGATCAAAACAGAACAACCAGTTACAAATGACTTGTAACTGGTTGGCCAAAAATATTTGTCAGTGAATTGTTTTCATGATAATGAGATTAAATAAAACCCCTCCCTCTTGCAATTTTCCCTATATTTTGTTACGTTACCAAGGCCTTCACTTTTACTGTCTTTTTCCCAGTTGCAAGTTTTGTCACATTTATTCCAGCAACATAGCACCCTGCATCCCTCTGCTGGCTTGCCTCTGAAGCTAAGCAGGGTTGATCCTGGTCAGTCTCTGAGTGGCAGACCAGATGTAGTGGTGGAAAAGAAACATGTGTGGAATGAATTCACAAGGGATAAACAACATGGAGAATTTTGACGTGTGAAAAAATACAAAACGAATACCACTACAGGTGTCCAAAAATCAAATGTTTTTTTTTTACCTGAATTTGTAATGTTTTCTTTTTAAAGGTTTACGAGAGTAACAGCTAGCTCCAGAATATCAAACAGCCATTGAGTTTTTCATAAGAGGGTGTCCCCACTGCATTGCTGGTGATACATGTATGATGCCCTGGTTCATACTAATGGCTTTACTATAGGCATAGGAACATCTCCACGTTAAATATTCCACTCTTTGGACACCCAGGGTATTTCTCTTTGGACACCCAGTGTATTCCACTCAAGCACAAATGTCTTGCCACACCACTTATTTCCTACACACAGTGAGACAAAAGCCATTTCCAATCCCCTGGCCCTATAAGGGCACAAGACAAGGCCCAGATGCAGACACGGGAGGCAGATGGTTTGAGTCTGATATTTATTAATCAATCCAAAAGGGAATAGGGAAGAGAATGGTCATGGATAGGCAAAAGGTCAAAACCAGTTCAGAGTCCAGGAGGTACAGAGTGGCAGGCAGGCTCGAGGTCAGGGCAGGCAGGAGTGTACAGAGTCCAGAAACCAGGCAAGGGTCAAAACTGGGAGGACTAGCAAAAAGAGAATAGGACCAGGAGTATGGGAAAACACGCTGGTTGACTTGAAAGATATACAAGACGAACTAGCACAGAGACACAAGGATAAATACACCAGGGAAAATAAGTGACACCTGGAGGGGGTGGAGACAATCACAAGGACAGGTGAAACAGATCAGGGCGTGACAGGCCCTTACAGCTAGAGTCACTATCGCCATAAAGTATGAGACCTGATTCCATTTAATGACCTCACACAATATTTCGTAATCCCTTGATTTATGATGGTTTTATGTTTATACGGGAAGTTATAGCAATTCTGCTTGAGAGGTCTGAACTCCTGAACCTGCCTTAGGTTGCATTGAACAATTCTAAAGCATTGTCCACTGACAGCCTTTCAACACAATTGGTTTCATGCCGATGGGGCCACCAAGGGAGTGTCAACAAAAGGCCAATGCCAAGAGTGTTCCAGATCCAGGTAAAATAGAAAAGGCAACTGAAACCATTCAGCTCAAAATGCTTGCTGTAACATTTTCTTAAAATATCTTTAAATCTAAGCTTCCATAGAGATCCCTCTACTGGGAGATGTGTATTTGGAACTAAAATCCTTCCACGGATAGACCATCATCAGTTTTATAGTCCAAGTTCACAGTAAAAGAAGACATAGAAGTTATACTACATGAAAAAGTGACAGTCAAAGCTAAAAAGTAAATTTTCCATTGAATTATAAGGAAACTACAGAGTAGATGTGACACTTTTATGGTGCATGGACAAAATCAATCTCCCTCAATTTCTACCCTCTGACTTTCACTCTCTTGAAGAAGCAGGTATGAAAAGTTTCCACATAGTACTTGGCTTGGTGACAACAATCACTAAGTGTAACTATGCTGCACATCGGCCATAGTCAGACTCTCTTGGGCTGAAGTACCTCATCCCACTAAATCATCCCACGAATACAAGCATGTTCACGTACAGTTTCTGGATAATTCATTGCAAAGGGATGCTTGACTCTCCACATCAAGCTTGACCGATGATTCAGAAAGCATAAGCATAAAAGCCTTTATAGCATTTGACTCTCTGTGTAAAGTGATTGGCTCCTGACCAGGGTAGCAAGACTGCCTGAGAGGTCTCCCTTCCCTAAGAGATAGCGCATCTTGTACTCTGAGGACTTATGTGAATCTTTAATGTGGCGACAGCCCTCACAGGGACCGGGAACATGCTATTGCATTTACATTTACTATCACTGAGGAAGTACAGTTCCCGCTCAGCCCAGTCAAAACTGTTCGCTGCTCTGGCTCCCCAATGGTGGAACACACTCCCTCACGACGCCAGGACAGCGGAGTCAATCACCACCTTCCGGAGACACCTGAAACCCCACCTCTTTAAGGAATACCTAGGATAGGATAAAGTAATCCTTCTCACCCCCCTTAAAAGATTTAGATGCACTATTGTAAAGTGGCTGTTCCACTGGATTTCATAAGGTGAATGCACCAATTTGTAAGTCGCTCTGGATAAGAGCGTCTGCTAAATGACTTAAATGTAATGTACAACAGTAATTTACAATATTACAAATATTAGTATTTTTTATTTTTTATTACAGAGATGAATTACCTGAGAAAGTAATCTACGCCCTCCCTCCTATACCCTCCCATGGCTGACACATGTAATCTGTTCTGTGGTTAACTGCATGCAAGTGTTGGCATGCCTTCAGGTCATGTGATAATCTCATGTGTTTAACTGCTTCTGCTAATTGCGTTAGAAGCAAGCCATTATGGTTGGGATTCAGAGAATGAAACGGTTTTAATTTGAATTGCCAGCTGATTGAATCATCATACTTAACCCTAGCACAATCAGTGGGTGATACATCATCCTGGGTTACCTTACCTGCTCTGTGGATGGGGAGTGCAGATGCAGCACTTACGGGTCAGTCATCTATTCACAGCTCTTTTCATTATCATGAAGGGCTCTGGTCTAAGCCCTTGAATACAGTAAGAAGAAGAATTAAAAGCTAACATGTGGGGCTTAATGATTATCAGTGCTGAACTCAATTGCATTAATTTACATTCGCCCAGCCTCATCTTATTCCATCAAACTGAGACATAGCAACAACAACAAAAAATGTGTTGATCTGTGTTGAGCAAAACATTTAATGAATTAGAAACATTGATTGATCAGAGGCTGGCGGTGAATTGTACTGATTATGTACTGTAAATGCACAATATTGATCAGTACTGGAACCTCCAACACTTCACCCTGAACCTTCTCTCTGTCCTTGCATTGTCCCGCCCCTCTCTCCCTCTCTCTCTTGCCAGAATTCAATCAAAGTGTTCATAGGATTGCAATGCATTTCCTGTCACATTGTTTATGTTGTATTGGTGGTGTCAACTGTGTTATGGCAGACTGTTGTGTACTGAAGAACTCTCTTGCATATACTTCAAAACCTTGTGAATAATTTCACCTATCTAAACCTCCAAGGTCAGTTAGCTCAAGGGCCTCCAAGACTCACCCTGAGTGGTGAGAAACCATTTACAGGGTGCAAATTACTTTGTTTCAATTATCAAATTACTTTCAACCCATTAACACTAATTATATTAGTTGAATGAAAACATTTTGGCAGGCTTTGGAGATTTTCAATGAGTCAATGAGCAGCCATGATCAGAATAATCATTATACCATTGTGTGATATGGGATCCCAATCCGGCCATGTACCTCTGAAAGTCTTCTCTGAGATACGATATCATTTGGGAAACCATGTTAGTGGTATACTGTATGTACAGTTTATCTTAAGCATACAAAATAGGAATATCAAATCAAATGTATTTATAAAGCCTTTATAAAGCCTTTCTTACATCAGCTGATATCTCAAAGTGCTGTACAGAAACCCAGCCTAAAACCCCAAGCAGCAAGCAATGTAGGTGTAGAAGCACGGTGGCTAGGAAAAACTCCCTAGGAAGGCCAGAACCTAGGAAAAAACCTAGAGAGGAACCAGGCTCCGAGGGGTGGCCAGTCCTTTTCTGGCTGTGCCGGGTGGAGATTATAACAGAACATGGCCAAGAAGTCCAAATGTTCATAGATGACCAGCGGGGTCAAATAATAATAATCACAGTAGATGTCGAGGGTGCAACAGGTCAGCACCTCAGGAGTAAATGTCAGTTGGCTTTTCATAGACGATCATTCAGAGTATCTCTACCGCTCCTGCTGTCTCTAGAGTTGAAAACAGCAGGTCTGAGACAGGTAGCACGTCTGGTGAACAGGACAGCAAGCAGTCATCAGGCCAGGTAGTCCTGAGGCATGGTCTTAGAGCTCAGGACCTCTGAGAGAGACAGAGAGAAAGAAAGAAAGAGAAAGAAAGAAAGAAACAGAAAGAAAGAGAGAATTAGAGAGAGCATACTTAAATTCACACAGGACACCGGATAAGACAGGAGAAATACTACAGATTTAACAGATACAGATATGACTGACCTTAGCCCCCCGACACAAACTACTGCAGCATAAATTCTGGAGGCTGAGACAGGAGGGGTGGGGAGACACTGTGGCCCCATCCGACGATACCCCAGGACAGGGCCAAACAGGCAGGATATAACCCTACCCACTTATATCTCAGCCTTAGCCATGTATGTCCACATCAGAGAGGCACACACACACACACACACACACCACAACTGCTGCTACCATACGCTTATTATTATTCCTAGATACTGCACAATTTTAAACACTTGCCCACCAATCCCCCCTTCCCCAAAACATGTTTAAATATTGGTCTAGAAATTGTCATGCCTCCCAGGTGTGGCAGCAGTCTAAGACACTGCATCGCAGTTCCAGAGGCATTACTACAGAGCTGGGTTCATTCCTGGGCTGTGCCACAACCGGTCGTGGCCTGGGAGTCCCATTGGATGGCACACAATTGGCCCAGCGTCGTCCGGGTTAGGGGGGGGTTTGGCCGGGGGGACTTTACTTGGCTCATCACGTCCTAGTGACTCCTTGTGGAGTGCCGGGTGCTTCCACTGACACATTGGTGTGGCTGGCTTCTGGGTTAATCTGGCAGGTGTTAAGGAGTGTGGTTAGGAGGGTCATGTTTCGGAGGACGGATGCCTCCACCTTCGTCTCTCCCGAGGCCATGGTGAAGTTGTAGTGATGAGACAAGATCGAAATTGGGGAGATATTTATTTTATTGTGCCTTCCTGTACTTTAAGTATCCTAAAATGTTTATTATATTCCATTGTGCAATTTACTTTGTTTGTATTTTAATATTTTATTATTTCTTATTGTAGTTGCATGTAAGCATTTTGTTGGACTGTGTATACCACGTGTATCCTGTACATACGACTAATAAAACTTGAAACTGAAACTTGAAACACCCAATAGTAATTTCTATGCTGATAGATATGCTGTGAGTAGAATGTAATTTCAGTAACAGTTCCTGTTTTTGTATTGTCGTGTTCAATGGGTACTCACTGTTGTATAATCATATCAAAAGAAAAAAAAGAAAAAAAGTTTATTTGACTGTTCCGGTATGCTTCCATTTATCCAGTCATCAATGTCAGCCTTTGAACTAAAAGTACCATACCGCTAGAACATAATGGTGAACAGTACGCTTTGTCGTTTATCTACTTTGTCCCCTCATCCTTTATCTTATTGTCCTACACCTCTATCGGAACAGTACAGCTCACTAGATTTAACAATGAACATCAAAAGCATTTGTTGCTTGACCCAAACGGTTGCTTCTGCATAATAGATCTATTAAAGCAGTACACTTGCAGTATCATCAGAATTCAGGAAAGGCAAACAATGTCACTGCAACTGAGTAATGGCAGAGATAATGACACCGCTCAGGATGCATTTCACAGGAGAATGCCTTTCGCATTCGCTTTCAGTTATATTCCTATTAAAGATCTAACTACACTACATTGTTTGTTATTGGATGAAACACATCATGGATCTCACCATCCCTGTTTCAGTTTCTGGTTAGCGTGTAGAGTAGGTCTTCATGTTCTTGGCTGGGATGTGCTTTACATAAAACAATGACATAGAATTATGCATTCATTCTTGGCATGTCACTCAACTAGACAAGAAACATTGTCCGGCAATTCAGTAAAGGTATGTGGTTGGAACCGATGAGAGTGCTGGCTACATTATAAATGTCATATTACTCATATAATTATGTGCTGTAAGTTGTTGAAGCCATGACTTTATGGCAATTCAACTACAGATGAGGTCCAAGACCAGGGGTACATTTGCAAAGTATTTCCATAAAATGTCCATATCAATCTATACATGAATTTTATGGGTCACACTTTATTTGAAATTATCTGATAATAATCAACTGCTTGCTCAGGTTACAGTTAGAGTTAGGTTTAGAATAAGGGTAAGGGTTGGTAAATAGTTTGTTGAAATGCTACTGAAGAACATATGGACTACCCAAATAAAGTGTTACCACTTTATGTAATAAAACATCTATAATGCCACCACGCACTCCTTGTCCTCTCCTTGTTCAGGCAGCGTTCGACGTCACTGGCCTTCTGGCCATCGCCGATCCACTTTTCATTTTCCATTTGTTTTGTCTTTGTTTTACACACCTGGTTTCAAATCCCCAATTACATGTTCATTATTTAACCCTCTTTTTTCCCCATGGTTTTTGTGCGTGTTTTTTATTGTAAGTTCGGTCCGTTGTTTGTGGGCCTGGTGTTACTTCATGTATTTTGATATTTTTAGTAAAGTTCCTTGTGTTACTCATCTCTGCTGTCCTGCGCCTGACTCCTCTGCACCAGCTACACCCAGATCCTTACATCATGTAATAATATCGCTTTCCTCTTTTCACTTACCAATGCTATGGTTTGAAAGTCCAAAGAGTTACTTCTATTTCCTATCAAAGCACTAGCATATGTAACAGATTTAAAAATAAGAATGTAATCTACAGAGTCATCAGACTCACATGGACTCCATCACCTCCTTGATTACGTGACCTATATATATGTCAGTCCCTTTTGGTTCCTTCCCCAGGCGTCATTGTTACTGTTTCAGTTTCCTGTCTGTGCGTTGTTTGTGTTTCTTGTTTTTTTCATTTGTTTATTAAATTATGCACTCCCTAAACTTCCTTCCCGACTCCCAGTGCAAACATTACATATGGAAAACAAGTACATACTGTACATTGAACTGACACTACCTGTCACGCCTTGGTGTTAGTATTTCGTGTTTTCTTTATTTATTTGGTCAGGCCAGGGTGTGACATGGGTTTATTTTGTGGTTTGTTTTCGTATTGGGGTTTGAGTAGGTATTGGGATTGTGGCTGAGTAGGGTTGTCTAGGAAAGTCTATGGTTGCCTGAGGCGTTCTTAATCAGAGGCAGGTGATTATCGTTGTCTCTGATTGGGAACCATATTTAGGCAGCCATATTCTTTGAGTGTTTTGTGGGTGATTGTTCTGGTCTCTGTGTTTGTAGTCACCAGATAGGCTGTATTGGTTTTCACGTTACGTTTGTTGTTTTTGTATTGTTCGTGTTTTTGTCGTTCAATAAACATGTATGGAAATTACCACGCTGCATTTTGGTCCGACTCCTCTTCGATGGAAGAAAACCGTAACACTTGCTGAGTGAATCAGTAAGATCTTCAGAATATATACATTACAGATTAAATAGCCCTGTACCTCTAGATATTGCATATACTTACTTAGAATTCAGACGTCAGCATTCTCACTGGAAGTACCATCCACAACCATACTCAAATCAGCAACATCAAAGGGCCCCGTCTCAAATCAGGTAATAACCCTGAAATACGCTATTAATGGGAGGTTTGCTGGGCATTTGACAGTAGCCTGTTACTGGCACCAAACATATGGGCAGACTAATTGGATGGGTACTTGCAGCTTGGTTGCCTCTGTTCCTTTGCTCCCTTTGTTGGGGTGTAATGGGAATACACTGTATTTTGTTGGCTTGACGTGCACATACAGTAGTGTGAAGTGCTTTTACTGGCATGCAGAAATGCATACACCGTCTTGTGAGGGGCCGAGTCTAATTCTGTGGCTGATCCCAGGTGACTTCTTATTAGATAACTGATGCCCTTCTTGGCATTCAGCATTTCAGAGAAGTGTCAACCTATTGGGGAATTACTGTGTGAATAATGTATGTCTTCAGCTTTGGTAGCATGATCATCAGTGGTAAAATAGGTGAATTACACGTTACTACAGGCTGGTATCAGCTTATAATTCAATGTTTTGTGAGAATAAACCTCTGCCTACGATAAACTCACCATGGGGTTCATGTTTTTAATTTTCGATTAGTTGGTAAGTCAACTTCTTGATGTGGCCAAGCCCTAGTCCATTTAATGAGAATTCCTATCTTGTCAAATTGAACAGTGCATGGCCTTCAGCCTGCCTTTGCTGATTTAAAAGCCCAAGTAGTACAACTTAATGCATGTTCTCTTATCACATCATTCATATTTGGCAACTATTTGACTAGCTAAATCTCCTGGGTCATGCATTCTGCATTAAACTTAGTTGTCACAAGGGAACTATGATCATTTTCGCCTTGCTCTACCAGATCCTCTGTTCCTATTCCTGCTTCAGTCACAGTCCCTTTTTTCATATTTCCATTGGGTACAGAATAGTTTATATTCTCTTTGATTTGTAAACTTGTATAAAACTTAAATCCCAATGAATCACACTTTGTTGTTTGATGACACTTTGTTGATGGTGACAAATAATGTCTCTCGATACACCGCACTCTATACACTATGTTTAGCAATAGAAAAAAAAACGATGCAAATCTTAGTAAGGAAGTGATATATTTATTTGACTTGGGGAAATATTGGAATTTGGATCACTGCTTCGGAAATGTACTGCTGCTGTTACAGTGAGCCAAGTTTCTGTGCAATATCACTTGTAGGTAAATATTGAAAAATGGCTGAGGAGCTACACACCAATGAAATCAGCCATTTGTATTGTTGGAGAAAATGCTTAAGTTATTTTACAGGATAAGCCTGCTTTCACCTGCCTTGGACAATTAGAGTCTACAACTTTACACTTGTTTTTCATCTAAGGATGTATCCAGGAGCAAGTAATAGTTATTTAACCATTGATGTTATGCACTCTCTACCCCCCTTGTGTTCATTACACCAATACATGTGATGAAGGGTTTGGTTATTCTTTACATTTATTTTACTTGGCAGGTCAGTTAAGAACAAATTCTTACTTTCAATGACAGCCTAGGAACAGTGGGTTAACTGCCTTGTTTAAAACCTGTTAGAACTCTAGGGGCAGTATTTCATTTTTGGATAAAAAGACGTGCCCGTTTTTAGCGCGATATTTTGTCACGAAAAGATGCTCGTCTATGCTTGGCATTGATAGTTTTGGAAAGAAGACACTCTGACGTTTCCAGAACTGCAAAGATTTTCACTGTGAGTGCCATAGAACAATATCTACAGGCAAAACCAAGATGTTTGAGTGACCAGGAAATCAACAGGATTTCTGAAGGCACGTTTTCCATGATCTCCTTATATGGCTGTGAATGCCACAGGAATGAACGGACACTTCCTATCGTTTCCCCCAGGTGTCTGCAGCATTGTGACGTATTTGTAGGCATATCATTGGAAGATTGGCCATAAGAGCCTACAATTACCAAGTGTCCCGCATGGTGTCTGCGTGGAAATTGGTGCGCAAAAGTCAGGTCCCAGTATTTTTCCATCCGAATCAGAGAAGAATGCACGCTTCTAGGACTGGCATTTCAATGAAGAGATATATGACAAAACACCTTGAGGATTGATTCAAACAACATTTTCCATGTTTCAGTCGATATTATGGAGTTAATTCGGAAAAAAGTTCGACGTTTAGGTGACTGAATTTTCGGTTAGTTTCGGTAGCCAAATGCATAGTAACAAAACGGAACGTTGTGTCCTACACAAGCATCTTTCAGGAAAAACTGGACATCTGCTATGTAACTGAGAGTCTCCTCATTGAAACATCTGAAGTTCTTCAAAGGTAAATTATTTTATTTGATCCCTTTGCTGGTTTTTGTGAATGTTGCGTGCTAAATGCTAACGCTAAATGCTAAGCTAGCTATCACCACTCTTACACAAATTATTGATTTTCTCTGGTTCTAAAGCATATTTTGAAAATCTGAGACGACAGGATTGTTAAGAAAAGGATAAGCTTGAGGACAGGCATATTTATTTCATTTATTTTGCAATTTTCAGAAATCGCTAATGTTGCGTTATGGTAATGAGCTTGAGGCTGTAGTCACAATCCCGGATCCGGGATGGGGCGGCCTAACAGGGCAGAACTACAGATTTTTACCTGTCAGCTCAGGGACTCAATCTTGCAACCTTTCAGTTACTAGTCCAACACTCTAACCACTAAGCTACATGCCATTACCATCCTGGTCATCAAGTTCTTTAGATTTAATTAAGAACAACATTTTTTCAGTCAACATATCTTCAGGGCAAAGATATATGAGAAGGGGATACATACTGTAGTTAGTTGCACAATTGAAATGCGTCATCTGCATTTAACCCAACCAGGGGGCTGGGGCCTAGCAGGGGTATGGCTTAATCTACATCCACAGTGCCCGGGGAGGAGTTGTTGTTCTGGGTTAACTGCCGAGCTCAATGGCAGAAAGGCGGATTTTTCCACCTTGCCAGCTCAGGGATTGAAACCAGCAACCTTTCCGTTACTGGCCCAACGCTCTGAACTGCAAGGCTACCTGCCATCCCTGGACACAATGAAATCAAGAAAGGGGAGAGAGAATCCTTAAATGGAAAGAATGGAATTACCTTCCATCAAACCAGATACAAAAGGCGTATTAAATCAATAGGTCAATATAAATTGAATTGTAATTATTCAGTCTGAGGGAATAAAAAAAGAGTGTGGAACAGTTTGACAATGAGAAAGCTTACTCTTTATGAGTGGTGAGAAGGGTCATGTATAATAACAGTGATTGGGCCCATCAGGCCTGTTTAATAGAGAGAGGCATGTGCATACAAAAAGGAATACTTAGCCAATGCCTAGTTCTCAGCAATAAGACTTTTATATACAAGTCCTATATGTTCACCTTCCGGTGATATACAGTGGTTTCTCCTTTAAAAGTTGCGTCATACTGCAGCACACCTTGCGGGCTGCTGCAGCATTCTATGTCACGTTATTTAATTGTAAGCCATTTTTTACCTTAATGTAAATTAGTGCTAGTTTGACCACCAGAGGGCATCTTTGAGAAGCATTTGATAGTCTCCCATATTGGCATTACTAGAGAATTGAAAACATTTTTTGTAATAACATAGTACATGGGATTAATTTGATTAATATTATGGTGTTTCTATTCCCGAGAAAAACAAACCCTCAGGGTTTCCATTAGAATGGAATGGAAAATATTGCACGTGATGGTCGGGAGAAGGCTGCAGCATAAAAGGCTTGGAGGATTTTAACTAGCCTCTCAAAGCACTTCATGATGACAGTCATTTAGTTACCTTTGCTTTCTTGGGTACAGAAACAATGGTGGATGTCTTGAAGCAAGTGGGGACATCAGACTGGGATAGGGAGAGATTGAGAATGCGGCTAGGGATGCTGTCTGGTCCGGCAGCCTTGCAAGGGTTAACACACTTACATCGGCCACGGAGAACAAGAGCCCACAGTCCTTCAAGTTCAAGTTCTTGATTGATAGCAAATATCTGACATTTATTATCCAATGCATAGTGAAAGACAGCAGAATTACTCAATCATTAATTTATAACGGTGGATAGCCGCTCTTGAGATCAGTGTTGCTGGGTGGTATCACTACACATCTTAACTTCATGCAGGAGAGAGGCAGCCATGATTGTTTTTATTTTGGATAATTGTGTGGAGTAGAGATTGATTCATTTGTATTATTTTAATTGTAACACTTAAATGTTTATGTTGCTGGTTATTACAGTATAATAAACTGTATTATAAGAGGGAAATATTACGTAAAAAAATGTACTCTAGAGATTTTTGTACTTTACCTGTTGAAAAGTGATATCCCAAGTACAGTAAGTACACATACTAAAAAAGGTAAAAAAAAAAAGTTTTTGTCAACTGTAAATTTCAAGGAGTAGGGCCGGAGTTGATTTGGGCCGTTATTGTAAATAATAATTTGTTCTTAACTGACTTGCCTATTTCAATAAAGGTTAAATAAAAAAAATAAAAAAAATAAAAAATAATTGATGGAAGTCGTGATGTCATCAACCTCCCCCTTGCGTGAGGAACAATACAGAAGCAAAAGAGAACAAAAGAAAGGCCCACCCCCCCCCCACTTGTGCTATGTCATGACTTACCTAGACCACCTAATGAGATGTGCATCAGCTGTTAATTTAGATGAAAAGGAGACTGTGACTAAGTTTCAAACCATAATGTATGTAGAGCAGAAGTAGTAACAACCTGATATAGGGGAAGTGATAAAAACATTAGGAAATGCAAAGAAAGAGTACATAATTGTTGTTTAATGAATGTATCCATATTAACAGTCACACTGGTATTCTTCAGTACAGTATGAATGACCATGGCCCTAAGACTGATTGGATTGTACCAGTAGGTGCCCCTCTGCAAGGCCGTGTACATTAGCCAATTTGTAAGTAACAATTTGTCTGCATCCTTTTATCAAAAGTCAATAGAAATGAGCATTTAAAACCTTTTTTATTCATTTATTTGTATCTGGGGGCATGACCCCTGGCACCCGTTGCAAAATGTCAGTCGCTCCTATACCCCTGGTGCTCACTGCAAAATGTAATGGCAGTGTATTAGACATAAAGATAGAGCTAGTCTTTTGCTCACACCATTCAACATTTCAAACTATAGCTGTCTTGACCTGTTTTTGAACACACTGAATGCACTATAGTGAACTCAAAAATGATAATGTTAGCAATGATAGTCATCTTTTGGCATATTTACCTCAATATTGTAGTTTTAAATTACACAGCATACCATGCAGTTAAAACATCATACAAAGCAAAAGTATACTACATCTTGAGGCTTAGTGCTTCCTCGCGTAGCGTAAACTAAAGGCTATCTTTAAGCCGGGCAAGTTCTGCTTCTCATTGCAGTGTGACATACACAGCGGTCAAATGAGAAATCTCACGTTAAAAACCCTTCAGTTTGATTGTTAACCCTAATTAATGCAGGATAATAATTCTACCTTGGAAAGAGTCAGTTTCATGTACAGTGTTATGTACTATCTACAGTGGATTCAGAAATTATTCAGACCCATTGACTTTTTTCACATTTTGTTACGTTACAGCCTTATTCTAAAATTGATTAAATGTTTTCCCCCTCATCAATCTACACAAAATACCCCATAATGACAAAGTGGAAAAAGGGTTTTTAAAAATTTTAGCAAATATTTTAAAATTACTAAACAGATATACCTTATTTATATGTATTCAGACCCTTTGACCCTTTGCAAAAAACAAACAACAAGCTCAACGGAATTGTCCGTAGAGATCAAATGCAGGATTGTAATCGAGGCACAAATCCGGGGAAGGGTACCAAAAATTGTCTGCAGCATTGAAGTTCCTCCAAAACACAGTGGAGTTTGGAACCACCAAGACTCTTCCTAGAGATGGCCGCTCAGCAAAACTGAGCCATCGGTGGAGATGGACCTTGATCAGGGAGGTGACCAAGAACCCGATGGTCACTCTGACAGAGCTTAAAGGACTCTCAGACCATGATAAACAAGATTGTCTGCTCTAATGAAACAAAGATGGAACTCTTTGGCCTGAATGCCAAGCGTCACATCTGGAAGAAACCTGGCACCATCCCTATGGAGAAGCATGGTGGTGGCAGCAACATGCTGTGGGGAAGTTTTTAGCGACAGGGACTGAGACTAGTCCGGACCGAGGGAAAAATGAATGGAGCAAAGTACACAGAGATCCTTAATTAAAACCTGCTCCAGAACACTCAGGACCACAGGCTGGGATGGAGGTTCACATTCCAACAGGGCAACGACCCTAAACACACAGCCAAGACAACGCATCAGTGGCTTCGGGACAAAGCCTCAATGTCCTTGAGTGGTCCAGCTAGAGCCCGGACTTGAACTCGATTAAACATCTCTGGAGAGACCTGAAAATAGCTGTGCAGCATCGCTGGTAGACACTGGTAGACATTCCCGAAAATAACAGGTATCAAGCTTGTAGCGTCATACCCGAGAAGACTCGAAGATGTTATCGCTGCCAAAAGGTACTTCAACAAAGTACTGAGTAAACAGTCTGAATACTTAAGTAAAACTGATATTTTCGTTTTTCTTTGTAATACATTTGCAATAATGTCTTAACCTGTTTATGCTTTGTCAATATGGGGTATTGTGTGGATTGATGAGGGGAAAAAACGATTTCATATATTTTAGAATAAAGCTGTAACGTAAAAAAATGTGGAAAAAGTCAAGGGGTCTGAATACTTTCCGAATGCACTGTATATATCATTCCTATATCTGCATCACATATAGGACACAGATTCAAATCTCCATAGATGTCCTTCCCACGATATACAATTAATTGCCATTTTATTTTCAATATCTGGTAGTTTCCAAGACAACGTGTGAAGTTATTTAGAGATGAGTAAGGATAAATGCTATCTGTTTGGCCCTCCCTGCTGATATTTCTTTGTGCAGTGTGTCCCCAATGAGAAGCCTGTTGTACCTCACTGAACAGCGACATGAGAAAAAACTTGTTTACTCTGCGGAGCACGATGTTAGGGAGTGTACACGGCTAATGATTCAAAGGGTGAAGAGATGTGAACGTACATTTTCATGTTTAGACATGTGGGAAAGATGCTCAGGACCTGAAGTAAGGATATGCATATTCTTGATACCATTTGAAAGGAAACACTATGAAGTTTGTCCAAATGTGCAATTAATATAACACATTATATCTGGTAAAATATAATAAAAAATAAAATAAAAAATATTTTTTGTACCATCTTTGAAATGCAAGCGAAAGGCCGTAATGTATTTTTCCAGCCCAGGTGCAATTTAGATTTTGGCCACTAGATGACGGCAGTGTATGTGCAAAGCTTTAGACTGATCCAATGCACCATTGCATATCTGTTCAAAATGTTGTATCAAGACTGCCAAAATGTGCCTAATTGGAATATTAATAACTTTTTAAGTTCACAACTGTGCACTATCCTCAAACAATAGCATGGTATTCTACTGTAAATTGGACATTGCAGTTAGATTAGCAGCAATTCAAGCTTTCTGCCAATATCAGATGTGTCTATGTCCTGGGAAATGTTCTTGTTACTTACAACCTCATGCTAATCGCATTAGCGCACATTATCTCAACCATCCTGTGGCTGGGACACCGATCTGTAGAGGTCCTCAAGAGTTGAAATGTTGCTGGTACTGTAGTAAAAGGGGGTTGTGTGTGTGTGATTGTATGTATTCCTTTAGTTTTTTTCCCTTCCAGCTGTGGTAGTTGACAGTTCAGCTTTTTTGCTTTTTCATGCATCACACTTCAGCAAACTTTCTTGCAAAAATACACATTACATTTAAGTGTGCGTCTGTGCATGCACTTGTAAGTATACAGTGTGGTATTTGTACTGTACATTTTCTCATGGCCATGAACTCATCTTAATTCAAGTAATCATATGTAACTGTCTTAGCTGATACATTAGCATTGGTCTATTGTGTTAATCTTTCTTTTTTATCCTAAGTGCTGCTAGAATTATTTAATACTGAGAGGCAGGCTTCACAGTACTACTCTGACCATCTTGCAAAATAAGATTGTTGTGACACTTTGTTTTAAGGCCGGATGGATCTATATGAAATGTGAATGCATTTTTCTGGTCTTTTGTTACATGGACATGTAATTTTGTAATCAAAAATATGTCATTTCAAGTAGTCTTGCCCACTGGTGAACAGTCCAGATAACTATAAAAAGCCCATTTATGCCTGGTTTTAACATTTGTCCTTTGTCCTGATCTTGTCCACATTATTAAAATGTTTCTCCTATCTGTCCACTGTATCCGAATTGTGACCAGATTTCCCTGTATGCAAATTATTTTATAGATATTCTGTCCGAATAATAAATATTTTAAGAGACATAAGTATGCATAAGTCAGTGATGCTACCTGTCAATGATTTTAGGAGGACAAATTTAAGATTTAAAACCTGTTGGGGCTAGGGGGGCACAAAGAGTTCCCTAAAGGGAACACCCCCTCCCATTCAGCTGAATTTTTTTTTATTTAGAAATATTTAACTTTCACACATTAACAAGTCCAATACAGCAAATGAAAGATGGACATATTGTTAATCTACCCATCGTGTCCAATTTTTTAAATGTTTTACAGCGAAAACAAAACATATATTTATGTTAGATGACCACCAAATTCAAAAACACACACAGCGATTTTTCACAGTCACAAAAGCATAAATATAGATAAAATGAATCACTAACCTCTGATGACACTCATAGGACATGTTATACATGTGTTGTGTGTTTTGTTTGATAATATGCATATATATATATATATATATATATAAATAAAAAAATCTCAGTTTACATTGGCGCGTTACGTGCAGTAATGTTTTGATTCCATCTGGTGATTTTAAAGAAATACTCACAATAAACATTGATAAAAGATGCAAGTGTTATTCACAGAATTAAAGATAAATTTATCATCTATGCAACCGCTGTGTCAGATTTAAAAAAAAAACTTTACGGAGAAAGAATAATCTGAGAACGGCGCTCAGAACCCAAAGAAATAGCCGCCATTTTGGCGTTAACAGAAGCTACAAAAACACTATAAATATTCACTTACCTTTGAATATCTTCATCAGAAGGTAGTTCTAGGAATCCCAGTTCGACAATAAATGACTGATTTGTTCCATAGAGTTCCAAAAAGCCCATCATTTAGCCACTTGTTGTTTGCTTGTTGAGCCCAGCATTCAATTCTCAAAAAGCATGAGCAATTCCTCCAGACAAAACTCAAAAAGTTCCGTTACAGGTCGTAGAAACAAGTCAAATGATGTATGCAATCCATATTTAGTATGTTTTAAACATTAATCAGCAATAAGGTTCCAACTGGAGAATTTCATTGTCTGAAGAAAAGCATAGCAACGGGAGGACACTCTCTCGTGACTGTGCGTAATGAGACCGAGGCTTTCTGCCAGACCACCCACTCAAAGAGCTATTATGAGCCCCACCTTTATAGTAGAATCATACAACCAGAATCTAAAGACGGTGACATCTTGTGGAAGCCCTAGGAAGTGCATGCTCATCCATATCTAAGGTGGACATCCAATGGGACTGTTTTCTAAATTGAGTTCTCACTTCCTGTGATTTCTTCTCAGGTTTTTGTCTGCCATTTGAGTTCTGTTATACTCACAAACATAATTCAAACAGTTTTGGAAACTTCAATGTTTTCTATCCACCAGTAATAATAATATGCATATATTCCCATCTGGGAAAGAGTAGGAGGCCGTTTACTCTGGGCACGCCTTTCATCCAAAAGTGAAAATGCTGCCCCCTAGCCTCAACAGGTCACACTGTCCACATCAAATCACATTTTATTGTAATGAAATGCTTCCTTACAGGCCCTTCCCAACAACGTAGAGAGAAATAATAAAAGTAATAATAAATACACAATGAGTAACGAAAACTTTTCTATATACACAGGTACCAGTACCGAGTCAATGTGCATGGGTAATTGAGGTAGAGATGTACATATAACTCTGAATAAATTAGAAATAAAGTGATAGATAATAAACAGTTGTAGCAGCGTATGTGATGAGCTATTTGGTTAACTATTTAACTAACTATTTAGCAGTCTTATGGCTTGGGGGTAGAAGCTATGACTTGTTCCAGGCATCAGGCATCAGTACTGTGCTTGCATCAGTGCTTGCTGTGCAGTAGCAGAGAGAACAGACTATGTATGTCTTGGGTGGCTCGAGTCTTTGACAAATCTTCTTTCCTCTGACACCGCCTGGTATAGAGGTCCTGGATGGCAGGGATCTTGGCCACAGTGATGTACTGGGCTGGACGCACCACCCTCTGTAGAGTCTTGCAGTTGGATGCCAAACAGTTGCCATACCAAGCAGTGATGCAGCCAGTCAATGATGCTCTCAATGGTGCAGCTGTAGATCTTTTTGAGGAACTGAGGGCAAATGTCAAATCTTTTCAGCCTCCTGAGGGGGAGGAGGCATTGTCGTGCCCTCTTCATGACTATGTTTGAGTGTGTGGACCTTGATAATTATATAGAGATGTGGACACAGAGGAACTTGAAGCTCTCAATCCGCTCCACTAAAGCCCCATCGATGTGAATGGGGGTGTGCTCGGCTCTCAAGTTTCTGTAGTCCACAATCAGCTCCGTCTAGACTTGTAAGATATCTACACAAAACGGGTCCCTGACTACCTCTGGAGGTGGGCAGTGAGATCTGATCACGATGTGTCTTTTGATTCTCTGCACCATCTAACAATGTGGGAAAAATCAGAATGTGGGAAAGATCTGGACAAAGGACACATTTTAAAACCAGGTATTAACTGGGCTCTAAACATCGTTGTCTGTCTACCCCACACTCTACCTTCATCCACAGGGGATCATCAACCAGATGTGCTGCATTCAAAGTCTAATACATGTGGACAATTACTCATATAAAGTTAAGTGATGTCAGACATATTAAAATGACATAAGTGGCTATGCGGTTATCGAATTGACTAAGATGGTTGTCAGTACTTGCTCTGGACTGTATAGATTGGGAATCCTATTGAATAAAACAAGGTTGATTTCAGCAAGTCAGTGTCCAGGAAGCAAATTCATTGCCATTCTGATCCAGCCCTTTCAGAATGATTTATAATCATTACAGCACAATATATATTGTTATATATTTTGTAACACATTTTATAACATAGAAATGTTACTATACTTTTTTCTTACATATTCAGATTGATACAGCAGGATTCAATGCACCTGAGGGCATATATGATTGGATAATGGGATTGACCCTGCCTTTTCCAAGGGAATGAATGCAGGGCAGTCTACAACATTCCCTCTCTCTATCTGCCTCTCTCTATGTCAGGGTTGTATTTGGCACTTTTCCCTACACAGAATATTTAGGCTGGGGGGTGTCCTACTAACAATCCCAACCTAATACCACCATTGTTCACATTGAGACAGCAAAGTAAGGGAGAAGCATCACTGGGCGGTATTGATGTCATAATAGCTTGAAATATATTTACTTAGATATACTTCTCCTTATTGCAACCGCTGTATCACATTTCAAAAAAGCTTTATGGAAAGAGCATACCATGGAATAATCTGAGTACAGCGCTCAGAGACCAAAACAAGCAATACAGATATGCACCATGTTATGGAGTCAACAAAAGTCAGAAATAGCATTATAAATATTCACTTAGCTTTGATGATCTTCATCAGAATGCACTCCCAGGAATCCCAGTTCCACAATAAATGTTAGTTTTGTTTGATAAAGTCCATAATTTATGTCCAAATACCTACTTTTTGTTTGCGCATTTAGTACAGTAATCCAAATGTGCAGGCACTAGGTCTAGACAAAGTCAAAAAAGTTATATTACAGTTAGTAGAAACATGTCAAACGATGTATATAATCAATCTTTAGGATGTTTTTATCATATATCTTCAATAATGGTTCAACCGGAGAATTCCTTTGCCTTTAGGTATGAAAGGGAACTGAGCTAACTCTCACGGGTGCGCACCTGACTGAGCACATGGCCTTCTGGACGACCCATGACTCAATCAGCTCTCATTCTCTCCCACTTCACAGTAGAAGACTGAAAAAAGGTTCTAAATACTGTTGACATCTAGCGGAAAACTTAGGAAGTGCAACATGACCCCACAGACACTGTATATTGGATAGGCTAAGACTTGAAAACCTACAAACCTCAGATTTCCCACTTCCTTGTTGGATTTTGTTTTTGCCTGCCCTATGAGTTCTGTTATACTCAGACATCATTCAAACAGTTTTAGAAAATTCAGTGTGTTTTCTATCCAAATCTACTAATAATATGCATATCCTAGCATGAGGAGCAGGCAGTTTACTCTCGGCTCGCTTTTCATCCGGACGTGACAATACTGCCCCCTACCCCAAAGAAGTTAATTTTGCTGAAAATAAACGCAGTTGACAGTGAGAGGATGTTTATTTTTTGATGAGTTGTGAGGATCACAGTGTGATAAATATTATGTCTACCAAACAATGTGTAACTCTCATTGACCTGTAGTGAATTATGTTTTATTTAATGCTTAACTGCAGAATTTTCAGAAGGAAGGTTTCTTGTAATACCTATTTCTCAGTTCAATTGTTGAATGATGTTCAAACAAAAAGTTCTACATTAAAGATAGATTTTTCTAAACACATGATAGATCACATTTAATGAATGTCATTAGAGGGAATGCTTTTCACCTTACATTTCCCTCTACATCAATTATCTCTTTTATTTTTCAACTACAAAGCATTATGATATGAATATGTATTTATGTTGCTTTGTTGCTTTTCTTGAGGCTGTGATTCTTCAAGGTGGGTAATGGTTTGCCGGTAATGAGGTGAAAGGGGGTTCTCTTTCTTCACTTTGGTGGGGGAGTATACATCACATACATGTACGTGTAGAAAGACGAATTAAGATGATTTTGGAATATGATTATAGAACAATGGAGGCGAATCAGTGATAAAAAGCACACTCTCGACGTTGGCAAGTCATCAGGTCCTCCACAACTCAATGATGCTGAGGAGTAAACAAGCTAAACAGTTTTAGAAACTTCAGAGTGTTTTCTATCCAAATCTACTAACAATATGGATATCTTATATTCTTAGCATGAGTAGCAGGAAGTTGAAATTGGGCACGTTATTTATCCAAAAGTGAAAATGCTGCCACCTTAAGAAATTAATAGGGACAGTACCCTTTTTTAAATTGTAGCCTAAATGATATACCCAAATCTAACTCCCTGTAGCTCAGGCCCTGATGTAAGGATATGCATATTCTTGGTACCATTTGAATGGAAACACTTTGACGATAGTGGAAATGTAAATTGAATGGAGAATATAACACAATGGATCTGGTAGAAAAAATACCACCATCTTTCAACCACCATCTTTGAAATGCAAGAGAAAGGTCCAAGTTCTAGCCATCACTCTGGTAATTCCAATAGTGTTCACAAGATGGCAGCAGTGTATGTGCAAAGTTTCAGATGGATAACTTGAAGTATGAGTGAACTACAAGACTAAGTGTGAAGTCCCCAGGTACATTTGGGCAAGTCGTGAAGGATATATCAGCATTCATATTACATTTTTCGGCATGAATATCATCAAATCTGTATACTTGGACTTTGATTTACTTTCCAAGTATTAGTAGCCATATTGTAAGTTCAAAATTTGCAAAACAACAAGTTTTCATAAATTCATAACTCTGAATATCCTTATAATTTTTGTCCAAAATGAAAAGGCTTGATGTCATACAAGGTTAGTAGCTACATTTTATGACATTTACATGGTTTCCGGATACTCCTATAAAGCCCAGCTCATTGGCAATCTAGCTGGCTTTGTTTGACCCCAATTGGTGCTTATTTGACGTCATCGTTCACGTCATCGGTGTGCATGTCATCGGCGTGCAATGAAGGCGTCACTCTCTGACCAACTATGGTGTCCTATAGGATATACGACACCCATAATGATAAAGTGAAGACTTGTTACCTTCTAGTATGTGATTTGACTCTTTGAGACTACGTTTAGGGTGAGATCTTCACGGATTCCTTTCTTTGCAAATTGAACGAGTGGAAATACAAAATCGACCGTGCATGCTATATGGAACAGGATTTTATCTAACAAAACGACACTTCATGTTATCTCTGGGACCCTTTGGATGACAAATTAGAGCAAGATTTCAGAATGTATGACACATTTCACCTTCAGAGATGAATTCATAAAACCTATTGCGAAAAGGTTTTTTGTTGTTAGGAGCTCTCCTCAGACAATAGCATGGCATTTTTTCTACGTAATGGCTACTGTAAACTGGACAGTACAGTAAGGTTACCCCTTACTTTTTCGAACATTCTGTTAAAAATCGCGCAACATTTCAGCGTCCTGCTACTCATGCCAGGAATATAGTATATGCATATGATTAGTATGTGTGGATAGAAAACACACTGACGTTTCTAAAACTGGTTAAATCACGGCTGTGACTATAACAGAGTTTGTGTTTCATCGAAAAGCGCAAGAAAAACTGATCACCGAAAACTGGGAAAAATATCCATGCGCCACTTGCATGTATTGTCTATGGGAAAGCAAATTACATGGGGCTGAGATTGCACGTCCTACAGCTTCCACACGATGTCGCCAGTCTTGTCAATTGCCTGGGCTTTGTTTCTTGGTCAAACGAGTAAGAGAGAGCCCATTCCTTCCGGTCTCCGACAGGATGTTTTGGAGGAGAAATTTCCGACCATGATTTGAAGACGTGGAGCTATTGAATACACATCGCCCCGTGATCAATTTGATAGATTATTAACGTTTACTAATACCTAAAGTTGGATTACAAAAGTATTTCGAAGTGTTTTGTGAAAGTTTATCGTTGACTTTTTTAATTTAAAAAAATGACGTTGCGTTTTAAAACAGTGTTTTTTTCCTGGATCAGACACTTTTCATAGATCGATATTTAGGGTATATATGGACCGATTTATTCGAAAAAAAGACCCAATAGTGATGTTAATGGAACATCTAGGAGTGCCAACAAAGAAGCTCGTCAAAGGTAATGAATGTTTTAGATTTTATTTCTGCGTTTTGTGTAGCCCCGGCTATGCTAATTATTTTGTTTACGTCCCCTACAGGTATTTCGGGGTGATGCATGCTATCAGATAATAGCTTCTCATGCTTTCGCCGAAAAACATTTGAAAAATCTTACTTGTTGCCTGGATTCACAACGAGTGTAGCTTTAATTCAGTGCCCTGCATGTGTGTTTTAATGAACGTTTGAGTTTTAACGAGTGCTATTAGCATTTAGCGTAGCGCATTTGCATTTCCAGATGGCTAGATGGGGTGCCTGCGTGTCGGGTGGGCTTAAGAGGTTAAATTAACAAGAATGTAAGCTTTCAGCCGATATAAGACACTTACAGTTGAAGTCGGAAGTTTTACATAAACCTTAGCCAACTACATTTAAACTCAGTTTTTCACAATTCCTGACATTTAATCATAGTAAAAATCCCCTGTTTTAGGTCAAGAAGGATGACCACTTTAATTTAAGAATGTGAAATGTCAGAATAATAGGAGAGAGAATGATATATTTCAGCTTTTATTTCTTTCATCACATTCCCAGTGGGCCAAAAGTTTACATACACTCAATTAGTATTTGGAAGCATTTCCTTTAAATTGTTTAACTTGGGCCAAACATATTGGGTAGCCTTCCCCAAGCTTCCCACAATAAGGAGAGTGCATTTTGGCCCATTCCTCCTGACAGAGCTGGTGTAACTGAGTCAGGTTCATAGGCCTCCTTACACGCACACACTTTTTCAGCTCTGCCCACACATTTCCTATAGGATTGAGGTCAGGGCTTTGTGATGGCCACTAAAATACCTTGACTATTTTGTCCTAAGGCATTTTGTCACAACTTTGGAAGTATGCTTTGGGTCATTGTCCATTTGGAAGACCCATTTGCGACCAAGCTTTAACTTCCTGACCGATGTCTTGAGATGTTCATTAAATATATCCACATGATTTTCTTTCTCATGAAGCCATCTATTTTGTGAAGTACACCAGTCCCTCCTGCAGCAAAGCACCCCAAAAAATGATGCTGTCACCCCCGTGCTTCACAGTTGGGATGGTGTTCTTCGG
Organism: Oncorhynchus keta; assembly: GCF_023373465.1. Lineage (NCBI taxonomy): Eukaryota > Metazoa > Chordata > Actinopteri > Salmoniformes > Salmonidae > Oncorhynchus > Oncorhynchus keta. The sequence goes on from NC_068424.1 coordinate 42,898,380, forward strand.
CTTGCAAACCCCCCCCCCCCTTTTTCCACCAAACATAACATTGATCATTTTGGCCAAACAGTTCTGTTTTTGTTTCGTCAGACCAGAGGACATTTCTCCAAAAAGTACGACCTTTGTCCCCATGTGCAGTTGCAAACCGTTGTCTGGCTTTTTTATGGCGGATTTGTAGCAGTGGCTTCTTCCTTGCTGAGCAGCCTTTCAGATTATGTCGATATAGGACTCGTTTTACTGTGGATATAGATACTTTTGCACCTGTTTCCTCCAGCATCTTTACAAAGTCCTTTGCTGTTGTTCTGGGATTGATTTGCACTTTTTGCACCAAAGTACTTCATCTCTAGGAGACAGAACGCGTCCCTTGCTGAGTGGTATTATGGCTGTGTGGTCCCATGGTGTTTATACATGCGTACTATTGTTTGTACAGATATACGTGGTACCTTCGGGCATTTTGAAATTGCTTCCAAGGATGAACCAGACTTGTAGAGGTCTACAATTTTATTTCTGAGATCTTTTTTTTTCTTTAGATTTTCCCATGATGTCAAGCAAACAGCCACTGAGTTTGAAGGTAGGCCTTGAAATACATCCACAGGTACACCTCCAATTGACTCAAATGATGTCAATTAGCTTTAGAAGCTTCTAAAGCCATGATATCATTTTCTGCAATTTTCCAAGCTCTTTAAAGGCACAGTCAACTAAGTGTACGTAAACTTCTGACCTATTGGAGTTTTGAAATAATTTGTCTGTAAACAATTGTTGGAAAAATTACTTATTTCATGCACAAAGTAGATGTCCTAACCGACTTGCCAGAACTCTAGTTTATTAACTTCTTATGGCTGGGGGGCAGTATTGAGTAGCTTGGATGAATAAGTTGCCCAAAGTAAATGGCCTGCTCCTCAGTCTCAGTTGCTAATATATGCATATTATTATTAGTATAGGATAGATATAAAAAAAATGTTTGACATGTTTCTGTGGATATTACCGATACTATTTGGAATTTGTCTGCGTTGTCGTGACCGTTCTTGCCTGTGGATTTCTGAACATAATGCGCCAAACAAACTGAGGTATTTTGGATATAAAAATAATCTTTATGGAACAAAAGGAACATTTATTGTGTAACTGGGAGTCTTGTGAATGAAAACATCCGAAGATCAAAGGTAAACGATTAATTTGATTTCTTGACCAAGCTGCTTGATGCCAGGTGCTCATAATGCTTTGTAGACCGATCGATACATTTATACCAACGCTTGGATTGCTTTCGCTGTAAACTATACAAAATCTGACACGACAGGTGGATTAACAAAAGGCTAAGCTGTGTTTTGCTAGATTGCACTTGTGATTTCATGATTATAAATATTTTTAGTAATATTATTTGAATGTGGCGCTATGCAATTCAGCGGATGTTGGCGAAAATTATCCCGCGATTGCAGCCATAAGAGGTTTTAACAAGAAATTTGTGGAGTGGTTGAAAAATTAGTTTTAATGATTCCAACCTAAGTGTATATAAACTTCCAACTTCAACTGTAGTTGAGAGCAGTAGCAACACTTTTGCAGTTCTCCATGGCTAAGGTTATATCTTTATATCAAATGCTTCTCCTGTGAAATAGTGACGTGCTACATACACCTAGCCTCTTGAAATGGGTCACACTAATGTGCAATAATAGTGACTTTATTCCTCACAGTGAACAAAGCTGCCAATACTATTCAGTTCATAATTGACAAATATAATTATGAGATTTCAGAGAAGACACATAAGTACATGGATCCTCTGAGGGGAAAAAGACAAATCATGTGAATGTTGTTTATATGTGTGTGTTAGAGCATCAATCTTTCCTATTATTAGGGTGCCTGTCACAGCTGGCTGAGGGCGGAGTGGGGGAGGGCGGGGATCTAATGATTCACATGAATAGGGGGAAGTGTCTCCTGTCTCCTGTCTCATTCCTCAGGTGCATGTGTTCTCTGTCGATTTCACCATGCAACACAAAAGGGATGATGAAAACAGGCTGGGTTTTCCCCCACTGCTGGCCTCCTAAGCAGCTCTCCCGTCACTGCTTTTTAATTACGATCCAACAGGGGGAAAATGGTACATCAACTAGCCTCTGGAAATTTAATTTACATTTCTTTCATTAATTTATGTATTTTTTTGTGACGCACCTGTCTTTATGGCCTATATTGTTGCTTTTGTTGCTGTGTTATGAAATGAACTCTGGGAATGCATATTTAAAATCCAGAAGACAACTACTTTTGTCACATTGAGATTTGAATACATTATGTCATTACTGTTCAAGAAGAAATGTCAAACTCCTACTGAAAATATGTATGAATAACACCAATGAATCATACCACTTATCTGCGGGTCCACCAAGCCCATGTAATTTTATGTAGGTTGACATAACATTAGCTGAACAATACATCAAAATCTATATATCCCAGGCATCATACTTGGTGGAGCAGAGATACGTGTTCTATTCAATGTTTATCTTCCCCTGATTGACTTTGCTCTAAAAGCACATTGATTTCCATTCTGGTGCCCGTAATTAAATATAAAATATACATAAATATAAATGCAACATTCAACAAGTTAAAACTTCTTATGGCTTAGATCCAGTTAAGAGCGGGTGAGGTGGCGATGATGGGACTGGCTTCCTCTCTCATCACAACATACCTGCAGACGAGAGACACATGGATAGAGAGAGAGCATGATTGATCTTTGTTTTTTTGTTGTAACATGGTCAGTCATCATAATCATCAGGAGGAGAAATTCATGGATCATTAACTCTGGGACAACTACATCTCTATCTGTATTTCAATGTAAAGCATCTCTTTAATAATACTTCCTGTTGACCCGACCAAGTGACCTCTCACCTATGATCATGCTGTACCCTCTGTGTCAGCCAGTTCAGATGCAGGAGGGGTTCACCAACACAGCTGATATAACCTAGAGGATTTAGGGAGAAGGGGGAGAGGCATGAAGTGAAGGAGAGAGACTGCTGTTGAGAAAATTACGTAGTTACCTTGTTGTAACTCCCATCCAGTGAACGGGATCATTGCATTGTCATCATCTGACACTAATTAGCATAACGCAACAGACATAAATATTACTAGAAAATATTCCTATTCATGAAAATCACAAGTGAAACATATTGAAACACAGCTTAGCCTTTTGTTAATCACCCTGTCATCTCAGATGTTCAAAATATGCTTTACAGCCAAAGCAAGACAAGCATTTGTGTAAGTTTATCGATAGCCTAGCATAGCATTATGTCCAGCTAGCAGCAGGTAACTTGGACACGAAAATCAGAAAAGCAATCCAATTAAATCGTTTACCTTTGAGCTTCGGATGTTTTCACTCACGAGACTCCCAGTTAGATAGCAAATGTTCCTTTTTTCCAAAAATATTATTTTTGTAGGCGAAATAGCTGTTTGTTCTTCACGTTTGGCTGAGAAACCAACCACAAAAGTTCCAAATTAGCTCCATAATATCGACAGAAACATGGCAAACGTTGTTTATAATCAATTATCAAGGTGTTTTTCAAATATCTATTCGATAATATATCAGAACCTAGAGAATGACCTGCAGAGAGCTGGGACCAAAGTAACAAAGCCTACCATCAGTAACACACTATGCCGCCAGGGACTCAAATCCTGCAGTGCCAGACGTGTCCCCCTGCATAAGCCAGTACATGTCCAGGCCCGTCTGAAGTTTGCTAGAGAGCATTTGGATGATCCAGAAGAAGATTGGGAGAATGTCATATGGTCAGATGAAACCAAAATATAACTTTTCGTGTTTGGAGGACAAAGAATACTGAGTTGCACCCAAAGAACACCATACCTACTGTGAAGCATGGGGGTGGAAACATCATGCTTTGGGGCTGTTTTTCTGCAAAGGGACCAGGACGACTGATCCGTGTAAATGAAAGAATTAATGGGGCCATGTATCGTGAGATTTTGAGTGAAAACCTCCTTCCATCAGCAATGGCATTGAAGGTGAAACGTGGCTGGGTCTTTCAGCATGACAATGGTTACAAACACACCGCCAGGGCAACGAAGGAGTGGCTTCGTAAGTAGCATTTCAAGGTCCTGGAGTGACCTAGCCAGTCTCCAGATCTCAACCCCATAGAACATCTTTGGAGGGAGTTGAAAGTCCATGTTGCCCAGCAACAGCCCCAAAACATCACTGCTCTAGAGGAGATTTGCATGGAGGAATGGGCCAAAATACCAGAAACAGTGTGTGAAAACCTTGTGACGACTTACAGAAAACGTTTGACCTCTGTCATTGCCAACAAAGGGTATATAACAAAGTATTGAGAAACTTTTGTTATTGACCAAATACTTATTTTCCACCATAATCTGAAAATAAATTCATTAAAATCCTACAATGTGATTTTTCTGGATTTTGTTTTCTCATTTTGTCTGTCATAGTTGACGTGTACCTATGATGAAAATTACAGGCCTCTCTCATCTTTTTAAGTGGGAGAACTTGCACAATTGGTGGCTGACTAAATACTTTTTTGCCCCACTGTTACAAGAATGAAAAGAAAAACCCCTTGTGACATAAAAACAACGCGTAAATCTTCCTGTTGATCAAACCCACCATAATGTGTGTGTGTTCAACAGGCGGGCTCAGATAGCCACAGCCTAATTCCTGTTTTATAGATGCCTGCACATTGCGTTCACAAACTACTGAATTATTAATATTTGATTTACACAAGCAGTGGGTGAGCTTTGGATCTCACTCCCAAGGTTTATTCAAAAAGTTGCTTTCATCCTCATCTGATAGAAGGTGACTTGCTGAAGATAGCATAATTTTAAATTAATCTTTGGATATGATTTTGTCATGTTTGAAATTAATTTAGTCCACAGCTCTGTCTTCCACCCTCGTCAAAAATTCCTACATGATTTGTAATTTTTCCAATAGGATTCTCACAAATCTATAGGATTTTGTGTCACTTCTATCAGAAACCTATTGGGCTAAGTTTTTGGACTTAATCTGACACACGGTCTACAAAGGCCTTTAGTCAAACACCATGTAACCATGTTTGAAGGTGCAGTCAAGTCTCTACCTCCACACTGGGTCTAAATTAGACTTCACGGGCGAAAGAAAACGTGTTTTTGGGCAGAATTGCCTTCTCGAACATGTGAACTTTCATGTGCATTAAAATCAAACTTGAAAGTCATCTGTAAATATGAATAAAATTGTTAAATTATGAGACCAGCTGGTTTAGCCACAGAAAAAGTAAGCAACCTTCCCGCTATGGCTGAGATAATGAGTGGGCTGGACATGCTGAAGATGAGTTTGGATAGGTCGGTGTTGCATCTTGTGTCTATAAAATTAGCTGCTCATAATGGGTAAATAATTTCTACTGCTGTTTTTTAAAAGATATTATTATTATTAGAGCTGCACATATGTTGCTACTGCTCTCAACAACACTGCGCCATTAATTTTGCAGGCACTATCGACAAAGGTCAGTGGAAAAAGTTGGGATGGACTACTTTCTGGATGATGATCGCGTCATTCAATGCTGACTTTCCTTTCATAACATGTTTTGAAAGCAGTGGAACACAACAGGCCAAACAATCTGTGCAAACTAAACGGAAACATAACAGGATGTCTTATGAAAGGGGTTGCTGTCGACCGTGAAGCTTTCATCCATGTATACAGGTAATAATCTAGCTACAGATTCAGATATTATACATTTCTAATTTGGTCAGAAAGTTGTTTTCATTGCAAGATAAAGCTTGCTGTTAGCTAGCCAGCTGGAGTTAGATGGCTGGCTTGCTAACAAACAATGAACCTAACGTTATTTGGTTAACTTTAGCTTGCTATGACAATCGGTTTGGATTGCTATTAATGTAACTCTATGGATTGGGATTTTAGTTTATTTTTTAGCTAGCAAGCGAACGTTAACCTGACATGTCTTAAAACAAGAGATCCCAAATTTAAGTTTGCTGTATGTAAGCTAGCTAACATTAGCTAATGTTAGGTGGCTGGCTTGCTTGCTAAAATTAACTTGTGTTTGAAGTGCGTGTAACGTTAGTGATGTTCTCTCAGAATGCCATTTCGCATTGCTAGTAACAGCCTAATGTTAGTTATCTAACATTGAACGTATTGGTTAATTTTAGCTCGCTATGACAATCGGTTTGTATTGTTAGTAATGTTACTCTATGGATTGGGATTATGGTTCATTTTTTAACTAGCTAACGTTAACATGTCTAAACACAAGATCCTTTGATGTAACACAAGCGGTCATATTTGTATAACTCTCAGGTGACAAACTACAAAATGAATTAGCTAATAGAAATGACTATTTCTAATTAACCACATCACGGGTGAGTTCACCATTGATCGTAATAATTGAGTAAATCACACTCTAGAAATCGAAAGGAATCACCAATTTGTAAGTCGCTCTGGATAAGAGCGTCTGCTAAATGACTTAAATGTAAATGTAAATCCTATGATGGGTAGTTTCTGCGCGCTGCCATATTTTTTTTCTCTCACAGAAACCAAAGATAATAAGAGAAGAGAAGATGAGTTTGGTCTGTTCATAGTAATTTTGTTATAACATCTTTGGTCCGACAGACAATTACATGAAACCCAGAATGCATTGTATGTCAACATACATGGCTCCACGCACAGCTGGAATTAGATTAGCTCATCATAATCAGCACAACCTTCAAAAGTATTTTATGTGGCACGTGTCGGCAGTCTCACTCCGAGGCATTCAGTGTTGTTGTTTATGTATGTAGCTAGTGAGCTAAGCTGTAGCATTAGCAATGTCTTTCAAAAGAGACAACTTACAAATGCGGAAATTCTCAATATTTTTTAATATTCTCACAAGGAGTTTGAGTATGAAATTCAGGAATCAGATTCTGACAGTGAGGAACTGCCCCCCCCAACCTCGTAGCCATTGAGAACCCTGAATCTGAGGACTCCTTGTCCACTGACGAAGTCCCAGGTCCCTTTGAAGATGCTGGTGGTGATGGAGGCACACCGACAGTGAATGAAGTACAAGAGTTCTGTGGTAGTTGGAAGGCCGCCAGCCATTTCACCCCTCCTGGCCCTGCAGTTTGCTTTGATGAGTCCCAGTATGGAGTGCAACACCCCTTGCCATTCCCATCTGAAGTAGAGTGCTTCAAGTTGTTTCTGACAGGGAGACATAGTAGAGGAGACCAATCACTATGGCTTGGAAGAGAAAAGAGAGCCAGGAGTGAGGTGGAAACTTGTTAAATGGGTGACAACCACAATTAGTGAAATGTATACCTTCCTGGTGACAGTCCTTCCCATGTGGATAGTAAAGAAGAACTCACTAAGAGAATACTGGAGCACAGATCCTATGTTTGCAACTCCCTTCTTTGCCACCCTCTTTTCCCAATACCTCTTCCTAGTTATGCTGGAATGCCTGCATTTCGTCAACAATGATATTGCCACCCTAAATGACCCGTTATACAAAATAAGACATGTTCTTACCAGCCTGACATAAGCATTTGGTCGGGTCTTTGTGCCATAGTGCCTGATGTTAGCGAAAGGTAGGCTGGCGTTCCGTCAATATATTCCCTCCAAAAGGCACAGGTTTGGGGTCAAGTTCTGTAGAGGACATTACAGTTTACACAGGGTCCACCACTGACATCTAACATTTTGAGGGGCTTGGGGTGTCCGGGTCCGTGGTGATGACCATGCTGGTTCCTCATCTCAGAAAGGGACACACTTTGTATGTGGACAATTGTTACAGCAGTTCCACATTCTTCCAGCATCTGCTCTCCAACAGCACAGGGGCCTGTGGCTTCGTCAGGTCGAACAGGAAGGGGATGCCAGCATTCAGGAAGATGCAGAGAGGGGAGGTGGAGTTCAAGGTGAACAGTCAACTGTTGGCAGTAAAGTGGCATGACAAACGAGACGTCCATGTTCTCTTCACTGTCAGTACAGCAACCATGTCGGCCACAGGGAAGGTGGACCAAGTGGTATAAGAAGATATTTTTCCATCTGATCGCCGCTGCAATTAGTGACCACATTGTTCACCGCCAACTAACAGGTGAGATGATTACTGGTATTTTTTTGTAATTGAATGTACAGTTCACATGCAAATCACATACAGAAACTATTATAACGTAGTAAGGCACTTACTTTAATAGAAACGCAAAAAAAAGCTGAAGAGGGTGTGAACGATGTTCAATGGTCTACAGCTCTCCAGTAGATACCAAAACATTCAAAGGCCATTTTCTCAAAAGTGAGGTTACAACTGTCAAAGCATAATTACTTTCCCATTGTTCCTCAAATGCAGTGTATGATATTCCATTTTATAGCTCTGTGTCTCTGCTTTTATCCAATGTGAAAAACCCCATTTCAAATTTTGCTACATAAGACCGAATCAAGGCGGTCGGTCACAAATGTGAGATAATGTCTAGATGCTTTTTATAGTGGAGATGGTAACGGTGGTAACTTGTGGAATAGACTGGCTGGAATGTGGTGTTAAACAGTCTTCCTTGGTTAAAACATTTTTTTCCCCCTGCTTATAAAATCTTTGGGGGCGGCATGTCCCATCGGGGGCAGGGGGCCTGTCGCTCTGTCTCCTGGCTCCTACACCCTTGGTGAGGACCCACTCCCCATCCTCCCATGGGTGAAGCATTGTTTGCTATTCATGTCTATTGTAACTTTGTGAGCTGAACAGGTAAAAAACATCCTCTATCTCAAGGCCATCAGACTGTTAAACAGCCACCACTAACATTGAGTGCTGCTGGACACTGACTCAACTCCAGCCACTTTAATAATGGGAGTTGATGGGAATTGATGTAAAATATATCACTAGCCACTTTAAAGAATGCTACTTAATATAATGTTTACATACCCTACATTATTTATCTCATATGTATACGTATATACTGTACTCTATATCATCTACTGCATCTTTATGTAATACATGTATCACTAGCCACTTTAAACTATGCCACTTTGTTTACATACTCATCTCATATGTATATACTGTACTCGATACCATCTACTGCATCTTGCCTATGCCGCTCTGTACCATCATTCATTCATGTATCTTTATGTACATATTCTTTATCCCTTTACACTTATGTGTATAAGGTAGTAGTTTTGGAATTGTTAGCTAGATTACTCGTTGGTTATTACTGCATTGTCGGAACTAGAAGCACAAGCATTTCGATACACTCGCATTAACATCTGCTAACCATGTGTATGTGACAAATACAATTTGATTTGAGGTTAAGGCAAAGATATGTGATGCGGGGAGTGAGTGGGTACACTGCTAGTATGAGAACTCCAAATAACTGAACACCTGGGGCAGAGAGAAAAAAAACACCAGATCTGACTGAATCTTACTGCAGTGTTTCACATCCACTCAAAATGCAATACTGACCCCTAGTGTCTCAGGCTAGACTAACAGTGCAATGTGGCTTTTCCAGGAGTAAGTAAAGGGTTAAAAAATACAAGCCATGGAAATCTAATTGTATTGATCCAACTGATACAGTAGTTCTTCTGGTATGTTTCAGGTGTCATTAGAAAGCTGCTTTTCTGTTGACACACCTTTTAAAAGAAAGCCATATTCCTGTCACCCAATGAGTAGTAGCTGTTGTGGATTTTCTGTATATAATGTGCAACAGCTTTTCATGCGAATATTATTTTTTTTTTTCCTAACAGAGATGTTTCCATCAAATTGACTTATTGTGGATAAATGTATGTGCGTGATTACAGTGCACATAAAAATAAATGGGTAACCATTACATTTCCAACACTACTGTTGGTTTGTCACAAAAACTGTTGCGTTTTATAGCAAATGTGGCCACTCTGGTCTTGGTTTGTGCGCTCCAGCCAACAGCTTTCAGATTATGAGACTATTATGTATAATCAACATTATTTTTACTTGTCAAATGGCAGCCAAGCATCGATCATCATGTCACCAGAATAAGACACTTGACAGTTAAAGGAGTATCAAGCATTAATCTCAACAAATGTCACCACCCTGTGAAGTTCATCATCATTTATTTCATCTGTAGCCTAATAAACTACATGGTTTCCTGAGTCGTAGTGGGAGGACCACACAACATATCATCATTTGACTCCAAGTTTAGTTCGATATGATGGTTATTATCAGGGGCGCAACTTTCATTGGAGACGGGGAGACGTGTGGCCGCACATTCTGAAATTGCATCCCCCCCCAGTTTTATCATTGGAATGTAATACAAAATGAGGCAACTGTCACGCCTTGGTCTTAGTATTTTGTGTTTTCGTTATTTATTTGGTCAGGCCAGGGTGTGACATGGGTTTATTTTTGTTGTTGAAGCAGCGAAAGGAGGAACGGACATGGGAGGATGAATTGTTCGGAGAAGGACCCTGGGATCAGCCTGGAGAATATCGCCGCCCCAAAGAAGAACTGGAGGCGGAGAGAGCTGAGAGGCGCTGATATGAGGAGAAGCAACAGCGGCAGCAGGAGCAACAATATCGGGACTACACTTACTTGGGAGGAAATAGACAGGTGGGCGTTCGACCCAGAGAGAGTGCCGGAGCCCGCCTTGGATTCGCTGGAGCAGTGCGAAGAGGGTTATAGGAGAATGGAGTTGGAGAGACAAGCACGGCGGCGCAGAAGGAAGCCCAAGAGTCAGCCCCAAAAATGTATTGGGGAGAGGCTCAGGGAGAGTGTGGCAGAGTCAGGAGTTGGACCTGAGCCAACTCTCCCTGTTTATCGTGAGGAGCCAAGGAGGAGACCAGAACCAGAGCCGGTGTTAGAGGTGAGCGAAGCAGAGACTGTGAAGGAGTTAATGGGGAAAGTGGAGGAGAGAGTAATGAGGGAGTTGCTAGCTTGGTGCTTTAGGTACGATATTCGTCCGACGGAGCGTGTCAGGGATTTGATGGCACCTGGGTCAGCGCTAGATACTCGTCCTGAGGTGCGTGTTAGTCGGCTGGTGAAAATTGTGCCAGCCTCACGCACTAGGCCTCCTGTGTACCTACCTAGCCTTGCACGTCCTGTGCCAGCCCTGCTCTCAGGCTCTCCAGTACACCTTCACGGTCCGGTCCATCATGTGCCACCTTCACACACCAGTCCTCCGGTGGCAGCTCCCCGCACCAGGCTTCCTGTGCGTGTCCTCGGTCCAGTACCACCAGTTCCAGCACCACACACCAGGCCTTCAGTGCGCCTCGCCTGTTCAGCGCAGCTAGAGCGTTTCTCCTCTCCAGTGCTGTCGGAGTCTCCCACCTGTTTAGCGCTGCCGGAGCCTCCCACCTGTTCAGCGCAGCCAGCGCTTTCCTCCTCTCCTGCGCTGTCGGAGTCTCCCGCCTGTTCAGCGCAGCCAGCGCTTTCCTCCTCTCCTACGCTGCCGGAGTCTCCCGCATGTTCAGCGCAGCCAGAGCTGTCAGTCTGCATTGTGCAGCCAGGGTTGTCAGTCTGCACGGAGCAGCCAGAGCTGTCAGTCTACATGGAACAGCCAGATCTGCCAGTCAGCCAGACTCTTCCAGATCTGCCAGTCAGCCAGACTCTTCCAGATCTGCCAGTCAGCCAGACTCTTCCAGATCTGCCAGTCAGCCATGATCTTCCAGATCTGCCAGTCAGCCATGATCTTCCAGATCTGCCAATCAGCCATGAACTTCCAGATCTGCCAGTCAGCCAGACTCTTCCAGATCTGCCAGTCAGCCAGACTCTTCCAGATCTGCCAGTCAGCCAGACTCTTCCAGATCTGCCAGTCAGCCAGACTCTTCCAGATCTGCCAGTCAGCCAGACTCTTCCAGATCTGCCAGTCAACCAGGATCTGCCTGAGCCAACTACCTGCCTGAGCTTCCTCTCAGTGCTGAGCTTCCTCTCAGTACTGGGCTTCCTCTCAGTACTGGGCTTCCCCTCAGTGCCGAGCTTCCCTTCAGTGCCGAGCTTCCCTTCAGTGCCGAGCTTCCCTTCAGTGCGGAGCTTCCCTCAGTGCCGAGCTTCCCCTCAGTGCCGAGCTTCCCTTCAGTGCCGAGCTTCCCTTCAGTGCGGAGCTTCCCTCAGTGCCGAGCATCCCCTCAGTCCCGAGCTTCCACCTCACTCCCGAGCTGCACCTCAGTCCAGTGGGGTCCTTGGTGAGGGTTATTAGGCTTAGGTCGGCGGCGAGGGTCGCCAATTTGGTTGGAGTGGGGTCCACGATCCCGAGCCGGAGCCGCCACCGTGGACAGACGCCCACCCGGACCCTCCCCTATGGGTTTAGGTGTGCGGCCGGGAGTCCGCACCTTGGGGGGGAGGTTCTGTCACGCCTTGGTCTTAGTATTTTGTGTTTTCGTTATTTATTTGGTCAGGCCAGGGTGTGACATGGGTTTATTTTTGTTGTGTTTTCGTATTGGGGTTTTAGTAGGCATTGGGATTGCGGCTGAGTAGGGGTGTCTAGCATAGGCTTGGCTGCCTGAGGCGGTTCTCAATCAGAGTCAGGTGATTCTCATTGTCTCTGATTGGGAACCATATTTAGGTAGCCTAGGTTTCACTGTGTGTTTTGTGGGTGATTGTTCCTGTCTGTGTGTTTGTTGTCACAAGATAGGCTGTATAGGTTTTCGCGTTTCGTTTGTTGTTTTTGTATATTTAGTTATTTTCATGTATCGTTCAAATTATCATTAAAGAACATGAGTAACCACCACGCCGCATTTTGGTCCGACTCTCTTTCAACAGACGAATGCCGTTACAGCAACGGTGTGCTTTAGGATCATGTGGAAGCCTCCGAGCTGTCAGGTAGGCTACTTGGACTGTTTAAAAAAATAATAATAATAAATAAAAAAATAAAAATTATGTCCCCCCCACTTGCCCATACAAGTGTTTCCACTGGCATTTCTCTCATAATTCATTTTACCGCCACAAAAATATCCCACCATGTCGAACAAACAAATTGTCTGTCGGCATTGTCTGTCTGTCGACTGAGTACACCCTGGCCTGACACCTGGATGTGCCTGGCCCAATCTCACTTGGCCCCACTCTACCTGCCTGTTGCTGCCTACAATGGTTCTTTCTCCTGCTCAAGTCACTGACCCCTCCCCCACAGACACACGCATGCACGCACACGCACACGCACGCGCACGCACACACACACAGAAACTTGCATTACATAGCTTACCATGACATCTTCATGAAAAGCCATCTTTCCATCTGACCAAGACGCTGTTCAAGAGTAGTGCGTTATACAGGGAAAGGTTATAGGGAATAGGGTTCCTTTTGGGATGCATTCTGCCTGTTGTATTTGTATTTTTTAGGAATCCCCATTAGCTGCTGCCAAAAATGTAAAAACATTACATTTCATTTTTTTTTTTAAGTTGCATATCTTAATTGCTGAGAAGCAAAACATTTTGGGACTTTGTCAACAATGGACTAATTAAACAAATTCCAAAATATACATTTGGGATGGAATTTTCCTTTAAGTGTGTGCCCTCAGGCCACTACTCTACCTCCACATATCTACAACACAAAATCCATGGGTATGTTGTCACGTGTGTGTGTATGCATGTCTCTTCACAGTCCCTGCTGTTCCATAAGATGCATTTTTATCATCTGATTTTACTGCTGCATGTGTTACTTGATGTGGAATAGAGTTCCATGTTATCATGGCTCTATGTAGCCACGAGCCCCAACCTGCCTATTGTAAACCATTTCTCCATCCCATTCCCTCATGTAAGCAAACAAAGAGGAGAGGCTGTGACTATAATTGATGTAGTAAATTACATTTGCTGTCAATTACTTTATTTTATAAATACCCTTTATTTTTTGTGTCCCTTTTCAAGGTTTAATAAAACCTTAATTCAGCCAAGAAATACATCTCATTGTTGAAACATTCAACAGACTGAACAGTCATGTACCAATGGGATTAATTAGTTGCATTACAGTTGTGTGTGGTGTTGTTGCCATTCAGCCTCATTTAGCGTTGGTATGGAATAATGGATAATTGACAAATTACCTCAGGCATAGGAAATATTTGGAGAAAGAAGTCACACTTAGTTTGCACAAATCTTTATTTGATTTGCTGTAATACAGAGATGTAGACTGTATAAAAGCATACATTCAATCTAACAATGTCTTTATTGTATTTTAATTGAAAATGAAAGCATAGCCTTCCTTTATTCACCATTTCAATAAGGAAAGGGCAATACCAGTATTAATGTCATGCAGACTCAGACAATATCCATGACTATGGAGAAAGTACTCACACTTCAAGATCCTATAATAGACAATGGCTTTTCATGAAGTAACATGGTAAGCAATGAAAAGTTTATGGGTGTGTGCGGAGTGGGTCAGTGACTTGAGGGGGAGAAAGAACCAGTGGAGGCAGCAACAGGCTGGTAGAGGGGGCAAGGTGAGATTGGGCCAGCCATGTCCAGGTGTCAGGCCAAGTTGTCCTCAGTCGCGGTCCAAGAGCCGCAGGCCCCCCGGAAGGGGAGACAGAGAAAGAGAAAAGATGAGGGTAATTGTGAGCATGGCTAAGACCATGGTACACCAAATACACTGGGGGTAGAGAATAATCAATAGTGATGCTGTGGACACTGGAAATCTGACTAAATGCTACCTGAATGGATAATCTGACTAAATGCTACCTGAGTAGACACAGAAAAGTAACATAAGTATGCCAACAGTACAGCGAAGCGAAGAGGTGACAGACAGCTCTGTTAAAATAAAGAGATATGCAGAAAGATAATCCGTGGATCCTTTCATGCTTTTTATGTCAGCCAGGCCCATCTTTTCAAAGAAACACCATTATTTCAATCTCTAGTTTTGTAAAATTAGTAGTTTTGTTATGGCCTTAAAATAATCCAGAAGAATTCAGTAAACATCGCCACACAACAGGCAGAAAACATAATGTTCTATTTTCAACCTGGCCCATCTTTTCAAAGATAACACAATTGTATTAATGTATATCTCTATTTGAACAAAATAAGTAGTTTTGTTTTGATCACAAGAAAATACTAATAATGCAGGTAAAGATCCCCACAGTCAGACAGACAAATGAGTGAGAACAATTTGTTTCCATGGCTGATCTGGCTTCTACTTAGAAATAATATGAGTAAATAAATAGATGACATTAAAAATCAAATCAAAGTGTATTTGTCACGTAGACATAGTTAGTAGATGTTATTGTGAGTGTAGCAAAATGCTTGTGTTTTTAGTTCCAACAGGTTATCTAACAATTCCACAACTACCTAAAACACACAAATCTAAGTAAAGGAATGGAATATATACAAATAAATATATGTTTCAGCAATGACAGAGCGGCATAGGCAAGATGCAATAGATGATATAAAATACAGTATATACATATGAGATGAGTAATGCAAGATATGTAAACAGTATTAAAGTGAATAGTGATCAATTTATTAAAGTGGTCAATGATTCAAGTCTGTATGTAGGCAGCAGCATCTCTGTGTTAGTGATGGCTGTTTAACAGTCTGATGGCCTTGAGATAGAAGCTGTTTTTCAGTCTCTCGGTCCTAGCTTTGATACACCTGTACTGACCTC